>NC_058386.1:113346770-113687841 GCF_018350175.1 Felis catus | reverse complement strand
TTGCCTCTGTCTGTTGCTTGATGTAGGTTTCCAGTCCAGGCAAAATAATTGCAGCGATTCAAGTTTGGTTTTAATTTTCGGTGCTGACATTTGATGGGAGAGGATTCCGATCGATGCTAGGCCACTTGCTTTGTGAAGTCAAAATAGTTGCTGCTTTTTTTTTTTTTTTTAATGCCAACAAAACTCCTGCCAATCACCACCCAGTGGTTCAAAAGCTCCTGGAGGCAGCCTAATGAGACCTTGGGCTTGAAACCCTGCTGGCCTTCTCTAGTGTCTGACTCTTCTCTCTTCAGGCCGATGCCCTCTTCCTTGCTTTCCAACCTTATTTTCCTGTACACCTTTTTGTAAGCAGCCACAATCCTTCTTTGGAATGAGGTAGGGGATAAACTGATCGGTACAGAAATTCGCCGTGTGATGGGAGGCAAACCATGAGCTGTTGGTGAGAAACAGTTTTCTTATCTGTAAACTGTGTGCAGGTGAAACCTTCTCTGTCTACCTCACTGGTTCTCCTGCAAATCACAGAAGACAATGGCTATGAGAGGGTCCTGTCAAACCTTAAAGTGCTGTAGACCTCTAAGGAATTATTTTACTGACGAAACTAGGGGCCGATTTAATGACTAACCTGATGTAACTTTCCCTTTCTCCAGGATGCAGTAGGTCCCCCTGCTTCTAGTTCAATGACCCAACTATTTGGTTCTGTTTGTAACTAAAACATGGCCGCACTCGACCATGAGTTGTACATGAACCTGCTCTTATCGAAATAGACCTGGCCTGCGTGTCTTTGCTCCAGGTGCCTACGATCTGCTTTCTAACCAGAGAAGGACGAGTTGGCCAACTCGTTTATCCACGAAGCCGCCATTTATTGAGTCCCTCCTCTGTTTGCACATGAGGATACAAAGATGAAGTCCCAGTCCCTGCCTCGGGGAGCTTACCGTTTGGTTTGCGTGACAGACAGGCAGACAGAAATAGATCTCATCGGCGCCATAGTAGCTATCTACATAGGATGCTGTGGAGCAGAGAAGTGGAAAGTGTCTTTACTCGGGGATGGTTGGGGAAGATTTCCCAGAGGAGTTGATGCCACAGATAGATCTTAAAGAGTTTGCCGAGCAAGAGGGAACAGAATTTTCACAGGTACGGTAGTTGGAGTGGCTAAAGGGCTGGATGGGGGTGCTCGGGGAAAGGTAAGTACTTTGGCGCGTCTGAAATACGGTGTGTCTGAGGCAGGATGTAAGGGTGACAGGGCAGTCCGGGGCCAGGTAACGGAGGGCTTGTAAGTGGAGGGCCACTGAGACTTGTGAACAGGTCCTGGCAGGATCAGACTTGTCCGTTAGAATCGTCGCAGCGAGCACAGCAGTTTGATCACAGGCCACAGAGGAGGCTGTGGTAAAATTCAGGCAAGAAAGGAAATGGGCCTAGGTGAAAGTTTTAACAATAGGGATTAAGAAAACACCGTAGGAAGGTAGGACCTGCGGTACTTGGTTACTCTTTGGAAGTGAGATTGGGAAAGGAAGAATTCAGGCTAACACCCGAGTCTCTGGTTCGGGTGAGACGGTGAATGAATCCAGAAAGGGGTAGGATGTAAGCAACAAACTTAATGGCCACATGGAATAAGAGAGGAGGAATCCGTTTTGCGAGATGAGGTCTGTTTAGGATCGGCTCGGGATTCTGAGGTCCTGAGTGCCACTGGGGTGGAACTATCCATATATGGAGCTCAGAGGAGCTGTCCGAACCCGTGAAAGGGTCGGGAAAGAAAGAGCTTCCTCAACCCTCCTAGGGTCCCTGGCTGGCTCTAAAAATTAGACAAAAGACAAATTAACAAGAAAGAACATGCAGAATAATTTCATGAAAAGTGTTACGTAACTGCCTTCAAAATGAAATGAAGGCCCAAGGAAACAATTAGACCCAAGTTATCTTCGCACTGGGTTTGATGAAGAAAGGGCTGTCGTGTAGACGTATGATAGGCCAAGGAGTATAAGGTAAGTGTGGGAAACCAGGGGAAGCTTAGCAAGGCCTGTCAGGATTCTTCTTGGTGTCCCTTTGTCTTCAGAGATACGATGCTTTTTTCCTGGGGGGGTACGAGGAGGTCGCTGCTCCCATGAAGGGTTCATAGCCTGTTTGAGGGGAGAAAGGAAGAGGAAAGGTCACCTTTCTGCTTCGGCCTTTTTCTCGCACTCCTTTAGTTTCAAATATTCATTATGCCCAAGGGCCATATTTTGGGGTCGCATGGCCTGAACCCCGTCAAAAGCAGTGGAGATTTTTAGAATTGTTATAGTAGAAAAGGTAGTCACTTCCTGCACTATTCATCCCCTTTTAGAGGCCTTTCCCAACCTCCCTATCTCAAGTAGCTTCTTCCGTGTTACTCTTTTTTTTTTAACGTTTATTTATTTATTTTGAGAGACAGAGATTGGGGAAGGGGCAGAGAGAGGGAGAGAGAGAATCCCAAGCAGGCTCCGCACTGCCAGAACAGAGCCCGATGTGGGCCTTGATCCCACGAACAGTGAGATCACGACCTGAGCTGAGAAATCAAGAGTTGGACACTTCACCAACTGAGTGACCCAGGTTCCCCTTCCATATTACTCTTGAATAGCATTCTGTCCTTTTGTTTTATAGCAGTGATCACAATTTATGAGCCCATATTTATGTGTCAGTGTTTACTATCTGACTCTTCCTTAACCTGTAATTTCCACGTGAGCAGGATCATATCTGCCTTGTTCCCTGCTGAATACCTACAACTCAGTCTGGCACAGACCAAATGATCAAAGAACATTTGCTGAATGGATGAATGAGGAGTCAATACCTACAAAAGGAAGAATAAGGGAGAAAATGAGAGGGCAGAGGGCAGAATCCTAAGGAGCTCAAACGGTCAGTAAGACGAAAAGAAGACCAAGAGGAGGTGCGGTCAAATATGGGCAGGAAGAAAATCAGAACATACTCTGGGAGAAGTCTATGGAAAAGTGTCAAGAAGATAATGGTCAATAGGGTCAAATGCTGGGGCGCCTGGGTGGCTCAGTCAGTAAAGCCTCCGACTTCGGCTCAGGTCATGATCTCACTGCTTGCGAGTTCGAGCCCCGTGTCGGGCTCTGTGCTGATGGCTCAGAGCCTGGAGCCTGCTTCCGATTCTGTGTCCCGCTCTTGCTCTGCCCCTCCCCTGCTCATGCTCTGTCTGTCTCTCTCTCTCTCTCTCTCTCAAGAATAAATGAAACAGGGGCGCCTGGGTGGCGCAGTCGGTTAAGCGTCCAACTTCAGCCAGGTCACGATCTCGCGGTCCGTGAGTTCGAGCCCCGCGTCGGGCTCTGGGCTGATGGCTCAGAGCCTGGAGCCTGTTTCCAATTCTGTGTCTCCCTCTCTCTCTGCCCCTCCCCTGTTCATGCTCTGTCTCTCTCTGTCCCAAAAATAAATAAACGTTGAAAAAAAAATTAAAAAAAAAGAATAAATGAAACATTAAAAAAATAGATTTAAAAAATTTTTTAAAATTGTCAAATGCTACTGAAAGGTTGTGTAATAACTGAGAAGGAATCACTTAATGTGACAATAAGGTTATTGATCATCTCAGTAAAAGCAATTTCAGTGTCATAGTGCAAGTAGGTTGAATAGGGACTTCTAGTCACTATGTTGAACTAAGGTACGGCAGAAACCGCTATCCTTCCGTAAAAACATAGACATAGTGGATAAAATACTACCTTAAGTCGGAGAATACACGCAAAGAAAACAAAAGCCAAAGAGGGAAATTTTCAGGTGATAGAGATGAAGCGCCTATTTAAAGCCAAAGCACAGTGCCACAGTTGGAACTACATAGCCCTCAAGAATATGAGAACCGGGGCGCCTGGGTGGCTGAGTCAGTTGAGCATCCAGTTCTTGATTTTGGCTCATGTGCCGGTTGGCCATCTGAATGTCTTCTTTGGAAAAGTGTCTATTCATGTCTTCTGCCCGTTTCTTCACTGGATTATTTGGTGTTTGGGTGTCGAGTTTGAAAAGTTCTTTATAGATTTTGATAGTAACCCTCTATCAGACGTATCATTTGCAAATATCTTCTCCCATTCTGTAGGCTGACTTCCTTTGCTGTGCAGAAGCTCTTTATCATAGTGAAGTTTCAATAGTTCATTTTTGCTTTTGTTTCCCTTGCCTCCAGCAACATGTCTAGTAATATGTATGTAATTTTTAACATGTCATATAGAATGTATATTACTGTACAATACCTAATGTAGTATATGTGTGTGTATCAATGAAATCAAACAAAATCAAACAGTAGACTAAGCCCAGAGTGGGGATCAGTGCAACACCCAGATTCTACACAGAAAGATAAAGAGAGGGAACTGGGGAAGAGAAGTAAGGAGTCATGAGGAGAGAAGGAGGTCTCTGGAACAGAAGTTTCAGAAAAAGAACAGAAAGAGCTTTAAGGAGAGGCCGTGGATGAAGAGTTGATGGTAAACTTCTAGAACTGAAGAAAGGTAATTGAACAATGGAAGGACTATTTTTAATGTTTTAAATATATTCAAATACCAAGCAAATCCTGGTTTTCCATCTCTAAAAGGGATACTGAAATCTACATAGAGGAATCACTAGGAATATACACACATACTTATAATTTATAATAAAATCAGAGTGAATGGTGAATGGAAGTAAGGAAATGGGGTTGTTGGTAAAGACTTCCAAGAATCGTGGCCGTGAAGAGAAGGAAAGATTGAACAGGAGCTAAATGAGCATGTCTGGTATATTAATTTATGCTATATGAATAGCAATATCAGGGGCGCCTGGGTGGCTCAGTCGGTTAAGCGTCTGACTTCAGCTAGGGTCATGACCTCACGGTTCGTGAGTGCTAGCCCCGCATCAGGCTCTCTGCTCTCAGCACAGAGCCCGCTTTGGATCCTCTCTTTCTCTCTCTGCCCCTCCCCCGTTCATGTGCCCTCTCTTTCTCTCTCTCAAAAATAAATAAATGTTTAAAAAAGAATAAAAATCAGCATGGCAACCTTATGTGCACACTTGTAACTTGCGATGTTCTCCAAAGCTCCTCCTTCCTAGAAGCTACTCCCACAGCCTGTTCTTTCACTTAAAATGTCACCGTTAGAGGCTCTCTTTTGTAGTATAATATTGCCTCCATAAAATCCCTGTTAGAAGAAGCCAACTGGGGGGGGAGGGGAGTGGGGTCATGAGGCTATATTAGTATTTAACCCAGAACTGATGAGAGTACCTGATTAACTAGCTGTCATCTTGGAAAGCAGTGACCCAGGGAAGGGATATAAGAAAGGACAATTTTAATGAAGAATTAGGACAACCTGGATCCCAGAGTCTTATCTGGAAGAGTGGTTTCCTGAGGGGCCTCATAAGGACCGTGGGCATCTGGGCTGAGGTGCTGGCTTTACAGCATTGCCTAAATGCCTGCCTGCACACACACACACACACACATACACACACACACACACACACACACCCTGTATTGGTTTGGTTCTTAAAAAAAATTTTTTTTTAATGTTTGTTTATTTTTGAGAGAGAGAGAGAGAGACAGAGCATGAGTGGGGGAGGGGCAGAGAGAGAGAGGGAGACGCAGAATCGGAGGCAGGCTCCAGGCTCCCAGCCATCAGCACAGAGCCCGACGCGGGGCTCGAACTCGTCAACCGCAAGATCATGACCTGAGCCGAAGTCGGACGCTCAACCGACTGAGCCACCCAGGCGCCCCGGTTCTTCTTTTTTTTTTTTTTTTAATGTAGGTGACATAAATATTATATTAGCGTCGGGTATACAACATAGTGATGTGACACTTACATACATTATAAAATGCTCACCACGGTAAGTGTGGTTACCATCAGCCACCATATCAAGTTATTACAATATTACTGACTCTATTCCCTATGCTGTATTTTTCATCCCTATGACCTATTTATCTTGTAACTGGAAGTTTATAGCTCTTAATTCCCTTCACCTATTTTACTCATCCCCCAACCCCCTGCCCTCTGGCAACTACCAGTTTGTTCTCTGTATCTATGAGTGTGTTTCTGTTTGTTTGTTTGTTTGTTTGTTTTGTTTTTTTACATTTCACATGTGAGTGAAAGCATATGTATTTGTCTTCTCTGCTTAACATATTTCACTTAGCGTAATACCCGCTAGGTCCATCCATGTTGTCTCCAACGGAGCTATTTCATTCTTTTTTTTTTTTTTATGGCTGAGTAGTAATCCATTGTACGTATATGCGACATCTTCTTTATCCATTCATCTATTGGTGACGCTGGGTGGCTTCCACGTCTTGGCTATTGTACGTGATGCTGCAGTGAACATAGTGGTGCATCTATTTTTTCATTTTTTGAGGAACCTCCATACTCTTTTCCACACCGGCTGCCCCAATTCGCATTCCCACCAACAGCGCACAAGGGTCCTTTTTCGCCATATCCTTGGGCCAACACTTGTTGTTTCTCGTGTTACTGATTTCAGCCGTTCTGACAGGCATGAGGTGATACCGCATCACGGTTTTGATTTGCATTTCCCAGATGATGAGCGATCTTGAGCGTCTTTTCCATCCATGCGTGTTTGCCATCTGTATGTCTTCTTTGGAAAAATGTCTATTCAGGTCCTCTGCCCATCTTTTAATTGGATTATTTGCTTTGGTTTTGGTTCTTCTGACAGTGAAGAGGGGCACTGTTGCCTCCCTCAGTGATTCCGTTAAGTATATTTTTCCAGACCAAAGGATACTAAGATTCGGACAGAGACAATAGGCGTGGGCATTTTAGTGGCAAGAATGCAGTGAGTAGGGAGGTTTTTCAAATATGCTTTCAATATATTCAAATAGCAACCGAATCCTAGTCGTCTCATTTGTTAGCTTAAAGCTTTGTTGTCATCATCATAAACTTATTTAATGACTGCCCACAGGCAAATCTCTGGTCTCCAAGTTACCCCCTCCAAGCTCACTATGGCATACGTGCCAGTCGAATCTTCATTTTGATTGGTGTCTTTCCAAAGGGATTACTCCCACTAGACCCTGTGCTGACTGCAGTTGGCAATCGATCAACTCCCGTACACTTGAACATCACCGGCGGCCATACGTGCTGAACACAATCAGTGGGAAAGGGAAGACAACTGGTTTACAGGCATGAAATGAAAACTCGTTCATGCCCATCAGAATATCTGCGTAGCACGTTTTATTTCTCCCAACCCACAGAAGGCGTCATGACCATACAGGTCATCAGTATTTCATGGAAAAGTACGTTCCTGGGGACCGGTTGCAATAGGAGATCAACTTGCTGCCAAGTGATTTAAAGTGTAGGGGCATAAAAATCCAAGGTTTCTTTGTAAGTTCTCTCGGCTGCGGGGAAGTCATCTGCCCTGCTAAGAAGTCGGCACTGAACGTCCGTTTAACCCAGTTTGAAGTCTGGCTTTGCCTGAGTTCGTTCCCCAACTTCCTCGCTCTTGCTCACCCTCCAAACCCACAGAGTTAGCTGTGCCTTTTTTTTTTTTAAGTGCCCCACAAGATCGCACTTGTATTTTAGTTATTTTATTTGCTTCTCTTTTCTCCTCCTCTTGGAGCCAGGGGCAGTAGAGTAGCTTTATGAAGTCGGAATGCACGGGCTCGGGTCGACTTAGTTCTATCACTTCCCACCTGAATGAACTCATTCATTAACCTCTCTTTGCCTCAGCGTCTTCATCTGCAGAATGGGGATGAGCTCAGAAGGCTGTTGTAAGCATTAAAGGAGCAAAGCAGGATAAAGTGCTTAGGGCCTGGGATATAGTTAGTGCCCAATGCGTAAATTCAAGCTTTGCATCCTTTAGGGTATAGCTTGGTACATGGCAAATAATTCTCAGTAAGTTGTGACTAAGTGAATGAACAGTTTCGCCTAGGACAAATTCACTTAGCTTCTCCTGCCTCACATCTCTTTTTCTTTTTTTAACGTTTATTTATTTTGAGAGAGAGAGAGAAAGAGAGAGACAGAGAGAGACAGAGAGACAGCAGGGGAGGGGCAGTGAGACAGGGAGAGAGAGAATCCTGACGCCCGAGTTCCCGTGAGCTCATGACCTGAGCCAAAACCCCGAGTCCGGTGCTAAACTGACTGAGCCACCCAGGCGCCCCCTCACATCTCTTCTCTTAAATGAGATTCTTAACTGAGCATCAAGGTCGCTGTTAGGAAATCAGGTTCTAAAATTGCCACAGGTCTTCAGTGGTTGCAGGAGAAGCTATTAAACAATTTCCATCTGTTGATAATACTCCTAGCTATTTGTCGGAAGAGAAAAGCTTGGAGCAAATTAGTTAGAATGGATCCTGGAGAAAACCCGGATCTCAGAAGGATAGTCCTGGGCCTCAGACCATGGACCCGAATACACTGTGTGCAATATTTTTCTCTCTTTTGGCTGAACTCGGGCTTCCCGTAGCCGAAAGCAGGTGGCACGAAAAAGCTTACGCTGTGGACAGCCTGTGTTCCCAGTATGAAAAGAACTGGGAGAACTGGAATGCTTTACGTCCCTGCCTCTGCCGAGTAGTGGTGAAGATAAAGTCCACGAAGCATCCTGTGGGCCTCCGAGCACCCCCAAACCCCAGATGACCCGACTCAGATCAGGTCCTGGTGTTAACGTACCCCTGGGGCTGAGAAACCCAGAATGGTTTTGAGCAGTGATTGAGAATCGTTTCATTTAGTGAGAAAGGTGGTGATGTCTTCTTAAAATGTCACTCTAAGAAGTTATTGTTCAACATGGAGGAAGTATGCAAATGGCTGTGTAGAGATATCGTTTGTTTTACGATTCCTTTGTTCTAGAAAAAGGAAAAAAAATCCCTGAGTTGAAAACTCATGCCATAGTCCCTCTTTTTCTGTTACCCAAGCCAAGAGATAGGCATAGCCAGGCACCACTGTCCAGAAACTGAAATTCCAGACCCAGTGCCAAGGAGGAAAATGTCGTATTTAAAGGGCTGGACTTGTACTCATCAATTCTTTTGGCCGAGGATCCTGAGTTTAAATACTGGCCACCTGTGGACACGCCAGGAAATCATAGAGCTCACGAGAAATCACGTAGTCTCACGAGACTTCACCTCCCTCATCTGTGAAAGGGCAATGGTGGTAACACCTACCTTATAGGTTGTTACAAGGATTATAGAAAATTGTGTTACAGTGCTTAAGTCGCTTGCCCAATTATAACCACAGTATGTATTGACTGTTGTCTCCATTTGAAACCCCAGTTTTGGCAAAAAAAAATGTATATATATATATATATATATATATATATATATATATATATATATGAAAGCAGAGTGCAGAGTCTTGAAAACCACCCAGGATATCTGCAGGGTTCTCCGATGAATCACAGACCTGTCTTTCATCCCCTCCTTGGAATCCAGAGGATACCATTTCTTCTGAATTCAGCAGGTTCTCCTGCCCCGATCCTGCGAGGTGTCTGAAAAAGAATGTGTTAGGATTCTTAATCCTGAGAGAGCCATGAAGTAGTTTCCGAGACCTCTCTGCGCCTTTAAAACAGGGCAAACCTTGATAGGAAATTGGTGGAAACAGCTCCACTGGCAAACAGGAAATGGATCCAGAGTTCCTTATGGCTGATTGCGAATCCCGCCCCGTATGCTAAGCAATAGTGAACGTTAGATCATTTGCAAACACTGCATTCCCTTCTTCAAATCTTGGGTTTAGGTCACCTTCCCCCACAAATCCTACTTCCTGAGACAGCTTAGATCCAGAAAAATTACTGATTGCCTGCTTTGGCCTCAAATCCTCGCATCGTTTTTTCCCCTTAGCTTTGCGTTGAGCTTATTTCGTTCACCGGGCAAGAAACGAACCCAGTGTTACAGGTATTTTGCCTCTGAGTCGGACACGTTTTTTTACTCGGCCGTAAATGTTTCCTCGTCGACACACTTTGTGTACGTTTGTTAGCCACCAGTCAGCCCATACAATAGCAAGCGTTCCTTCAGAATCTTTGAATGTCATCAAAGAAAACTGAATAGAACTCAGAGAAGCCGGTGCTTGTGTTAGCTCTAGAAGTTCCCTCACCACTGAGGCAACTCATTTGGTTAAGAAGACATTTACTGTCATCTGCAAAGTATTTCCCCCGCCTTGGGCCAGAGAAACTTCACAAAATGATTGTGACTGCCTTGACCCACAGGATCCGAGTTCACCCAGTAGGATCTTCCAAAGGCAAAGGCGCGCGCTAGCTCCCGTGCCCCATCAGACAGGACCTCGAACTTTCTCAACACCGCTATCGCCGCCCCCTTTCCAAGTGAGCGCTTCTAGGTTGCAGGTCACGGGCGTGTTTACTAATCCTAGTAGTCTTAAGGACCGAATGAGAGCCTCGAGGGGAACCAACCCACAGACCCACTGAGGTAGATGGGGTTTCTGTTGCATTCATAAAGCTTCCATAGAAGAACCGGCAGGCCGTTATGGTTTTGAACAGCCCTTACGGAAAAAAAAACGTTTTCTCCTTGTACGAAACTTAAATCCCCACCTACG
Source organism: Felis catus (assembly GCF_018350175.1). NCBI lineage: Eukaryota > Metazoa > Chordata > Mammalia > Carnivora > Felidae > Felis > Felis catus. The sequence continues at coordinate 113,677,417 of NC_058386.1, read as the reverse complement.
GAAGCTGAGGTTCATTTCCCCGTGTTCTCTTTTTACGATCAGGGGCGAACCCTCCACCCCGGAAGCCCATATTCCTCCCCAGGTGTTCTTGATTAAATGGCCAAGCAGGTAATCAGAGGCCTTGAACTCGATGTTGCAGCTGCTATGGCTAATTAAATGGCAAAGAGCTGAATTCGTAGATATGATTAATACCATCAGGGTGCTCTATGGTTTTTGATGTTCATAAATTATGACTGAACAATAAAATTTTTATATGGGTTATAGGATTTTTCCCTGACTTTTCCTTCTGAATGCAAATCAGAAGAGCCAATCCGTTTCTTCAAAAAATTGGTTCTGGAGACCTTTGTTTCTGAAGCTAATAAATGTGTCAGGTTATGTTACAGAATACGGTAGTCACTCTTTCTGTCCCTGGTATTCCAGTGGGACATAGACAAGATTTCTCTAAGTTGCATTTTTCTTCCTGCTTGGAGTTAAGCGGCAAGAGCATTGGCTAATGGCTTTTCTCTAATCTCCTCATTTGTATTTCTAGCCAGTCGCTTCTCTGGGCTTTGGGACATAATTAGATGGCCACAAACGGTGGTACTGGCTGCCCAGTCTCTACAACACCCCCTCTGCTGTCCTACTCCGTTAACGGTGAGATGCCGGTATTGCTCGTCCTCCTTTTCTCCCTTTGCGCTCATCGTCAATCTTTCACCCGGGAACGGGTCACGGAGAGGTTTTGAGGGACTGTTAGTGACGACGCAGAGCCAACTGGCAAGTGGCTCCCATGATGTTTACCTTCACGAAGGACGGGTGTTTGAAATCTCTCATTTTCGGAGTTTCAGAAAGACGGCCAATTCCTTCCTGCGCAGAAGGTACCGAGGCTGCTCCTGATACAGGCTGTCTGAATTCTCTCATTTTTACTCATCACAGTCACATCTGTTTGGGTTTCTGTGTCTCTCCTGGAGATGCCTCTTGAGAGCAGATGCCCTCAGCTGCTTCACAGCTCATCTGAGGCCTGCCAAAAGAGATTGGCAGAGAACAATCAGCGTCCTATGCTCTGATAACTCGCATAACTCTCCCTGAGAGGAACGCTAAAACCTGGTTCCCTTTAATATTGTCTAAAGGGTGACTTTAAGGATGGCCAAACTGTAGCCTCAACAGGACAAATGACACATCCAGAGTCACACAGCCCATTCGTGCCGGAGGCAGGATTCAAACTCAGGCCTCCTGTCATCCAGGCTAGAACTTTTTGTGAGTTGAGCTCGAGAAAGGAGCGAAGGATGCTTTTTCTTCCTGGAACATGATCAAGGAGCGAGCTGGGCGGACAGCACAATGGGAAGAGGAGGTCTGGGAGGAGCAAAGGCGAGCGATATTGGGAAATTGGGAGCCCTGGGGTTAAGCCGGGGACAGCGTGAACGGGTAGGAACAAAGGAAGACAGGAGAAAAAGGCACTGTGGAAATAGGCGTCAAAGGAAAGCCCTTCATTCTTCCACTCAGATGCCATCCTGCTGGTGGGGTGGCAGTAAGACAGAAAGGAAAGGCAAAAGAGCTTCTCCCGGCCTTGGGGGTGGGGGTGGGGGTGGGGAGCTGCAGTTCTTTCTTTCATCATGCCTTCCTAAAATGAACGGGGTCTTGGCACGGTTCTCCTTGGAGAAGTTGAGGCTTCTACTCACACTCATCTTGGAGTTCAGAAGCATCTGAGAAATACACAAGAGCTAGGAAAGGGTGAAAACATCTGCTTGATTAATGGCTAAGCTGATTGCATAGTGATTTGGATCCAAAGTCAAAATGGCTTTCCTTCACTTTTCCCCTGGATGATTTCCCCCCCCCCCCACCCGGTCCGGGGCCTCTGTGAGCTAAGGGAAGGGACAGGAGACTTCTTATGATCTACAGGCAGTCAGATCACAGAGAGTTAGAGGTCCAGGTGCTCAGCGAAAGGTAAAAGCAGGCCGAGAGGGAGTAGGAACCCCTTACCAGTCCCATTCCACACCCCAAATATTTGGCCCTGGCCAGATCTTCTGAGGCCTCTTTTGGTGAGGTTATTTCCCTTCGGGGTAGCTAGAATTTGAATCCCATACATTCTGGGCTAGGAATCCTCTTCCTACCCTTAAGAATCAATGTAAATCAGTCACTCATCAATTATTTTCAACAAACGGTTTATTGAGCACCAACTATGTGACAGGCACCGTGCCAGGAGATGGGAATATACTGATGGCCAAGACCCAGTCCCGATTTTCGAGGCGTTCCAAGTCCAATGGGAGCCGAGCAGGGTCCCCGCACCCTGACAAGCATTAATGTCTGTGTGTCGATTACCCTGCAGGGAATTTCAGCCCATTTGGCAGGACGATCCTGGGACCCTCCACCTCAGTGCCTGCAGCCTTCACCCCAGCCTGCCTGTGTAGACACAGAACAGCGCTTCTCACAGGGCAACAGACACTTCAAGACGGGGGGAGGAGCGGAAGCCCCTGGCGGGGGGGGGGGGGGGGGGGGGGGGAGTGAAATCTGCCAAAGGCTCAGGTGATCCAGCTCTGATGGGCTAACAAGCCCGACAGAGTCTCCTGGCTGGGATCTCAGGCAAGAAAGAAGGACCGGGATCTGGGCATTTGGTTTTGCATCATATCCCGAAAAGATCTGGAAAGCAGGGAGGAAGAGAGGTCCAGCCAAGAATGTAGCGGCAGCGTTCCCCAATACCGCTCACTGTACCCGACCCAAGCTCTCCGCTGGGATCCCGAACCCAAAGGAACGACTTGGGGGCGGAGGGAAAAGCGGGGCTCGGACCGCACAAATTGGCCTGAAATTGAAAAGTCAGCAAAAACCACTGGGTGGCAGCGTGGCGTGCGGGCGCAGCTCTGCAGTGCCCGCTGCTGCCGGTGCTGCCGCGGCCGCCGCCGCGAGGGCTGAACCCGTCTGCGAGCCCTGGCCTCGCTCCCGAAGGGCTACAAGTGTCGCCAGGCGAAACGCCTCGGCGGGGGAGTGTGTTTGGGGGAGGGGGCTGCTGGGAGTCGCAGACCCGGGCGGGGGGGCGGGGGGCGGCGAACTTCCCAGGGGCTCCAGCCCGGGGCAGCGTGGCCGGCTCAGAGTCCGGCACTAAGGCAACGGTCCCTCCCCCGCCCGGCCCCCCGCGTCTCCAGGCCAGACCCCCTCCCCGCTCTCCCTCCCCCCCCCCCCCCGCGCGCCCGCTCTTCCAGCCCCACCGCCTCCTCCCGGCGCCCCCTCCGCCACCGCCTCCTCCCGAGGCTCGGCTCGGGAAGAGGAGGGCAGGAGGCTCCGGGCGGTGGGGCGGCGCCAGAGCCCCTACAGGTGTTAGCGCGCGGCCCGCCGGGGCCTCGGGGGGCGGGGCGGCCGGGCGCCGGCGGGCTGGGCTCCGGGAGGGAGGGGCCGCCGGGGGAGGGGGCCTCGGGGAGGCCGCGGCGCTCTTCCGGAGGGTGCCGGCGGCGACCGGAATCCTATGCAGAGACTGTGCCGCGCCCAGAGCAGCAGCAGCCGCCGCCGCCGCCGCCGCCGCCGCCAACGCCGCCGCCGAGATGCGAGGCCGTTACCTGTTTGATCCCCGTCGGCCAGCTGGCACGGGCCAACTTTTCCCGGTGGCCAGGCCCCGAAGTTGCAAGGACTAGTCGGAGGCTCGGAGGGGCCAGGGCGAGGGCGCGCTCCCCCCGCGCGCTTCCTCCTTCCCCCCCCCCTCCCGCCGCCCGCGCTCGCGGCCTCTCTCCCGCCCGCGCCGCTCCCTCCGCCCGCCTCCCCGCTCCGGCCCCCTCCGCGCGGCACAGGGCGGGGGGTGCCGCGAAACTCCGACCCGAGCCGCTTGGACTCGCACAGTGTCCTCGGGGCGCAGGGGCCGAGCGCACGCAGCCGCGCCGCGCCGCCTCCGCCGCCAGTCTCCCGCCGCGATCCCGGCCCGGGGCCGTGGCGTCGGCTCGGACCCAGGCAGCCCGCAGCCCGCGCGGGAGCCGGCCCACCGCCCGAGGAGCCCGGACGGCATGCTGAGCCCCCTCCTCGGCTGACGGCCGAGCGCGGAGAAGCCCGGGCGAGCGCCGGCCGGGGAGACGAGGGCGGCCGCGGCGCCAGACCGAGCGGGGCGCGCCGCGGAGGAGCGGGAGGCGGAGGCGCAGGCGAAGCCGGAGAGGGGCCGCCAAAGAAGTGGTGGTGGTGGGCGTCGTGGCCATGGCGGCGGCTATCGCCAGCTCGCTGATCCGTCAGAAGAGACAAGCCCGCGAGCGCGAGAAATCCAACGCCTGCAAGTGTGTCAGCAGCCCCAGCAAAGGCAAGACCAGCTGCGACAAAAACAAGTTAAACGTCTTTTCCCGGGTCAAACTCTTCGGCTCCAAGAAGAGGCGCAGAAGGAGACCAGGTTGGAAGGGGCGCTTGGCCGGCTTTGGGTTTTGTTTTTTTTTTTTTTTTCCTCCCCCACCCCCATACTGAACGAGCGTGGAGGGGGCTGGAGGGCGTGTGTGGAAGCGTAGGTGAGTTTGTCGGGGGCCCATCTGGTGCGGATGTGGCCACCTAGCCGGTGTGCGTGCGTGGGAAGCGATTGCTTTCTCGCCGCCTTCGTAGCGGTAACTGGCTTGCTGCATTGCAACTGCCGTGGGACAGGCGCAGAGCCCGGGGCCGTCGCCGGCCCCGGGGCGGGGGGGGGGGCGCCCGCGGCTTCAGACGTGCCACATGGGTGCATGCCCCGGGGGCTCTGCGGGCGTCACCCAGACGTGGCTGCCGTGTGTGTGGCGTGGAAATTGCGGGCGCCGAGCCGGACGGACACCGCTGCCCGCCCTAGTGAGCCCGGGGAAACCCTCCTTTGCCTTTACCCCTGCAACTCTGACCCTTCCCCTCCGAGCTTCCACCCCCCCCCCCCCCCCCGAGGACCGTGGGCTTCGGCGAGCGATCCAGGCGTTCCGTTTCTTTGCTCGCTTTCGAGCTCCTCGGCCCAGACTTGACTTGTGGTGCACCTTTGAAATATTTGCTGGGGAAGGGGGGAGTGGATTCCTAGAACCTTGTGGCAGAGAGCTTGGTGATCTGGCTAGACTAGTGAGACCGGTTACTCGCGACCAAAATGCAGGGTTGACGAGCGCATTTAAACTCCTAGCCAGATCGTAGGTCCTTTGGAACCTATTCCGTGAGAAGAGGAGCGCGATATTCCGGTGCCCGGGGCGGAGGGGGGGGGGGGGAATTCACACAGCTCTAAGTGTCAGGTTGCGTCAAGGTAGCCCTTCAGGCGAGCATGCAGCGTATTTGGCCAGTCTTCACCAAATGAACCCTTTACGCTCTTTTCTTACTTTTAACGAGACAAATAATACAGAATTTCAGACTTAGTCATCAGTTTGTTCTTTCTCTGTTTATGTGTTCCGCACGCTATGGGATGGAAACGCAGACATCCATTTTCTGTTTGCTCGAAGTTTTTAAGGCATTGGCTGTGCATTGGGCTTGTTTTCGAAAGGCGGAAGCGGTTGCAGAGCATGATTATGTGGCCTGAATCATCACACACACAATGTTTCAGTGCAGGGGACTGTGTTCAGTCAAAGCAAATTTGGGATAGCAGGGTTGTTCTTGGTGAATTAGGTGCTTCCTTAATCTGCGGTGATTCGTAACTGACAATCAGTTCCATTGAGAAACCCGTGTGGTTAGATGATCATATTTCTGGTATTAAATGTGAAGATAAGTATAAACTCATTTTCTTTCCTCCCCACCAACAAAAACTCTGCCCTTTTTGCACCCACTTTCCCTAAGCATAACCAACACGATAGGGTATGGTATTAACGGTTGGGTTTTTTTTCCTCTCCCCCCCCCCCCCTTTTCTTGTATCACAGCTGGGTTTTCCAGATTATTTGTGCCTTTTCAACATTCTCAGAACGGAAGGGACTCCATTCCCTCCGTCTTCAAAAAGCGATGATTCTGAGGGAAGTCTTTTTGTTAGCGTGGTTCCTGGTCCCTGGTGGGCAAACCACTCTAACTTACCTTCGTATTTCTCCTTTTCCTTCCACGTGAAAAGGGGCACGTTGTGAAAAGGCAGAGCCTGCCGTTTGCCAACCCATCCCGAACGCTCCATGAGCTAGAGTACCTCTCTGGAAGCCGGGGCACACGCTGTCAGAAACCAGCCGCCGTCAGAAGCTGTAGGGCTTGGCTGAGGCACGAGGTAGAAAGCAGTCGTTTCTCCGGTTTGGACATTTCCTCGGAAACTTGGGGGTTTGCTTTGCGCGTTTTCTTTCCGAGGACTCTTTAAAGTTGTAGCGTGACCCTTGACAGCAACGTCGTCGGTGAATGAAATCAGAATCTCGAATCCTGAGTCTCTCCCGCCGCCTGTGCACGACTTAGCGATTGATGCAAATTCCCATTCTCTTTGCAGAGCCTCAGCTTAAGGGTATAGTCACCAAACTCTACAGCCGACAAGGTTACCACTTGCAGCTGCAGGCAGATGGAACCATCGACGGCACGAAAGACGAGGACAGCACTTACAGTAAGTGACTGCGAAATAAATAGTAGATCCCCAGCCCGTTGCTGACATGGCGCGTTTCCTTCATTTATTTATTTGTTAACGAACGACCCTTGCTAAATTCCGACCCGAGGGCAGAAAGGCTGCCAGCCCCTTACTCGTGTTTATGCGGGTCAACCTGAAGCCGGTTGAACGTGAAAAATGTCTAAAGTAGCGAACTGCAGCAAATGATGTGGACACCCGTCTGGAGAACAATCCAAATGTCATCTCCATGGTAATCTGGATAGATTTATGGCTGGCCTTTGGATTTTTATTACTTTTTTCCCCCACAGAAAATTTACTCACCCACACACCCGATCCCGAAATAGCACGTTATCTCTACTCTTAAGAACCGGTCTCATCCCAAGAGAGAGGAGTGGTTTCGTGTCTAATTGGGGTTTTAACAGTTGAGATACCTCCACAGGTGGGGAGAGGGATTTCTCGTAGAGTTTTATTTTATTTTTTTTTTTTACCGTGCTCTGAAGGCCACGCTGGGACCATAATGGCGAACCTTAACCAAAAGGGAGCACGTCGAAACTAAAGTCAGTTTTGTTATTTCTGATGATTGAAGTAAGGTGAGTCTGAGCCGTGACATAACCTTTTGATGACGTGTGCTTTATTTATTTGAAATAAGAGAAACAGACTCACAAATAGCGAAGCCCTCTCTTCACTTCACTTGCATGCTGCAGACTTTTGCAGACCCAATGAAATATTCCGTGAGGCTGAAACACCTACTTCTCACAATTCGTTCTCTTGTTTTCCCTCGTTTCTGTTGCATTTCCCTCAGGCTTTGGTAACTTCCCAGAAACCTCCCCATCGTCGGCTCAGAAAGCAGCCAAGGAAAGCCGATCAGAGTGGTAACAAGTCCTCAGCGGCATTTTTAGAGATGTTTGGCTGTAGACAGCAAGGCCATAGACAGGGGTCCCAATGTAAAGTGTCAAGACAGTTTCTCACCTTTTAAGAATGCTCCCCGGGCTGATGGCCAAGCTATGACCTCAAGAGGAAGTCACCTTTAATTACCCTTGAAGAAAGCCCTGGTGATACCTAGGATGAAAAACATCCACACTAAATGGTTCTCACTGTTCTTGCAAAATGCTGTGTTACCGCTGTGATACTAAAGTTCTACAGTGAGTATCCTAGATGATCTTTCGTGCCTAGTCTTCTGCTTGAAAAAAATGAGTCAAGTGTAACTAGAAGGTTTTACCGTAATCATATACAGAATACAGACGTTCGTACGCAGGGATCAGTAGTAAAACATTCCCGTAAGTTTTACGTAGAATCAGCTCTTAGGGAAGGAATCGGGAGGGTGTGCATTGGTCTGGTTTTCAAAGTGCCTCGGCAGAATAGATCCGTTGGGCATTATCGAAAGGAAGTTATGATTAGCTGCTAATGAGCCCCACCCCGTCAAGTTTTCCCCCGAAACTTCTGACCTTTTCTCCAGGTTACAATCGGAGAAAAAGTGATTTGGGAGCTAGTGTTCACACGTGTCGCTTGAAAAGGAAAAATTAGTTCGTTCGTTGTGTTTTGTAAACAGCAGTATGTCAAACGTGTCAAGATCATACGGTATGTGGCCATTTTAAGAAACGTATAGACACATATACATACACACGCATATTCATATACCTTCGTACACATACATTATCTACCTACACACAGGCTTTAAGTCATGGAGTAGGTTTTACTCGTCAATTCCTACGCGTTCACAGCCCCTGCCTTCAGTTGTCTTACGCCTCTGATACGAATGGCATTTCTGTGTGCTAATGATATTGTAAGACGTTGAAAGAGTGTGGCCTGATGACCGGAATCTGTGTTTAGGCAGAATGTAGTAATGAGAGGTAAGTCAAACGGTAGTGGGAAGTATTCCCACAACATGAAGCCTACAAGTGGAAAGCATCTCAGAAGAAATTCCAAGTCTGTGGGGCTTGACCCTACCCCGGATGCCAAGTGTGACCAGAAGCCGGGGGGACTAGGTCATCTTCCGAGTTGAGGATATTGGAGGGCACAAGTCATCATGAAACAGGAATGTTTCATGATTGAAACGATTATTACAATGATCATCGTTAGAGTGCAAGTCCAGCCATATACGTTTGTTCTTTTTTTTCCCCTGAAGCCAAGCAGTTTTCTTGGCATTCATTAGTTATTTTAAATGAGTAGAACAAGACTACAGTTGGTTTCTTATTCACCTGTAACTCCTTTGTTTATATAGTATTTCCTTAATGTGTATTCCTGGAATTGTGTTTGTATTTTTCTTATTTTTTAGCACCTCTCATCATTTTTTCACATTTAGTTCAAATCGATTTTACGACCTTTTAATCCTGATGTGGTAAACAAAAGCATGATAAAACGAATTAGTTCACATTTACCCAGATATATCGATGCCTAAAAACATGTGTTTGGTATAATACATTTACGCTGACCTTAGATTTATTGCAGTGGTAAATGTCAGTTCAATAAAATCTCATCATGAGCATATCAGCCATTGTAAATTATGTATTTCCCCCTGAAAAGGAAAAGATGGTAGACATTTCATGGCAGGAGTTTTATCATCTGCCTTGGGTGCAATGAGGGCTATTTTAAAAGAATAGGCAACTTTCCCTTTAAATGTCCGGGAGCGTTCCCAGTTCAAGGTGTCGGGTCTTCCCAATCTACATTAAGATGTACTTTGATTAATTGCTCCCTTTGAGAAGTTGACCTTAGCCCAACTAATGAAGAAGGATGACCTCAGTGTCCTATTCAGTAAACATTAAGTGCCAACTTGTGCACATCTCTGAGAAAATGGTCCCTTCAAGGTAGAAGGAGTTTGTTTTTATGTAGACACAGCAGAGAACAAACAAGAAACAAAAGCCTCATTATTTGTTAAAAGTTTATTCAAGGGCGCCTGGGTGGCCCGGTCAGTTAAGCATCCGACTCTTGATTTCAGCTCAGGTCATGATCTTGCGGGTTCATGGGATGGAGCCCCACGTCCAGCTCTGTGCTGACAGCAAGGAACCTGCTTGGGATTCTCTCTCTCCCCCTCTGTCTCTGCCCCTCCCCTGAAAGCACTCTCTCTTCCTCTCTCTCAAAGTAAATAAACTTTAAAAGAAAAAAAAGCTTATTCAAAACTTTGATGGAAACGGAAGATGAGATTTTAGGTACTTAATGAATGTGTTTTAGATACACAAATGAAATCAGTCTTTTTCTTCTTCTATTTAGAATATTTTTCATCCTAATTGAAGTAATCTCTTCTGTCCATGAGAAAGTACTCCAGATTTAGAGAAACACAGGCACATAGGAAAATAGTGATTCTGCCCAAGCTTACCCTTGCTATAATTTCTTTGCATTAAAAAAAAAATTTTTTTAATGTTTATTTTTGAGAGAGAGAGAGAGCAAGGGGGGGAGGAGAAGAGAGAGAGGGAGACACAGAATCGGAAGTAAGCTAAGCTCTGAGCTGTCAGCACAGAGCCCGAGGCGGGGCTTGAACCCGTGAACCGAGAGATCACGACCTGCGTCGAAGTCGGATGCTCGACTGACTGAGCCACCCAGGCGCCCCTCTTTGCATTTTTATTTGGAAAGGCTGACAACCCTTTAGACTTTCAGCCAACCCAGTTTGTTATCTATCATGAATGTCTAAAGAAAAGACTGGACTAGTTAGACGAGCCGCTGTCCACTGCTGCTTTCTTCAATATTTGTGTTTTAGAGTGCTGAGTTTTTATTTTGAATCGGGTTTCATAGAAATTTATAGTACATAGTGAAAAATTCATGTTCTGTATTGTTAATACCATTATTCAAGAATAGATAATCCTGGGCATGGATTGCTGATGGTCTTTGCTACTCTTCCACTTACTGCTCTCTGATGTTTGGAATTTAAGCATTTTCTTGCTCATTAAAACCCACACCAGCGAGTAGTTGAGGCACATGGTGAAAAGCAAATCGTTTTCGCTTTTTTTTTTTTTTTTTTGCTTGTTATAAGCTGCATTAAGAGAACTAAAGAGGTTCCAAATATTGTAAACAATGAAGTTCCGGAAAGAATCCTGAATTTCATCTGTCATTCCCCGTCCCCTATTAGCATGACTAAGCTACGATTCAGACCCAGGCTGGTATTCCATTTGTCTGATAGTACGTAGTGGTATGGCTTTTATACCAAACCCATATGGAAGTTTGTGTTTGGTTTTTTAGAACTCAGAATCTTTCAACTATGAACTTCCACAAAATGGGAATGTGATGATCTCTCGCATTCCAAAAATACAGCGTTGTCATGTTTTCACCATACACATTGCTGTCAGTCCACAAATGTGTGTTGAGCACCTGCTGTGAGCGAGGCATCATCAACAGAAAGAGATATATACATGACATACTCAAAGGTATCAGACTTCTTTCCTATGCATTGCACTGTCAAAGATAGCATGAGATCCTGGCTTGCAATCTGTGCAATTACTTTCCTTTACCTCACATAACAGAAGGGCACAGCTTTTAATATGATGAGCATTGAATGGGATGCCATCGGTAGCATGTGGTAGGAGCACTTGGATTTGAACCGTACGATGTCCTGCTCCTCTTTGCTAACACCCTGATTTTAAGGGAAATATACACTGTAGGCTCCCCAAGGAATATTTAGTTCTTCATTAATGTTTCTCATCTATATTACCCCACCTACAGACATATATATAACATATATATATATAACACATATATATGTTATTCACACACACACACACACACACTTACATACATCAAGGTAAGAGGTCTCAGAAAGTCCGCTCTTACCCATGTGGGGACTCTTTTACACTCTTGTTCAGAGAGATGATAGCAGACTGATCCATCATCCTCCATGAACTTACACACCAAGGCAAAAATCATCAACGTTGGTCTAGGACTCTTGAGAGAAAGGTGCACAGGCTGGCTTCAAAAGATGTGTGTGGCAGGCACTACGTTTTAAAAATGTACTGTTTTATTTTTATTCACGGCGTAGGAGGGAGTAGACAGCTGGTAGGGGGAGGACGCCCACCGGTTTTCTCCAGTGAGTGGTGTGTAATTGTGGGGAGAGCATGGGTGTAAGTTTCACGCACTCAAACCTTCAAATGGAGAAACGGAGGCCTCTTTGGTACCAGCGGGCTGCCGCCTTACAACTATTTTGCTAAATAAACAAACAAACCTCTCGACTTCATTGTTTGTATTCCTTTCACCTTTGCTCCTAGAGACGAAAAGCTGGGCATAGCCACCACCCTCCTCAACCCTGTCTTGGAACATGTTGGTTCTTTAAGAAATACTACTCTGGGAACCTAAGACTACAAAATGCCTTTTTTTTTTTTTTCTTCCAAGGCCTGGATTCATTTTGGGGTTGTTCCATTGGAAATAATACAGATAATTTAGATGAGGGAGTTGCACTGGTATCTTTTCTAAGATTCTAGGAATCTCTCCCCAACTGGTAGATCATAACCATGTCTGTGAATTTCAGCAGTCGTCTAGGGGAGCGGTTTAAAATAGTTCGTTGAGGATAGAGCTCTTTAGTGTATAGACCGATTCCTGGAAGCGTATCGCTTCAAAAGCATCAGGATTCCCTACTTCCAACACTATACAAACCATAGAATTGTCTTCCAGTTTCCCCAGGGTGTTTGAGAATATGTAGCTATGGTCCCAGTTGTGTGACTGCCACCAGAAATCAAGGGTAGAATACTAAAGGCCCTATCTGTGGGTAAATGTGTATGTCTGTCTATTTTTACCAAGCACCCGTTACTGTTAGAGGGCCAGACCTGCTGGAAACCTTGAAAAGCTATGGAATTCCGAATGATGACCTTGTTTTCACATTCTTTGTTTATTTCAGCTCTGTTTAACCTCATCCCTGTGGGTCTTCGAGTGGTGGCTATTCAAGGAGTTCAAACTAAGCTGTATTTGGCAATGAACAGCGAGGGATACCTGTACACCTCGGTAGGACTTTCACTGTGTTCGTGTTTGGACTATTCTGGTTTTCATCTGATGTGAACTAAAATATGCTACATGTGTGTAACCGTTGCAGATTTCTGGGATATGAGGAAGAATGTTCTTGATGGAAATGTCGCCTTTGAAAGGACAGGTGAACTTCCTGTGAAAATTCTGTCTATTGCTAGTTAACTATTTGCAGCTAACAATGTTGGGTTAACATCAGAGATCCACGAAACGTTTTCGCACATGATGACGCCTGAGTTATTATTTTATGTGGCGTATAATAGAACGCTCTGGCTGGCTGTCTTGCATTGCACCTGCGGGGAGCAAAGCCATTTCTGTAAGTCAGTTCAACATCTATTGGTCCAGCTTTACCCTAAAGAACTCAAGGCGAGCTCTTCCTCCAGTTAACTCTAGGACATACAGGACAGTTCTGGAAGTTGCTCTCTTATCTGAAGTTCAGTTGGGGGCACATTTGTTGTCAGTTTTTCCATCAAGCACGTTTCGGCCTCTCTGTGTGTACACATACCTGCTGTTCCCAAGAAATGTGTAAATAACGTAGATAAGACTTCAGCTTAGGAATATGAGGCCGAATTAAGCTTTTTAAAAACGTTTAACGTGTAGATATAGGCAGAGGTGGTGCAGTTACCAGGGTTAGGATTTCCGTCTTATCGGTAGGTCGAGTTACAGGTCATAGGAGACCACTTAATACGTGAATTCTCTGTAGTCTTCGTTCTGAATTTCCTGTGTTTTAAGAAAAGGCTGGGATGTTGAAAATGGAGAAAATTGCTTGCCCAACCTCCCACTAGATAGCCTCGAAGGAGGCTGTCCTCTCGATTAGAGAAATGTATTCCTCTAAGCACCAAAGTGGTACTTTTTTGCTCTCGGCCATTCCCTGGATTTATTGCAAAGCCAGGCGTGTAATAAGGCTGTTAGGAGACGTGGTGGAGACCGTGTCATAACCCTGTGTTTTCAAAGGCCAAGATGGGAAAGAGGTGAGAGACGAGTAGGACCACAAAGGACCTGTTCATTTGGCAAACCGGGTAGTTTGTTTCATATTACAACAGAATATTATTCTATTGTGGCATAATAATCCTCCAACCCTGGTCGCTCTCAGCATTCCTGTCAGGCCATTTCAGCTGTCGTGTTTGATAAGTGCAGGGGTGTTATTATTTTTACAAATGATAAACTCGGATTTACGGTACCATTCATGGCGTGTGTCACTAGTTAATACACTGCTATTCCTGCAAACGGTAGGAAAGGGGATTTGTTTTTCAGATTTGTGCGTTAAGGTAAGAGAATTTAATAAAGAAGGATTTTAATTAACCTCGTTTAGATCCACAGACTACCTCGACAGGGCCAGATACCAAGGTAGGTCGTTAATAAAATAAATGACTGTTTTCTGAAACTACTGTGCAGGCATGGGAAGGAAATGGAATCTATCCGAGGCGTACTTTTGAGAAGGTAAATACCAGATGGCGTAGGAAATAATTATTAGGCGATAATGACTGGTCAAGAATCCAGAAGGGTGAATTTTTTAAAAATCTTGCAGCAGTTAATTGCTTTTTTTTTTTTTTTAATTTTGGAAATAACATTTAAGTTAAAGACAAAGTCACGTACGTTAGGTAATATGTCAGGTCCCCCCGCTCGAGAAAATCAGGGCATTCAGTATTACATTTAGGGAACTGAGGTCAAAAATGCATAGCCTACCATTCAGATTGACTTATTTTAGCAGATCGGTAAATGCCAACATGAGCTCCTTTCTAAAGAAGACTTCCCGGGAGGAATCAGCCTTGTAGATCCATGGGCTTCCTTTCCATGATGGGCAAGCTGAGAGCAAACTGTGAGACACTCTGTATGGATTTCCCACGAAGGCAAAGCAACCTTAAGTTAAGCATTTCCTATTAAGGAAAACAATCTATGCTTTCGTCAAGGAGGAAAGCTGTCCGATTGATAATCCTGGAGTTCGTACAGGGAAAGAGATCTAACTCATCTGCTCCAGGAAAGAATCTGAATCTTCTCCAGGATAAGTTTCCCAGTTCTTCTCATTGCTCCTCATGGACTATGGTGTGGACTCCCTTTAGCACGTTGACTAACATCCGCAGCGCTCCATGTCATCATCATTTAAAGTATGGTGCCCAGGGGCGCCTGGGTGGCTCAGTCGGTTAAGCGTCCTGTTTCCGCTCAGGTCATGATCTCACGGCTCGTGAGTTCGAGCCCCGCGTCGGGCTCTGGGCTGACAGCTGGGAGCCTGGAGCCCGCTTCGGATTCTGTGTCTCCCTCTCTCTCTGCCCCTCCCCCGTTCATGCTCTGTCTCTCTCTGTCCCAAAAATAAATAGACATCAGAAAAGTTATTTTTTAACCTATTAGGACGTTATCGAAAATAATCTTGGTGAGGCATGACAAGGGTCTGCCTTAAGCCATCTGCACTGGCTAAAAGGACATGCAGTCTTCATGAGCTGTTTCAGAGGCAGAATCGTCTGGATTTGGAGGGAAAGCGCGACCACCACATATGGTCAAAAGTAAAGTAGCTTCAGGTAGAGATGCTTTTTAAAACTTGCACCATGGTGGGTTATCAGGGGCCCCGGGGGGAAGGGAGAATTCTACCTTTGGCAACTGGTTTGATGGTGAAGCTGTTAACCAAGATGGAGACCAAAGGAAAAGGCAGAACTGGGAGGAAGATACCAGGGTATAGATCGCTATAGATCCTTAAAAACCTGAACGGAGAGTCTGAGAAGATGTGAGCTAGAGATAAAAACGTGGGCGTTCTCGCACGTAGGTGGTGGTTGATGCCACGAGAATAGTTGAGAGAGAATGTGTAGCATAAGAAGAAAAGAGGGTTTGTCAAATAATATTAGGGCATACCATCACGTAAGTGGCCAGCAGCAGAGAAGGAACTCATTGTGGCAGATGATCGTGGTATTACAAAAGCTAAGAGGGGACTTGAGTTGAGGACAGGAGTTGAGGAGACTGGTGGAATGGAATGTTGAGATTCACCTTGAGAAGAGGGATGCTGCTTCTCCGATACGAGGCCGGGATGAGGACAGACGGAGACCTAGGCGTACCAAGTCTGCAGGTGACGGACAAGGAAGTTGAGCGATTTCCAGCCGAAAGACCTGTATTTTTCCCGTGAAGTAGGCCGAGAGGTCCCCTGCTGAAAATCAGAGGCATTGGGGTGGCGTCCGTGGAGATTTGAAAGAGCTGTTTGGGAAAGGGTTAGCCGGCCGACCAGGGCCGGGTAAATTACAGCTCGAGGGCCAAATCTAGCCCATCACCCGTTTTGGCAAATGAGTTTCATCGGAACACAGCCCCACCCCATTCATTTACTTCTTGTCTGCGACTGCTTTTGTGCCGGAACCCGCAGAGTTGAACAGTTGCAACGGAGCCCTCAGGGCCCCGCGAAGCCTCCGTTATTTGCTGTCTTACCCTTTACCGAAAAAAGTTTGCTGACGCCTAGTTCAGACGGCGGTTCTCAACTTAGCTACCTATTAGAATCGCCTTCTGATGCTAGCGGGTAGCCTGGGTTGAAAACCGCCGATCTGGGGCCGAGAAAAAGGATTGCTGAGAACCACCCCCACCCCCGCCATGAAGTCAGAAACCGTGAACTCCTGTGCCCTTTGTCCTTTATTGGTTTGAAATTTCTGACGCTGGTCGTCGTCTTCTGCTCTCACAAGCAGATTGACTTCACCTTTCGGAAGGACTGTTTCTTGAGGTGAAGGAAGATGCTGATCCTTGGAAGCCGTTTCTTCCTTCCTCTTTTCTATCTTCTTTCGCATTTCTGCTTGTACGTCCCTCAATTTCTTTGAAATTCACTTCTACATTTTTACTGTTTCTCCCCCCACCCCTTCGGTCCACCAAATGAAGAAACAATACTGCCACGTCGTTATTGGTTCAGAGATAGTCATTTGTTTTCCATGATTAATCTCGGGATTCTTGCACTGTGCCCTCCCCCCTCCTTTTTTTTTTTTCTTGTTGCCACGGGGGACAGACTTGATGTAGGCTCAAGTGTCAGGGAGAAACCATCTGTGGCACAGAGAATCATAATTAGCCATTATTTCATAACATTGACTTTTGTCGATGATAGAACGAAGTCTTTCCTTAACTGTAAGGAAATCATTATTCACTGTGCATAGAAAACTTTGTTCATACCTTTGGTTTTTCTTTGCCAATAATAATGAGTTGTACACAAGCTTTTGAGAGTTCCTCAAAACTTCATAGCAGAAATAGTTAATAGCATAAATCTGTTTGTAATCCATATTGCAGAGCCGGTTGAAATAAACATTAACTACAGAAAATCAAGAGTCTTTTTTTTTTTTAATTTTTTTAACGTTTTATTTATTTTTGAGACAGAGAGACACAGAGCATGAACGGGGGAGGGGCAGAGAGAGAGGGAGACACAGATTCGGAAGCAGGCTCCAGGCTGTGAGCCACCAGTCCAGAGCCCGACGTGGGGCTCGATCCCACGGACCGCGAGATCGTGACCCGAGCTGAAGTCGGACGCTTAACCGACTGCGCCACCCAGGCGCCCCCGGAAAATCAAGAGTCTTAAATGAAAGTATCATTAATGTCCTAGCATCTATTTTACCAGAGGAGTAAGAACAGATATTAGAAACGGGATAACACAAAGTCAAAGCTACACCCAAAGCCTTTTGTTTTGATTTTGGAATATTTCAGAACCCCGTAGCAGCCTTTTTACCTGCCTGATTCCTTACCTCTCGTCCATGCTAGTTTTCCATTTCCAGAGCGCTTGGCTGTCGCTTGAGGTGTCGTTGGGGTCGGGGTTGCTAACGTGTGGATGCAAGTAGAAATCCTTTGACGAGTAAACCTTTTCCGTCTGTGTATTTCTAGAGAGGACTTACAGGAGTGATTTTACTGCCCTGTCCTGGGGTCCTGGGACTGCCACAGCAAATGAGACGCGAGATCCAAAAGCAGGTCTCTCTGAGGGTCAGGGGCCCAGTCTTGGAATCTGAAGTATGAGGACAGATTTCCCTTCTCTGCTGGATTCTTTCCACGTACCTTAAATTCACCAAGTTTCTTCTCCCATCACAGATGTTCATTTTGATGGTCCGGTCAAGATGTTGCCTGATTTTCCAACCATGTAGTTGTTGCTATTTTTTTTTTTTCTTTTGCAACAGTAAACAATCCATTGGGAAAGGCATGGAGTAAATAGCCTGCTCCTGAAAGTTAGCCCAGTTTTTGACATTATATTTTCAGGAATCCCAAACCTCTGTAGAAAAATAAGATAATTCATCAAAAATTTGAGAAATGACCATTGATTCTTAAGCATGCCATATAAGTTTACCACTGGCTAAACTGAGGTAGAGAAAAATGAACATGTTTTTCCCAGAGCGAGGAAACCTAAAAAAAGAGGATCCAGCAGCAAAGGATTTTCTGGGTTTAGCATCCTAGTCCCTGGGCTTAAATACCAATATTTACTGGAAGGTTAGTTGATATTGTCTGGGTGAATTAAAATCAGTTCTGACACGTGTTTTAACTTCAGGCTGTGGGGGGCGGGGGTTGGTTTATGTTAAAAAGGCCTCAGATGCTCAGTACGCTTGTGCAGATTTGTTTTGTTTCTCTGATGCCACAATTTAAGGCCTAATTTTCACTGATACGACTTCTTAGGTGTAGCCCATATTCTTATGTAGAAAGGATGTTAAAGTTTAGATGAACTCATTGATCAATTTAGTGTGATGAATGTCCTCTTAGCAAACATCTGTAACTTACAAAAATGTTCCAGTTATGTTAAATCTGTGTATCAGCAAGTTCACACAATTTAACTTCTAGGGTTATTGTCATAGAGGCTTATAAATTTAATTAGAATTAGATGGAGGGCAGTGGTTTAAACATTACAGCTGTTGAGGGAAGTGGGATTGACTCAGTTTTAAAAGGAAATAGATTTAAAATAAATATCAGCACTCTCACATCGAATATAGAAGAACATGATCATTATTAAATCACAATTGATTTCTGGGATGGATTTTGCATATTGCCAGTAGCCATCATATATATAATAACCCTACAAAAGCAGTAGACACAAATTCTAGCATCTAATTATAGCTTTCGCTTCTCTGTATACTTCAGTGAATTTGCAAATTGTTGAATTTGATTCGTTTCACATGAAACTAGGAAAGGGTTGACTGCGAAAACTTAGCTTCTCAATTTTGGTGCCTGCATCTGACAGACTTTTTGTTTCAAGTGGCTACGGAATTGAACATTTTTGATGGGCATTTCCGTTTCAGAGTGACATCACTAAGAATGGACTAGGAAGAAAATGAAATTATTTTACAGAGAGAAAAGCAGAGAAGACAGGCACGTTTTATTTGTTAATGAATGGCCCTGCTAGCTCAAGGAGCTCAATTTTATGTTTTAAAGGGGCTTCCAGTGTCGGTGCTATTGAGGTAGAAGTCATTAGAATTATTGTATTGAAAAATAATGCTGAAGGAGCTGTATTCACTTCGAGATTCCTTCAGAATACCAGTGAATCAGCATAATTTCCAAACCCAAAATACATTTCCCAAGTCCCAGATTATTTCACGTTTAGCTCCCTTTCCATTTCATGGAAGTTTCATTCAAATGTGAGAGAAAATATAGCTTGGCAGTGTTTGACTATGAAATTAGATAAATCTGGTTGTTTGTAACCTCACAGTCAAGTGCCTTCTCCGTATGGTCTCCGTGAAAACATAGCCCAAACTGGCAAATTACTCAGGGTGAAGGTATAGTTTCTTAGGTGGAAGAATGACCGAGCATGGCACTTTCTCAGAAATCAAAGAGACCATCGAAGTTGGAGCTAAATAGAGCAAGATTGGCCCCGTATTCTGTTTTTGAGGCCAAGTTGAAAAAACATTCAAATGAGAGGTCATGGGGCACATATTTAAAAGAGCGTCTCATGGCTTTAAGTCAGAAGCTAAATTCACGTTTGTAGGAAAAAAGCCAGTCTCTTGGAACTAAAGAATAAAATAATTGGCAAGAACAAGGAAGAAGAATTTTAGCAAATGAAGCCAGATGTAGGGGGGCAATTCTTGCATGCGCGTGCACGCGCGCACGTAATGTGCGCAAACACAGCACGCATATACAAAGACAAATGGAAGAAACCAGTCTTCTGTTCATTACTCTGTTGCTATTATGGGACTAGTTATTTTGGAATTCCCAGAATAAATCTGTTTTAAATATATATCCTACGCTGAACATGTAATACCTTTGGAGATTGCCCTAGCAACATATTTGGTAATGCTTACTAGCTTTATAGAACAGAGCAGATGAGATCTCTTAGCTACATTTTGTGTAAGTATCTAGTGAGCCTCATGTCTTGGTGCAGACAATGCTGTTGGTCCCTCCCTTCTTATTTATGTAATTTGAATCCACCATCTGATAGAGAAAACAGCCCATCGAGGCCTTTTTTCTTATTGCCCTTCCCCCGAAAGCCGTGTCTTAAAATAGTTTACCTACCAAACTCTATACTCGTTAAGTAGTAGCTGTGATTTTTCTCCACCCCCACTTAGAGAGCAGTGTCTCCCAAAAATTACCTTTTGGGCAGGTATTTATTAAACTGATTAATAAACGTGTATAATAATTAAAAAAAAAAGACAAATCATATTATTTGTGCCAGGCCTCTTAAATATTTAAAGTAAGTTAAAGCGCCCAATTATATAACCTTCATGGATCCGCTCAAGTGTTAACATTTCCAGATTACATAAGAAAGTGAATTACTGACACACAAGAAAAAAGATTTGAAGGCAGCAGCGACTTCCCAATAGAGAAACTTTAAATGAAAGCATTCCTCTGATCATTATAATAGCTGTAACCAAGGTTAATAACTGGCAAGCCCCTGACTAATACATTTAATATGTTTTACCCAGGCTGAATGTGTGAATAGATAACACGTCTGTGCTAAAATTCTGATTAAGTTATTCATCAGATACTCTGATGCTAACTGCTTTTGACAGTCCCGGAAGTGGAGCTGCTAGGAAAGTCAGTTGATTCCTTGGACGGATTTTGCAGACGGCCAGTAGCCATAATATTGAACACCCCCTTCCATAAGGGCCCCAGATGTGGAGAGGAATTCTGGCTCTGCATATAACAGGCGTAGCCGAACTTAGAGATGATGTCCGTTCTTACCCAAGGAAAAACAATCATTATAGATAGTTGGAAAAATCAAGCGTAAATAACGACCCCAAGGTATTAACAACTTAGCGATAATACGGAGGATGAAAAAAGCTTAACGGTTGCGGGGGGAGGGGGATATGAATCATCCTGTAATACTTTCATAACTGACGAGACACCAGAAAATGACAGTGACAGCCTTCGGACAAGAGATTCCAACTGGCAAAAACTCCATTACATATATCAAACACTGTAACAAAAAAGCCCGTGCGTGACAAATCCATTGCTATAATCTGGCCACAAAATCGGCAAGGCTACAACAAGAAAAGTGTTTTGGTTGTTTGTCTGGGTAAAGGATTCTCAGGAATGTCGTAGCAAGTATTTATCTGCAAAACAAGGGCTAATGAAAGAGCCTCTTTGCACTGAAGAAGATTGAGGGAGAGCCTATAGAAGATCTGGACGCTGAGAGCTTCTTTACTATATCATAACGTTTCAAGCAGAGATCTCCTGAACCACCCCCACCCCCGGCCCCAGCACTCTTGGTCTCAGCCCAGTCACACATGTCAACTCCCAGAGAACCGGAGGCGGGAGATAGTCTAGGAGCTTTGTCAACCTATCAATTGCCAGATCTCTGCAGAACATCCATCCGCAAGGTACCAGGCACCCCAAACAGTGATCACATTGATCCGTTAGGATGGCTGGAGTTTGCAGTCTTCCGTCATGCGTTCGGAGCCCTGATTGTTAATAGTTGATCTACCACGGCAAGGATTGGCATAAACTGTTCCTCCCCAACTTCTGCAGGCTGGCGATGCTATTTTTAGTCCAGAACTCACTGTAAGAAAATGCCATATAGGGAAACAATTTGAATGTCCTTGGGGATGGGGGTGGGTTGAGGAGGGTGCCTCCTTATGGAAATTTACCAGTTGCGTTGAACAATGTATATTAGAAGGTGGGCACCACACTCTTCGGCAGATTCCATTAAGACCATGTTTGTATGTCCTGGGACAGTAAAATCGAATACGGCGGAGAAGTGGTTTTCAGTTACATCAAGAAATGATGGAAGGCGAAGTGCTTTAAAAGTCTTGTAAGCGTGCGACTCCGCTCGCATAACACAAGCGGGTTCTAGTGGATTCGGCCAACCGAAGCCTTAAGGTATGCCAGAGTCCACCTCCCACGTTTGGACAATGCCGCCGGGAAGTCTCGCCTTCCGGTTTTCTTCAATTTCATGCCGCAGTAGTAGACGTAGCAAAGAGGAACGGTGCTGACCCGCAGACCCAGATACCTACTTCTTAGGGCTATGATACGCAAGGTACGTTAACACCTACGACTTTGAGGAGTACAAGGTGGATAAAATTAGGTGGATTTGTTAACGCTGTTTACTACGTCTGCATTCCTAATATCCTTCCCAAGAAGGGAGGCCATCTAGCGAACTCCTCGCGTTTTCCTTGCATTCCTCTATTCCCAACTAGAATCATTGGCTCAAACAAAAAGTTCTGCTCCCAGTACGGCTGTCAATAAGTCAAAGCATCCGTGTGCCACGAGGGAATTTGAAGCTAACAGTTTTTAAATTTCACATAATAGGCTCAGGAAATGCTTTAACTGCTAGTGTCTCTGGTCTGGGCATGAGACTTTCTTTAAGCCAGTAATTAACCTCGAGAGTAGAGCTCACCGGAAACGGGGATAGGCGGTTTTGCTCAGTTCATGCCTCGCTCTGACTCCTGTTCACACGGAGGGTGTGCAGTGCAGCATTTTATCTTACGTGGCTTGGGATCTCTCTGGGTCCACCTTCTCTCCAGATTTGGAACCTCTGGAGCCTTAGTGAGACTCGCGGAGCTTCGACATCGAGGGAGGGTTTTTGTTGTGGCTGTGTTTGTTTTTCAGGATCTAGAATGCATTCTGGCGATGTTCATCCATTTGCACGCACCACTGACAGTTCTTGCTTTCGGAGAGGTAAGGGCTTCGCCTCTGGGGGCTCCCCCGCCCCGGGTGTGGACACACAGAGGCCGTGGTTTCACAAGCCGCCGGATGGTAGCGTTGTTTTGGTGGCCGTGTGCCATCAAAACGTGCCAAAGGAGCAAGCAAACAGGGGCGGAATAATAATAGTAAAGAGATGTAAGAATTCCAGATGTGCTTGGACCACTTCTGGACTAGAGTGGGTTCAGACCTCCCTTCCTTCCCGCCCCCCCGGCATTCGGGGCACATCAGTCTTGGCAGTTTTAGGGAGCTAACATGAAAATGAGATGCGGTTTCCTCCACAGCGTTACCGGTACTCTGAAGTTCTGAGTCACCTCTAAATGCTAGGTTCTACCCTCAGGGTTCAGCAGCGTGGGAGCCAGTGGCCCAGGAGCTTCCTAATCCCCGCCCCCACCTTCGTGGTGAAGATGTGCCCCCAAGATTTCCGAAACTCAGTCCGTAGAGGAGATTATGTGATGACACGTATTTTCTCTTTTTCAAATATTGATTCATTTTTCGAGAGGGCGAGACAGAGCTTGAGCAGGGGAGGGGCAGAGAGAGAGGGGGACACAGAATCCGAAGTGGGCTCCAGGCTCCGAGCTGTCAGCACAGAGCCCGACGTGGGGCTCGAACCCATGAACTGTGAGATCATGACCCGAGCCGAAGTTGGACGCTTCACCGACTGAGCCACCCAGGGGCCCCGTGATGGCACGTATTTTCAAATAAGTTTACCGTCATGGCCTTTTTTTTTTTTTTTTTTATCCCATTTGCGCTTATATTCGCACAAGTAGCTGTGCAAGCAGGTTTTAAATCGTTTGATACTCTCCCTGAAGGGCAGGTTTTCCTATTTTACGTAGCATTTTCTGTCAGAATATTTGACAAAGGGTTTTGTTTTTGTTTTTGTTTTTTTGGTAAATATAGAAGCGTGTATGCAGTAGTCTTTTTATGTGGTTGCTCTCCCATTTTGGGGGGGGGTGCTTGCCATATTTGTCACAGTAAGTGTGGACTGCCTGAGTTTAAAACTTGGAACGGTGATGCGATTTGATTGGTGCTGTGGTGGGTTTTGTGCTGGCTAAAGCTGACATTAAAAAGTATGCTCAAACAAGATGGACACTTAGTCGGTTTGGATTTTTACTTTGCTTTAACCACCAGTGCTTAATTGTTATTATTAACACTACCTGAAGTATTGTTACGCATCGTGGAATGGTGACTTAAGTCAGTCTTTGAGAGGCTTTGCAAATGGACAGTCTAGCCTTTTTCTATGTGTAACCAATCCTTAAGTGTAGGTGTCAGTTACCCGGTTTGTTTGAGCAGTCCCTTTAATGATAACGATTTTCTTAGCTGACATTACATAGACTTCATCAAGTCCAAAATGCAGTAATCCAGGAAATTCTACCAAGACATCGACGTCATTTGTATAAAGGTAAAGCATATTAAGATCGGTGTGAAACGTGTCATGAGAGTATGAGATATTCAACCCACTGATACCCCGAATAAGTAGCATTTGTTAGTAGTCAGATCCTACTTTTCATACGGCTCAGCACTCCTCCACCTGAGGGATCTCAAACCTCCTATGAAAGCAGGGCCCCCTGTGGAAAAACCTGGCAAATCTCTTCAGCAAGTTGCTCATTTCGGGCACATTAGTTAATTACTTCACAAATTGTTTACCGCGTTCCCATTTCACTTTTATAAGCACAATGACCCTTCCTTTTTCTGTTGCCAACACTTAATCTCTTAATGAATCGATGACTGTTTCATAGGTTATAAATTAGCATATGGAGTCACCCCACCAAGTGGCCACACGACATTCTCAAACATTTGTTAGAGCATCAGGGAAAAGTCAAAGCCAACTAGTAGTACGTTTACGCCAGTCAGACATTTTCTCTTAGAAGTTAAGATTTGACCTTGTTCTTGAAAGTTAGCAGCAAGATGTTCAGAAACAATAATCCTCTTTTTCGTGGGGGAGTTTAAGTATTATAGTAATAGAAAAAGCATGTCTTTTTTATGGGATTTTATTAAACCTTTATTGGCTATTACCGTTGCCCCCCCCCCCCCCCAGCCTATTATCATTTCATGAACCAGTGTTCCATTCAATATATTGAGGTAACTAATCTTTCGGGAAACCACATGCAGAGCTGCTATGCCAGAACCCAGGACGGGTAAAAGTTCATGGGGGACCCTTGATATAAATATACTCTCTCTATATAGGAGATCCCATTTGACAGGGTTGAGTTTGTGTCGTGCCAGAGAAATTTTGCTAGAAAAAGAATTTCCGTTCTAAGTCTGCCCTACGGATAACTCTAGGGGTAGAATTACAGAGACAGCCCAGTGTAATTGTAATATTAAAATTACAGTAGGTATGTGTGTAATCTTTCTATACTAGGTCTTGCTGGCCAAGCAACATTAAGCGGCTTTCAGGCAACATACGTGAACTTTTCTGTAGCCTTTTCATGAGTCTCAGTCTTCCACAGGATTCCAGAATCCCCTGCCCTCTGACATGATCTTGTGGTGGATTCACAGGGTTTCCACAGTTTTTCTTGCTGCGAGACCGACCGTAGCTCCCAAGGCAATTATGTATCATAAGTGGTCATCCCGCTGAATTCAAGGGAAAATTGTGCCTCTAGACAGCTTTCTTGTATTTCCTCGTGGTTGCTAAAAGAGGCTTTCTTACCAACTGAGTTTTAATTCCTGCTTGTAATTGAAATTTTCTTTTATAAGAGTAGCTGGTAGTTCATTTTTTTCCCTTCAGGTTGTGACGCTCCGATTTCAAATGAGAGGATTTTGTGTGTGTGCTTTTGCATTATTGTTTGTTTTGTCTACAGTCATTTCCCTCTCCTGAATTGCTCCTGGAAGGACTCAGTGCCTTCACGTTTTTATTTAGCGAAAGTCCCCGGAGAGAAGCTAGATTACACGTCCTTAAGGCCGTATTCTGGGCTTCGTGGAGACCATTGTAAATACAGAGATTTAAGAAATATCTGATAAGGGTGCCTGGGTGGCTCAGTCTGTTAAACATCCTACTCTGGATTTTGGCTCAGGTCATGATCTCATGGTTCGTGAGTTCGAGCCCCGCATCAGGCTCTGCACTGACAGTGTGACGCCTGCTTGGGATTCTCTCCCTCCCTCCATGCCCCTCCCCCACTCTCACTCTCTCTGTGTCTCTCAGAGTAAATAAATAAAAACTTAAAAAAAAAAGTATCTGATAATATCAGACTGTTGCCTGGTAACGTTACAACCTTAATAAAAGCCTGACCCCTCACTTCGTGTTCTCAGAGCACAATAAGTGTAATATTTTCATGTACCTCTTTTATTGCCCAGATGCTGCTTGTGTTTGAATCTGGTATCCCCCAAATGATACTTTAAGCTATTTGTGGATAAGAGCAGTGCCCTCTCCTCCTTTTATATTCGCCACAGTCCCAAATTCATTACTAAAGACCCAGCAGACGCTCTACTAACATTTAGTAAATAGATGACAGATGAATGTTTGACTCTGTAAGAGGCCGAAGACGGAAAGCAAATAAATGATTTCTCTGTTTCCCATGGTAAGAGATGACTGGATCAGGAATGGGGCCGTTTAGGAAGGAACTGTTTAGAGACCGAGATTGCACGCGTGTTTCCGTGTGTGTGCACGTGGCCGTGTCTCTCTCCCTCTTCCTCGTGGAGGCATATGTGTCTATCAAGTCTTTGTCGCCATTCCTAAACAGTAGTGAATTAAAAATGCTATTTGAGCAATCATGTCTTTTTTTTTATATATACGTGAGACACGGTGGTTGAGCAAGTAGTAACGTCACGGTCGGCGCTGAGTGTCACAGTAGGGCCCCAGATTCTGAACCAGAAATCTGGGATGGCAACAGCCCCTAAACTGTGCTCAAATGAACGTACACATTTGGGCAGCCCCTTTCTTTCGTCTGCCTCTCCGTCACCTCAGACGTTAATTGAGGGTATTAGATCTGATTCCTGTGGTCCCTAGAATCTGTTCTGCAAGGAAGAACTACCTCAGTTTTGCATCCGTCATTTAATTTTTAAGGAACTCCATAATGATGGGGTTGACTAGAGTGTGGGTCCGGTGACTCCTTAGTACTCCTGGTGGGCCAGGGGACCATCTCTGACATAGACGGGTTCTCCCCGGGGAAGGGGACAGTTCTTTTCTATTCGTGATCAAAATAGTGGACCTGGGCTTCTGATGAATCTTTCATGATGCTGTTCTTGTCTTTTCCTTTGCCTCGGATTATCTGGTTTACTTACATAAAAGTAACATTAGGATTCTACTGGGGACATAATTGGGCTTGACCAGTAAAGGATGACAGTTTGTGTCTTCTAATTGCCTCCACTTAATGGCCCTGCTCTCCATCCCACTGAACTGTGGAAAATGTCACATTTCCATGGTCTATGAGTCATATAATAAATGAATGTGTGAACAGTGTCAAAATACAGCAATTTGCTGCATGTGAAGTGAGGTAGACAGCTTTTGAAAATGGTAAGGTACGTAACTAGATATTTCTAAAGTGAAAAATAGCTCGTTCTGACTTAAAAATATGCTTTTGGTAGTACATGTAGTTATTGTATCACCTAATGAGGGCTCATTTGCTTGCTCTGTATTCGTGCCCCACTGGTAATGACCCAGGAAGCAAATCAAGGAGACTTAAACCTCAGCTGTCATTACCCCATACAACAAGAGAAAAATACACGGTTTGCCTTCCTCTGTTAATATCAGGTTTTCCTTTGCGCCGGTTTGTTTAGTTTCCCCCCTAGTGCAGTCTTCCAAACATTTGTTATTTCTCTTTTCATGCAATTTGAATTAATGTGGATAATTGTGGTAGTTAGAGGCTTTACTCTCTCAGATGGTAATTATCCATTCTATAGTTTCATTCCACACCCAGTAAAACAGCGTTAGAAAAGTTGCTGTTTATCAGAAGGGATCTCTGGCTATAACTCAGTATGCAAGATTTAACAAATATATACTCATAGGTCATATTTAAGTTAAATTAAAACACATTTCCTCCCAAAGCTGCCCTAGTTAGGTACACGTTAACAGGCTTTACTAGCTTTACTACAGAATATCAGCAGGCTTCTAAAATATTCATGGCAATCTTCTGTCTTCTATGAATTTATCAAGTCATGATTGCCCAGAATTTATATTGCTTTTTCTGGCAAGAAAACGTGCTTGAGATTTCTTTGGAGGAGTTGTTAACAGATAAAATATCCAAGTTTTGGTGGTCTGAAGGGAGAGGAAGGGCTAATGTACCAGATTCACTTAGTTTTGCTTGTCTGTTCCTTTATATTTAATTTCATTGACAGTCAAAAATGCTGATGTTTGGGATTTCTGAAAATTAAACCCAAGGAGTTCTGTCTGATTCCCTTACAAATGAGCCAGGGAAAGCTATTCCGTAGTATAATCTCCTTTCATCGATCTCGAAATGGCAGTGAAAATTAAAGATCACTTTTAGAGGACATTGAATCTGTCATAAAATTCCTATTTATGCACGAATTATTTCATTTTAGAGAAACATAGTGAGATCAATGTTCCCAGGTTCCTCCTTTGAAAATATATTTGAAGATGCAGTTGCGTATAATTCTGTCAGGAACTGTGAGGGTCCTGAGTACATTTAACTTGTAGGACAATGCCGAGGAGTTCACGGGGTAGCTTTCTAGTGTTGATGGGTTTTTTTTGTCTTAGGGAGACAGCCCCCCCCCCCCCGCCGTGGTACAACTTTTAGGGGTAGCGTGAATACTCCTGAGCTGTGGCAGTGCCTACGATTTGCTCTCGTAATATGTTTATAGAACTGTAGCAGAAGGAATTACAGCGGTAACCACCACTGTAATAATAAGCCACAGCCTTATTTTCCATGTTCATAGGGTCACAGAAAAGAGGGGAATAGTGGGACCCACCTCTGAGACCCAATACGGGCATCATAAGCATATGCACCCTGTACTTTGATTTGCCAGCCATGTAGCCTTGGCAAAGTTCTCTTACATTTCTGACCTTCAGGTTCCTCATCTTGAAACTGGGTATCCCATATTCCTAGGGTTCAGTAAGATTGCCTGTGTGAATTGTCTGGCACCCATGGGTGCTCAAGTGAATGTTTGAGTCCCCATCACGGTGGTTGAACGAACATTGGACCAGGGTAGGCTTCTATGTAACAAAAGCTGGGGAAACATGTCTTGAGGCTCACGCAATTGTAGAGTCTAGAATTTAATTTTAGGGGCGCCTGGGTGGCTCAGTCGGCGAAGCGTCCAGCTCCTGATTTCGGCTCAGGTCCTGATCTCACGGTTTGTGGGATCGAGCCCCTCATCGGGCTCTGTGCCGACAGGAAGGACCCTGCTTGGGATTCTGTCTCTCTCAAAAATAAATAAATAAGCTTTTTATTTTAATTAAAAAAATAAAATTTTAGTTTATAAGGGTGGGTTATGGAAAACAATCAGGTTTTTAGAGTTTTTTCATTTCTTCGTGAAACATTTTTGTAAAGAAAAACATCTCCTGTGGGTGCTTTGTTACCCCGTTTCACTCGGTTGATAAAGCCACGTTGCTCACGCAAGTTCAGGTTAAAGCCTGGGATCGTTTCTTGAAAACGTAAGGTCCAGTCATACGTGTGCCCAAATAGGTTGTGACAGGATCACAGCCCCCGACCGCCCTCTCCCTTCAAGCTCTGTTGTGGACCCAGGTTAGGTGTGAATGGGATGTGCCCCGTGTTAGAAATGAGCAGAGATCACGGGAAAGCTAGTAAAAGAAACACTGACGTGACTGAATCTAACAGCTTAGTTATCCATTTCAGGGGATAATTTATTTTGCAACACTGCTTTATTTCCTAAGATAGCATCCCATAGTTCATCGCCAGCCCTGCGATGCTGTTTTGCAGAGGTGTTCTAGCAATGCATGACTGTCGCAGGCAGTACAGGATACGAAAACAGGCGGTGAAATATGAAAAGCTCTCTGGGAGAGGATCAACTAAATTTGAAGGCAGTGCTGGTTTTAAATGTTAATCATATTCCCAACCTTTGCAGTTTCTCATTGGCTGATTTACGGGTAGGAGTTCATGGTCCTGCGAATTCCTTATAAGGAAATCATGGCAGTCTCCCCAAAGATGGTCCACTGGATTTCAGATCATCTACCTTTTTTCCCTTTATAGCCTACCTTTTTTATAGATCGGGAGGCAAAGGATCCAGGTAAGGCTTTCCGAATTCGGTGATGCACGGTGGGGAAGGAAACGTGTGTTCGTGGACACAAACCGTTACTTAGACATTTAGTTGGGTTTTCCACGTGCGTTGGTCCCATCCGTGTTTAAAAATGCCTTTGAACCCGGAATGGCCCCGTTGAACCTATCCTGTTTCCTAAGGCTGCTGGGCTAGCAGACCTCATAGGGACCAGGTACCTGCGGGTCCACTGGCGTATGGGTTTTCCAGCTTTTTCTTCTTCATGTGTATTTCTGTTGTCTCTAACCTTTGGTCACCCCAGTACATCTATACTAGCCATGTGACTACACACGGAAGACGCTTCTGTTCATTTAAAACAA
This sequence comes from Felis catus, assembly GCF_018350175.1. Lineage (NCBI taxonomy): Eukaryota > Metazoa > Chordata > Mammalia > Carnivora > Felidae > Felis > Felis catus. The sequence continues at coordinate 113,647,513 of NC_058386.1, read as the reverse complement.
ACGTTTCTTGTCTATGACAGAAACTTTCATGAGTACTAATGATGCCTTAGCACCTAGCATGTATTTTCCCCATAATTTAACAGGAGCTTGAATTACTGCAAAATGCAAAGATTGAGAGGATACAACAACAACAGAAATGCCTCTCGGAGCACTCAGGCCCCATCTCGTGGCTCTCATTCCCCATAAAGGAGGCACGTATCTCAAAATATTCGGAATGGTTATTGCCACACGACAGAATCATGTGATTCTTCTGTTTATGCCTTTATCAAAGTTTCTGAAATTAATTTTATCGTATTACCTTTCAAAAGATAAAAAAGCCTGGGGCGCCTGGGTGGCTCAGTCGGTTAAGCGTCCGACTTCGGCTCAGGTCACGATCTCTCGGTTCGTGAGTTCAAGCCCCGCGTCGGGCGGGCCCTGTGCTGACAGCTCGGAGCCTGGAGCCTGCCTCGGACTCTGTGTCTCCCTGTCTCTCTGCCCCTGCCCTGCTCACACTCTGTCTCTGTCTCTCGAAAAGTGAATAAACATTAAAATAAATAAATAAATAAAAGATAAAAAAGCCAGACAGTGGGCTCTTCAGACAGTGTCTGACTTACCTCAGTTTTTCCACTCCCCTTTGTCTGTAGGTGTTGATTTAGTATGAGACATTGTCACGAAGATGCATAGTAGACGATCAGAATTGCTTCAGTGTGCAAAAAAGGGAGTAAAATAAATAATAAAATAGATTTAAAAACCACAGGAACTTTGCTTTTGCGGAACTACTTTTTGCATGTGGTATGCACTATCGAGTTGGAAGCATAGCAGATGACTATTACGATTTCTCAAGCTTTTTAGAGCAAAATCATGAATAGTTCAGAGTTAAAGAATTAGACTTCATTTATCCTTTGCCTTGGCATTCATTCAGTAAACCCCATTTCTTGGACTAGGTGACGAGGACTTTAAAAGAAAACAAAACTTTAACCAACATTTCTGTTTGGAGCTATTCACACGTGAGCTCTGCTTTCGCATCATATATACAAAGCGTAGCTTGCTTCATTGGAATAGAAAAGGACACAAAAAGGCATTCATAGAGTTGACAAGCTCCCGGCCACAGAAGTTCGGCAAGTAGCAAGTTGATAGGAACGATGAACTGATTACTTAGGAAAGTGACAAGAGTTTGGGGCGCTCTTCAGAATCCGAAGCATGAGAACTCCCCAGGGTTTGTCCTCCTCTGTTAGGTTCCTTGACCTTTTCCTCTCCAGTGACCTTGTCCACCTTATCTCAGCCGTCCACAGTTAGGGAAAACTTTAAAAGTGACCTCTGCCCCCCCTTCTCGGTTTCAAGCATCCCACCCATGGACTATAACCTTCTACCTTTATGGTTCATTCCTTCTAGTCCCCTGCCTCTGACCATTTCTTTTGCCCGCTAGAACTATGTGTGTAGGCAGAAACCTTCTCCCCCATTTTCAGTGACTGGCAACATCCCAACCCTAGTTCATTTCACATCTGTGTCAGTTCAATACCTATTCTAGTGCTGCTGGAGGAAAATGGTTCTGCTGACTGATTTCACTTTAAACTCATGGCCATGGGTGGACGGTAAGCGCTAAACCAGTAAGCCTGCTACACAGATCGGTTGTTGACTTTTGTTTTCTCATCTGTTGTATGGGGATACTCACAGAAAACCACATCATAGAATTGCGAGATTTAAGTCACAGGGGCGCCTGGGTGGCTCATTCAGTCAAGCGTCCAACTCTCTTTCGGCTCAGGTCGTCATCCCACAGTTTGTGAGATCCAGCCCTGAGTTGGGCTCTGCACTGGTGGCACAGAGCCTGCTTAGGATTCTCTCTCTCCCCCACTCTCTCTCTGCCCCTCCCCAGCACATGCACCTTCACTCACTCGCTCACTCTCTTTAAATAGATAGATAGATAGATAGATAGATAGATAGATAGATAAATTCACACATAAAGCCCATAAAATTGCTCCTGGTACCTAGCAAGTGCTTAATTTCTCCTCTTCTTACCCCCCTCCTCCTCCTCCGCCTCCTTCTTATTAGTATTAGCATCATTGGAATTGCCCTAGGTGAATTACTTTGATGTCAACCGACTTGATTATTTCATACCTTCTTTCTCCTAAAGTCCTGAATGTCTCGTCCGCCTCCTCAGGCTAAGATTCTCGTGTCACAGAGAAAATAGAACGAAGAAAATCACCTTGTACTGGCACCGCCTGTCTACTTACCCACTTTTGTGTGTACCCACATAGTCTTTCCCCCCCCCCCGTTTTATGTGGATCACTTTTCCTGGCTCCCACATAAGGCCAGCCCTTATCATTTTGCCCCAGATTCACCCCCATATTTCTTTCTTGAGATCATCACTCTAAAAATTGTCCCCCCACCTCCCATGTCATCAGTTGTCCCTCTCTAACATATAGTCCCCTTCAGCACAAGAACGTGCTCTTATTTTTCCCATTTAAATAAGAAAAATCTCCCTTTAGGGGCATGTGGGTGGCTGTCGGTTAAGCGTCCGACTCTTGATCTCAACTCGGGTTGTGATCTCATGTTTTGTGAGATCGAGCCCCACGTCAGGCTCTCTGCTGACAGTGCGGAGCCTGCTCGGGCTTCTCTTTCTCTCTCCCCCTCTCTCTGCCCTGCCCCCACTTGCACGCACACATGCTCGCTCGCTCTCGCGCGCTCTCTCAAAATAAGGAAAAAACATTAAAAAAATCTTTAAAAACACAAGAAAAAGAACACTCTCTCTTTATTAGGTATCCCTCACCAGCTACCAGTCCATTTATTAGTTTTCTATTGGAACAAAACCCCCGAAAGATGTGTATACTTCTCTCTGCCTCATCTCCTCACATTCGTAAGCCTGTTCCAACCAGGCTCGTCCTGTCTCCACCCCCTTGAATCTACCCAGTTACTCTTTGCAAAATCACCCAACACCGCCGTGTTTCCAAGTCCGGTGTCCAGTTCTCGGTCTTCCTCTTATGTGACCTGTCAGTGGTGTTCGATGCTGTTCCCCACTCCTTCCTCCTGAAAACACTTGGCTTCACTTGGATTCCAGGCCACCACACTCTCTTGGTTTTCCTCTGCCCCCCTTACTGGCCCATCCTTCTGTCTCCTTTGCCAGTTCTTTTTTTTTTAATCTCAGCTTTGGCGGGTCACAGGGCTCAGTTCCTGGACCTATTCTTTTTTCTCCGTTCGTTGACTCTCTTGGTGTGCCACTCTCACGTCGACATGTGGGTGACGCCCCAAATTCCCTGGCCCGGACCTCTTATCCACACTCCAGAAGCAGGTTTCCAGTTGCTTCCTTGACCCCTCCATTTGGATGCCTAATTAGCATCTTTCAGTCACCTTGTCCAGACAGAAATTGTCCTGTCCCTTCCCCAGATTTGCTCTCCCCACAATTTTCTCCGTCTCTCAGTAAATGGCAGCCCCACCCTTCCAGTGGCCAAGGTCAACGTCCTCGGGATTGCCCCGCCTCTGTTCTGCCTCTAACGTTACACACCACGCGCATCAGCAGGTGTTGGCTTTTCCTTCAAAATATACGCACTTGAGAACCAAACCACTTTTGTCCCCTTCGTTTCCACCTCTTAGGCCCACCATGGCACATCTGGATTATGGCAACAGCCTCCTAATTAGTCTTCCTTCTTAACATTCTGTACCTCCCCGCTCAATTCTCCACATAGCCATTCTTCACAAGTAGAAGTCGGCTCATATAATAACCCCTCTGTTCACATTCCTCCAGTGGCTTGCCCGGAGTTAAATTCAATTCAGAGGCCTCACTATGGACTGTAAGACCCTCTGTGCCATGGTCCCCAGCTTTCTGTCTGACTGCACCCTCCGAACACTCACTGTGCTTCAGTCATGTTGGCTTCTGTGCCGTACCTTCATCATATCATGACGAGCCCTCCCCCTGCTTTAGAGCCTTTGTACTGGCTGTTCCCTCTGCTGGACTCCTCCCTCTGCTGGACTCCTCTTCCCCAGATACCCCCACTGCTCACTCTAGGCACCTTCAAGTCTCTTTTGAGATATCACCTTGTCAAAGAGGCTCCCCTGACTAATTTAAAATAGCGCTTTGCCCCCCTCATTCTGTCTCCCATTGGCCATCATTTATGGAGCGCATATGAATAGGTGAAGTCACGATAAATATGTTGAATGTATATTTGTTGACTAAAGTGTTGATTGGTAGATTTTATTTGTATGGTTTGTATCTATATACTAGAATATAAATTACTTGCAGCCAGGGGATTTTGTTGTGCTCACTGTTTCTGTGGAATGAGTGAATATATACATATTTATTTATTGTCGGGCTCTACTAGAATGTCAGCTCCTTGAGGGCAGGGTCTTTATCTTGTTCAGTCTTCTATCCCCGGTGCCCGGAACAGTGCCTGGCTTAAAGTGCATGCTCACTACATGTATGTTGAAATATTCGACTAATTGGTTAATTTGTTCAGGCTTTCAAGCTGATTCACCTTGTTTCAACCACTTCCAAGAATAGTGCTCAAAGTCAAATCAATGTGACAGATAAATCCCCAAGTGTCGTATGAGGAAAATGTAATGATAACTATTGACTGTGTTTCTTAAGATTCAGAATCTTATCCAACTCCTTGATTCGGAAATGTTGGTTTATTTTAAAAACTTCTAAATATAAATATAAAATCCAAGGGTTTTTCTTGCTAGGAGTATTTCACTATATGAAGCAGAGATGTCATTCAGCCTGATTTGTAACTGAACCTCTGTAGTCTAACCAGTGATTCCTTTCTCATGTGTTTAGATTTGTTGCTAGGAAACAGCTGTTTTAAGTATACGTTTATTTCCACTAAGAGTTATTGAATCCATTTTAATATTCTTTATGATGCTATAGATTCATAGATGGTGGTGGTGGTGATGTGTGCGTGTGTGTGCGCCACAGCTGAAGAACAACTTTGAGACTTGCCATCCAATTCACACACACACACACACACACACACACACACACACACACACAACCCACTCCCTACTAAAAAAGAATTACAAAGTGGGTCACTCTTATAAAGTATTTTTAAAGAGATGCAGTTATACCTATTCCCTAGATTAACTAAACTATCTAATTCCTTTCTTTAGTAAGGGTCGTGAAATGACCCGACTTAATGACATGATGTGTAATTAATGCTTCAGTTATTTGCATGTGAATTTAGGTTATTTGAGGACTCCAGAAAAGTTTGTTCACAGGTACTTTTTTACTTCTAATTTTTATTTTACATGAAAATGAAAAGATGTTAAATATCACCCCAAAGTCACCATCCAGAGATTTTTGTGTCTGTCATCCATATGCCTCTTTGTGTGTGTGTGTGTGTGTGTGTGTGTGTGTGTGTGTCTATACACATATATGTACTTGACTGTACGTAAATGTGATAATTCTATATGTGCTGTTCTGTACCTGGCTTTTATCACATACATCTTGTACACATATTTCTATGTCAATAAATCCGCATTCACATTTTTAAAAGGTAGATGATATTCTGTTGTGCGTTCCTACCATAATTTGCTTATCCGATCCTCTACTGATGAAGGTTTAGGTTGTTTCCTTTTTTATTGTTGTTACAAAACAATTTGTGGTGAACATCCTTATGCATGCATTTTTTAAATTTGATTTACAAGTATTTTTAAAGTTTCTTCTTTAGTGTTGTGATTTTGTACTCTAGATAAATCGATTGTTAAACAAAAGTAAGTTTCTCCCCTGTTCTGTTTTTTAATTATTGTAAGTTTCAAGGTAGTGAAATTTGAACAAAGGAGATTTTACTCTGTACTTGGCCCCAGAGCCCTCTCTTAAAATATATTCAAAGGGAATGAAAGGGCTCATTAACAGATAGAGCTATTTGAGTTAAAGATCAAATCTGTTGAACATTTTCACTTAAATATACCAATCTTATCTTCTTGACATTATGTGTTATGTTTGATGCTGACAATAAAAACTTTGGTATAAGCTATAATTTCTGCATCCATGCATATTCAGGTCTGAAAATGAAAGAATATGACAGGTTTGCATGTAGCAACTTCCCACCCACACATTTCTTTCCTTTCTGATTCTGACACTTCAGCCTTTGAAACAGTTCCCATGAGCAATACTGAGATTCAGACTATTTAGATCTAAAGGAAAAAAAAACCCACAGGATCTTCTACTGCTTGTATCTAGCACCTGGAAACCTCTTTGAAGAAGTGCTGAAATGTACATCATGCTGTTATTTGTTATGCACACAGGAGAAATCCTAAAGATATTTTAGGGAGAAGAAGGAAGGGCAATCTAGAGATAGTAGGGAGCGCATGGGGCCAGAGGTGAGGGAGGGAGCCCCAATCCACATGATTAAGCAACATATTTCCAATGTATTCTTGTCCACTTATATGGAGATTACATGTCACTTTAAGGCAAAGGTATCCCATTTCGTCCTCGGCGTTTAGCAGAAACCAGGTGAAACAGGAAAAGAGAGACCTGTGTTGGAGAAAGTCTAGGTTTAGCATCCGGAGAAGGGGTTTATTGATAGCTGTCTGAAATAGACTGGATCCTTGAAACATCACCTTGTTCTGTGCCTTACAGAGCCAGCCTAAGTCCAAGGGGGTACATTTCCCTCCTAGTTATCCAAAATTCACTACAATAGCTATAAGATTTTTTCATCCTTTATGGAAGAATACTAGTGTCGTGAAGGGCCTTACAGATCATTCAGTTCAACCTCCCTCTCCCAAAAGAAGGCCTCCTCTTGCTTTTCAGATTTGAGCTCACAAGTCTTTCCCTTGATCCTATCCTTTCCCCAAACCATGTAGACCCAGACCCATCAGTTAACCTTTTTTCCCATGCTTCCACTACCTCCTTGACTACTGGCTTTTTCCCATTGGCATACAGATCGTTCAAGGACTGCGTGTCCTAAAAAGTCCTTCCTGAGACTCTCTTTCTCCCTCAGACTGTTTGCCTGTCTATTTCCCTTGATAGCCAAGAGCCAACGTAATTTGTCCTGGCTTGCTTTATTTTCCCATCTACAGCCTAAGTCCTCAGCCCTTCCCATTCTATGTTCTGCCCTCATTCCCAACCTTAAACTCCTGTTGCTAAGGTCACCAGTGACCTCCAAATAAAACCCATTGTTCCCTTTGGCCCTTACCTCGGTTCTCTTTTCTGCAGCATTGGACTCTGCTGATCACTTCCTCCTCCTCATTGAAACGAACTTTGGCTTTTCCAACAACGCTTTCTGTCTGTTCCACAGCACCACTATTGTCCTTTTGCTTCCTCTCTTTCTTTCACCTCTTCTTAATGTAGATGTCTTCCCTGCCCCCAGGTTCCACCCTCAGTGGCTGCCCGCTATTCGCTACGTTATTAAACGTGTTCTGTTGGCTTCGGTCACCATCCGTATGCATAAAGCTTTCCTCTTGAGAACCAGGCATGTATATCCAACTGAAGGCACATCTCCCTTTGTCCGTCACCGATGGCTCTTGAGACTGTAAGGAGCCAACAGTGGATCACTGCCTCTGTCTTCAAAATAGAACAGAACACCCTACTTCTCACTCTGTGGTGTCCTAGGTTGAAGCATTCTCCAGCATCATTAACACATGATACCTAATATTTACCTTTAAGATGCTTGCAGTGGTTAAGAGGGAGGGCTCTGCCAGACTCTGTGGAGACGAAAGCCCCCTCAACTGCTCTTTTCTAAGGTTTGTGATTCCATGCAAAGGAGTTCATCCTTCTGTCCTTTCCTTTCCCCAGTTGTAAATGGGGTAACAGTAGTGGAGACCGCATAGGGTCCCAAAGAGGATTCAATGAGATGACACGCACACGGCGCGAGTTAATAAACGTTTGATTTTATTATTTGCTGACACAATCCGCATAGTGACATGCTGACTTCAGGCCAATACGTAAGCAGCCTAGAATTCTTGGGAAGACTACGAAGATCTCATCGTGTATTAAACTGTCATATTTTGCTTTTGTCTTTTCTGAGACTGAATTGAGAAGATTTACACAGAGTCCAAAAGTACAGTTACTCACAGGGGACAAACTGACCCACAAGGACACAGGATACCCTCATCCGCCAGTATGCGTCACCGCAGCGGGACGACTCAAAAGGAAAAGTAACGCACCGGGCCTTCCGTTGCTCACACACAATCACAACCGAGGAGGGAAAAGAGCAAGTGGAACGTTGAACGAGCTGCTGTTGGGAGACCCTGGTCTGCACTCTATCTGTACGCTTACTGAAGGGAGCGCAGGGCAGGGTTTCCCATACAGAGGGCACAGGCTACCGCCGCCGTTTCACCTGGAGTCTACCCTACCCGCCCGGCGCTTCGTGAAAATTCAGCCGGTCTGCTCATAAGAAGAAGCTCAACCTTGATAGGTCTCTTCGGTAGTTTGAAATGTCCTCGTAACTCTCTTACAGTCTTCGGATGAACAGGAATTCTTATTTTCTAACTGAATCCCCGCCCCCCCCCCCCCCCCCCGTCTCTTTTCACCTCCCTGTCACTAAAGGAATGCTGATTTTGCTCACGTTTCTTTTCGGTTTATCAACGTAATGTACGTTCTTTGTAGAAAAATTGGAAAAGAGGAAAATGTATGCATAAAAAAAACCCTAACCAGAGACAAGCATTATAACATTCTATTATAGTTTCTTACAGTGGCTATTTCTCTCTCCCTCTCTCTCTCTCCCCACACACTTGATCCTTGAACAGTGTGGGGTATTGGGTACCAACCCTCATATGGTTGGAACTCTGTGTCTAACTTTTGGTTCCCCCGAAACTTTACTTACAACCCCCTGCTGACCAGAAGCCTTAACGATAACCTAGTCAGTTGCCACGTATTTTGTATGTTCTATGTATTTTATGCCGTATTCTTACAATAAAATAAGCTAGAGAAAAGAAAATGTTACTAAGGAAATCATACGGAGGACAAAATGTACAGTAATATACTGTATTTATTGAAAAAAATCCACATAGAAGTGGACCCACACAGTTCAAACCTGTGTTGTTCATGAGTCAACTGTATATATAGATCTGTGTGTGTGTGTATCATATATATCGAGTGAGGTTCATATATGTGTGTATATACACAATATATAACACGTTTGAAACCTTTTGTCATTATTACGAATATTCCCTTATATATTAAAATATTCTTCCACATCATCATTTTAGTAGTCAAATAGTAATAGTCTATTTAAGTTGTTTTCTGATTCTTTGGTTTTGTTTTTGTGAAACACCTAAATGTGTGCAACCTCCATGTCTAGATCAGGGCATGTGAATCCCTGGAAAAGGGTGAGGAAATGGAATAGTTACTCATGATCTTGTACTTACAAATCGTGTATCGTTCTGGCTCCTGCTCATCCATAACAATAGAAATTGCCGTGTGTCTAACTAACACTTGAAAATGTATAGTGTTTTCATATTCATTTCTTCGTCTGATCCCGGCAGCCACGATGGGAAATAGACAGGGCAAGGGTTATAATAGTGTCCTCGTAGAGGAGGAAACTGACGGCCAGAGAGATGAAGCGATTTGCCGAAGGACACATGCTTCATGAATAATGTGGCGGAATTGGATTTTGAACTCCAGTCTCCTGACTCCAAACCAGTCCTCTCTCCAGTACATATTGCCATGTCCAGTGCCCCTGTTTAAGTGCTTCTTTCTAACAATTCTTATACTCTTTGGTCGTAACTCAGAATAATGTAGCTTTCTCGCCAATTTCATTTCTTCATTGGCAGAAAACGGGATGGGGGTAAATTCTAGCAATAAAAACACGTTTGTCCTTGTAGAAATGCAGACGCGCTGCGTGTCGTACCTGCGAAAAACTCTTCCGTGTGTAATTCTCACTGCTGATGTTTATGAGGTACCTCAGGCTTTCCTCAGGGACACGAATACCCATTCTTGTTCTCGAATAGCTTAGGGAGATGGACTGCAGTCAGTCAGAGTTTGAACATCTTGGCTTCAAAATATGGATAACCAGGTTAAGAAATATAGCGTAAATGCCAAGAAACTAAACCACAGGGCAAAAACTCCCTCTCAAAAGTTCTGGGGCACCGGGGTGGCTCAGGCTCAGCCGGTTGAGTGTCTGACTCGATCTCACCTTAGGTCATGATCTCACAGTTCGTGAGTTTGAGCCCCGCGTTGGGATCCACGCTGTCGTGGAACTTGCTTGGAATCCTTTCTCTCTCTCTCTCTCTCTCTCTCTCTCTCTCTCTCTCTCTCTCTCTCTCTCTCTCTCTCTCTCTCAAAAAAACTTTAAAAGTGGTCAGGCACACACTTTTGCCACCTGTGGGTAAAGACTTTGCTTTTCTTTTTAGAATTAAGCCATCACCTCTCAGCTGAATTGCCTGCATTTAATGAGCACTTATAGAATTCTAAAACTATCAACTGCCAAATAATCTGCGTGTTCTCTGTAAATAGGAATAAAGTGCTTTTAATAGTATCCCTTTGCTCAGAATTCATGTTTGGGCATGAAGAACAGAATGCTAGGTGCTAATGCCCCATTTCCATTGGCCCAGCCGGAAGGCACCTTGCAGATACACGGAGCCCAAGGGCTTATGAAATCGTCCAGAATTGTTTTCCCTAAAAGGCACTAGTATTGGCTCACCAAGTCTCCCCTCCAAGCAACCACGAACAGTTGCGGGAAGCACAATGTCTGGTCAGCGCAGCCGGATGGAACGATCTGGATTACATAGATCAAGAATAACTTGAAACCGTAAGAGCCTCAGCTTGAACCGTACCCCAGAATCAACATGATTTCTGAAGGAGAAGTGACAGGCTCCCTGGCCTCACGGGACAAAAGGAGGACAGGAAGCCTGGCTTTGTCCCTCCAAATTAGTTGTGAACGAAGGCATTTAAGGCTTAAGTAAGGCCTGGATCTTGCCTTGAGATGATCTCTGGAAACAGAGCTAATGGGAACTCTCCAGGACTAGATGCCTGTGAAGGAACAAAAGGAACAGAATCCCGAGCACTAAGAACCTCTTTCTTTCTTTCTTTCTTTCTTTCTTTCTTTCTTTCTTTCTTTCTTTCTTTCTTTCTTTCTTTCTTTCTTTCTTTTTAGTGTTTATTTTGGGGAGAGAGACAGAACGCGAGCAGGGGAGGGGCAGAGAGAGAGAGGGAGACACAGAATCCAAAGCAGGCTCCAGGCTCTGAGCTGTCAGCACAGAGCCCGTCACGGGCCTCGAACCTCACAACTGTGAGATCATGACCTGAGCCAAAGTCGGACACTTAACCAACTGAGCCACCCGGGGGGCCCCTCAGAACCCCTTTCATAGAGAGATCTTCACTGTCTTCCCTCGCTTCCAAGGAGCTCATTGGATCCGCGTGTCCTTGAGTGTTGAGGTCAACGCACGGCCAAATGGAAAACAGCATGGGAGTAGAAGTAGGTGAGGCTGTGGTGAGGAAGGCAGAAAGGGTTGAGAAGGGAACTGACTTCTCATAGTTTGGTTTCTTTGGACTTTCAGAGCTGAGTTAGTTACTCTGTATTGCCTGACTTCTTGGAACCGGACCATTGTTGGATATTTGGTTCCGTTGTGTCACCTCTTTGTTTCTTCCCTGTTTCTTGGTCTTTCTGCCAGTGACGCTTTTCAAAAGAGGTAACATCATTTTTCTCCGCCCTACGTGGGAAACCCTCTTGGCATTTTCTAACTGCCAAGTGTTCTATAACCAGCCATCTGTGGAGAGATTTTTTTTTTAACTTAATTTTTTATTAATTTATTTTCCTTTTCTCTCTTTTTCTCTCTCTCTCTCTCACACACACACACACAACCTCAGATTAGTGTTTGAGGATTAATGAGCAACTGATCTCTCTCATAACAAGTTCGTTTTTTCAGCTGAACTCCAGTGCTTGCTCATCTGAATATTTCCTCCTAAAATATCTTAAATGAGGCAATTTCACCGAAACAAAGGCATGATGCGTCTTTCAGAGCCCGTACAGGTATTGAGGGTAATATCTCAGAACTGACTCATCGTTTGGAATAACGTTGAGCTTCATGAGAGCCTGAGCAACCCCTCTCCACCCCCCACCCCCCAAAAAGCAAGGTAGACTTTCACATCATTGTCCTTAACAGATTATGTTCGCCAAAGTTTCCTCCCAATCTGGATAGGGAGCTTCGTGCCATAACAATTTTCAGACTTCAGTGCATCAATCAAACAGATTGTTCTTACGATGGTTACTTCCTGGGGAATTCGCCAGCTGGGAGTTTGCACCATTGAGCCAAAACAGGCCACTGGAACAGCCATTCTCTTTACTTACTCATTTATGGAGCCATTTAAGAAATTGCTCTCCCAGCACCTGCCTGTTTGTAAAAGCGGCCGTGGGGGTGAGCTAAAGAAGCCCTAAATGAGCCTGGTAGACGATCGGATGACGAAGGCCACCAAAGAGACAGGTGAATCACAGAAGATGATGTCGTGGGGCCTTCTGTAGCGCTTCCCCACCGTGACGCCAAAATAACTAAAGTTTCCGCTGCAACGATGCCGAGTGAAGTCTAAAGCATTGAAAATGTAAACCAGAATGTGCGTGTCTCTCTCTTAGGCTTTCCCTCACCTCTCGTGTGTGCGTACACACACACACACACATATACACAGCGTAGCCTTCTTATTTCTGAAATAGACTTGGATTTTAGATAGTTAGCTTTTTAATAAATGAAACGGACCTATTTATTTGAATTTCTGTGGCAAAGGTTGCCTGAGACCATATGTCCATTTGCTTGCTGTATGCTCACATTTTGGCAAGTAAGGGAGAGTAGTTGAGGATGACTCATTTGGGACTAGATACAGCATCGCATGTAACTCAAATATTGCCGTTCTTAGGATTTTAATGGATGTCTGTACACAAGGCCTCGGTTTAGAAATGGCCATCCTGGTTTCTGGTGTGGGTTTAATGTTTACTTTTTCACGGGAGGGCAGCAGTTGCTTTGTAGATTTTGTTTCTTAAGACTCATTAGGCAGCGTTCAACCATCTGTATATAAATAGTGAAGGTACCGTTACCTACTTTATGGGTTTGGTTGAGCATTTTGGCTCAGAATTGATTAAAGGCAATTAGGACCTGGAAATGGTGATCGGAATATGTACAGAATGTTAAATTCCAGGCCATTGCCGCCTCAGCTCACTTCCCAATTCTTCCACCTTATCTAAGGAGGCTCACAAGATACACAATCATGTTAATATCTACCGAAGCAAAATATAATTAGGGAGAGAAAAACTTCTGCCCTGGATACCGCATTGCACAATCGAGAACTCCAGGAGAAACACATTTCCGGTCATCTGTTCTCTTGGATAACTTCTACTGATTTTGTTTCCTGTCTATTAGTCCAGAATCTGGCTTTTAGGAGTGAGGGGAGGGGCTAGTCTTGTCCAAGCTGGAGCTCCTTACAAAGCACAGGTAGTTCAGAAATCCTGAGTAAAGCTTTGATCAGATAATAAGAAAGGAAGTGTGAACACTGAGAGCCTCTGGAACAAAGGGACACTCCAGCTATGCCGTCTGTCAGCCGGCTGGTGACAGCCCCCAGCCGTTACTCAGTCGGCATCAGAGCCTCCAAACCCCAGCTGGTGCATTCTCTGGACCTCGAGAGAATGGGATCTAGACCAAAGCCATTCCCACCTTCTTAATGGTTACCCATTAGTACACTGTGGGGTTTTTGGTTTTTTTTTTTATCACAGAATAGATTAGAAACAATTAGCAAATGGAAAACTAAAGAGGCCCTTGCTGCCTTTAGTGTTTAGAAGCAACTTTTTTAGGTTTATGTATTTATTTTGAGAGAGAGAGAGAGAGAGAATGAGCAGGGGAGGGGGCAGAGAGAGAGGGACAGAGAAAATCCCAATCAGGCTCTACACTGTCAGCTTGGAGTCCAATATGGGACTTGAACTCACGAACCTTGAGATCATGACCTGAGCCAAAACCTAAGAGTCAGACGCTCAACTGACTGAGGCAACTTTTGAAAAGAATCAAGATGCTCTTTTCAGAGTCAGATGTGCCATATTACCCGAATTACATGTTATTCCTCTGTCATGGACACATGCTTTCTACCATCTACAAATGGAAATTTTCCAGACATGGATTCAGTGTATGTATCACTGATTGCGGCATTTATTTTCAGATGCGTTTTGGAAACATTATTTCGTAAGTTCATTTTCTCATGCTGAACAATATATGTACTAAAGTGATGGTTAAAGCACTTTCCAAAGGCATCTTTTAACTCACAGCAAGAATATGGAACTGTATTGACTGCCGCTTAGACAGTTTAATCCTTCGTTGTTAACCGAGAACGTTTTCGATTTTATTGTACTTGTCATTACCAATCACTGCACTCTTGTAGAAAAAGAAACCTTTTTTTATAGGAAAAAAAATAGTAAAATTAAAGGAACAATGGATCTGATTTTGTCAGTGCTCAGGAAGCGAATCATTCAATGCCAGGCCTGTAGAAGTCAGGGGAATGTCATTGGGACCTCATGAAGTTCATCTTCAATAATGTGGAATTTTTTGTATCTCTCATAGACTTGGATGATGCTTTATGTAGATGCAAATCCCCTCGTTTCTTATATTGAAGCTTTGTTCATTCTCTGTTATTCGACCTCCTCCAAAGAGAAGCAAAACTTGATTAATACGCAAGTTAGAATTTTTATCGAGGATTGTGTTTTATTTTTCCCAACAACTACGGTGATAAAGGTTAGTTAGAACCACCTGATGAAATTTGTGTCGCATTTAAAGAAATCGTGCTTAGCGAGTGAGGTTTTGTCATGAACATTTGCACAACTTGTTTCTACTTCTCATTATATCCCAATTATTGAATCAAATAAAACCATTCCTATAAGGGGTGCCTGAGTGGGTCAGTTGGTTAAGCATCCAACTCTTGGATTTTGGCTCAGGTCTTGTTGGGCTCCAAGCTGAGCACGGGGCCTGCTTGGGATTCTCTCTCTCTCTCTCTCTCTCTCTCTCTCTGCTCCTCCTCTGCACATGCCCCCCCCCCCACCCCACCTCTCTCTCTCAAAAAGAAAAAAAAATGATTAGGCTGCTGTCTCTTATTCACAGCCCAGAAGATTTTCAGGGAAGGCTACAGCATTTCACTTTTATAAGGGCATGGTTTCCTTTTACGATTAAAGATTAAATCCTTTGAAGATTAAGTTGGGAATCCAGGGGCGCCCGGATGGCTCAGTCGGTTAAGCGTCTGACTTTGGCTGAGGTCATGATCTCGCGGTCTGTGAGTTTGAGCCCCGCGTCGGGCTCCATGCTGACAGCTCAGAGCCTGGAGCCTGCTTCGGATTCTGTGTCTCCCTCTCTCTCTGCCCCTCCCCCGCTCATGGTCTTTGTCTCTCTCTCAAAAAGAACAACAACAACAAAAAAAAAAAACATTAAAAAAAATTAAAAAAAAAGATTAAGTTGGAAATCCAGGTAAATTTCATGGCCCCTAACCAGTGTTTACTAACGTCTGGTGACAGAGCCAGAGGTCCTTCCCCACTAGTAAGTCCGTGATCAAACACAATGTAACTGGGCTTCTGTAAGCTTCTCTAGACACAGGAATGCTCACAAACTGAAAAGTTATTTCCTGTAACACTTTCATAGGAACGATTATTCTTCTGTAGTGGTAAATTGAATTCAAATTTGTCATAATTTTAACTTTTGAAATTATCTGCCTAGCCAAAATAAGTCAGAAAATTTAATTTAAAAAGCACAATTAGAATAATTGGATTAGCTCGTTGCTTTCATTTCAGCAGCCATACAAAAGGGAACAAGGCTTTAAGGATTAGTTTCCTGCATGTGCCGTGCAGCCAGCTGATAGCTATTGTAGCCAGGGCGATTTCTGGTAGAAATTGTTGCTTGTATTTGCTCATACCTTTCTTTTAAAGGAAACTCGTCTGTTTGGACAAGCTCGCCGTTTGTGCTCATTCCGAAAATTACTTGGGAAAATTACTTGAGTGCAGAAATTTCTTTTTCCTTCTCTCCTAGAAAAAACATCCCTCCCTCCTGAGCCCAGATACTTTAGCCCTGGGAACATCGACGTGCTCAGCTTCCGTAGTAGGCTTTGTCTCCTGGGATTTTGCCATCAGAAATGGGAGCTTAGTTTCAGTCGCCGTTTTCCCAACTCATTCTGAAGGCAGCAGCCAGTTAGGCCTAATAAATATTTTCCTACCAACTTGTACATGGTCACTCTCAAAATCCGAAGGAAGCAAGTCCGTCCCTCTGGGTCTTCATTAGAATCTTCTGTGGTCTTGTATGTATAGTCCTCGAAAAAGAAACAGAAAGAGAATCATCAAAGACCTGTTTTAATCACATATCTCAGGTTGTGATTTGTGCTGTCAGAGCAGTAATCATACCGGGGAGGGGGGGGGGGGGTTGGTTGTTTCTTCCGGCAGGCAAAATGCTGGGAAATAAACGGTTTCTGTTGTGGATTACCAAAATCAGCCTTCATACAGCCCAGTCATCAGTGAAAGATTGGGTTTCTTTAAGCATCTCGCCACAGCTGGAAAGTAAAAAAAAAAATGAAGATAATAAAAAGTAGGCAGTGTGGTTCCAACATCACATGTGATACAGTTGTATAACACTGAGTCAACATTTTAAAATAATGTTTTCCAATAGATTATGTATACCCACGTGATTTGAGGGAAAAGTTGCTAATACGGGCTATTTAGGGGAAAAGGCGCGGGCCCATCTTTAAGTGATCGTGCTGGTGTGAAGTCAGGGATTGCTACAGAACCATCTGTGTCTGGTTCTAATAAGATCGTTGAAGAACCTGGAGTGATTAATGTTACTTTAATAGTAGATGCAGTCACGTAGGCACCTAATCTCTAAGTTAGTGGCTTTAATGGGTTGTGTGTATTCATGATAAATGAGACCCTAGGGGATCAAAAGTAAAACTAAAGATTCAACTAAATCTGTTCATTTGTTTCCAAGAATCTAGTACAGTACCCTGCCCATAGGCAGTCAATTAACATGCGCCAATTAATTAGCTTTGTTTTTGCTAAGATTGATTTCCTATAATTTCTAAAGAACAAGGCTTCGTTCAGGGAGAACAATATAAAGAAGTCATTTCACCGATAATTGGGAATTTGAGCTCAGGGTGTGCGGGGGGCGGGGGGTGGGGGGGATTCTGTGAAATGCCATCTTGTCTGAAAAGCTTCAGTAGGGGTCATTAAATGCAAGGGATTATTCCATCCAACGCTGTCAGTCAGGTTGGGGAAATTAGGCCTTAACAATGCCTGCAGCCAGCACTTTATTCCTTTCTCTATATGGCCTTGCCATGGTTAAGATACCTCACGATGTTCCCGAGCCAGGGTTTCCCAGCCGTCTCTTGTTTTCCTGGACATCGTGCCTGTCTTCCAAGGTCCACAAGAGTCTCTGTCATTGGTTTTACATTTTAGTAGTACCCACCTAGAGGATTGAAAAAAAGGCTGTGTTTCTCCCCACCGTTTCCCCCCCCCTTTTACCCTCCAGCATTAACTCGGTGGTCTTCAGGATGAAATAAATGGCTGTTAAACCCGGGTCCAGGATGCTCTTACCAGCTCCTTCCCGGACTAGATGGCCACGTGGTGCACTGTGATTACTCCTTCAGCACGCAGCTTGCCAGGCAGTACTTGCACGTTGCACAGCTCCCTCTCCTGCCCCTGTTTCTTTCACCAGCCCACAAACTCTGATCAACAAAACGGCTACGTCTCATCTACTGCCGTGGCCCTAGTGTGTAGCATAGCGTCTGAAATTCTCACGCGCGTAGTAGCTGTTCAGTAAACGTTTGCCGAACGCGTGAATGGCATGTGCTGGAGCTGTCGCCCACACACGTCAACCCTGGGAGCCCCTCCTTAGCACATTTTAACCCTCTCCCGCTTTCCCCTTTTTCCGCCTGCTCCGGGTAATCCCGCCAAATTACACACCTAATCTCGGCTTCTCTTGGTTTTCCTTTAACTAGTTGGTAAGATCCCGAATAAATGTGTGTCGCTCCCATCTTCTCTCGACTCTTTTTCTGCTCCTTTCGTAATAGCTTTCTAAGATATAGATGTATATTTCCACCCATCCATCCAAGCAGTAATCCACTGACTGCCCAGTAATTGGCAAACACGGCCCCTGCCTTCTCTGAGCTTACGATCAAATGAAAGAAACAGGCTTTGAGCTGCTGATTACAATCAGGTAGCTACCCAAGGTCCCCTTTGTACCAACACGTGACCACTACCAGCTGAAGACCTCCGCGAACAGATTGCTGTGGCAGAGCAGCGTCGTGACATTATTGTGAAACGCGGATAGGAGCGAAGCAACGAGAAAGGCCTGGGAACTAGGATGCAGACGAGCAGGAGGTGCACTAGAATGAGACACATTTTTAGTAGTCACTACCCAAAGTTGAGCTCTTGCAACTCATTGCCTGGCAACAGGGAAGGCGGCTTCGCTCCTCAAAAGCTGAGAAAGAGCAGAGGAGGAGAAGAGCATCCCCAGAGAAATCCCCCAGGGATTTCTTAGCCAGATGTTTACAAACTATTGTTGAAATTCTTGAAGGTGAAGGATTGTAACCTGTGTGCGAAGGGTGATGAATGAAGGAGAGAGGAAAACAAAACAAAACGAAACAGAATTTGCCCCGAAAACGAATTCACCTGCTACCACCCCATTTTAGGAACGAGACACCTAGATCATCCACCCTGAAGCTGATTTGCTGCTGACTGCACGCACGAATCCATGGTCAGTCCCCCTGTGGTCTATACAACGGGAGTGATGCGGCTCCGTTAGCAGCCGTCACTGCCCCGGTATCTTACTCAGGCACATAGTAACTGTGTCCTACGTAAATGCAATTGTCCTATGCTACTGCCATTTGTTCCCCAGTTTGTTTGTTTATTTTTTGAATATGAAGTTTTTTTTGTCAAATTGGTTTCCATACAACACCCAGTGCTCATCCCAACAGGTGCCTCAGTGCCCATCACCCACCCTCCCCTCCCTCCCACCCCCCATCAACCCTCAGTTCATGCTCAGTTTTTAAGAGTCTCTTATGCTTTGGCTCTCTCCCTCTCTAGCCTCTTTTTTTTTTCTTCCCCTCCCCCATGGTCTTCTGTTCAGTTTCTCAGGATCCACAGAAGAGTGAAAACATATGGTATCTGTCTTTGTCTGTAGGACTTACTTCGCTTAGCACAGCACTCTCCGGTCCCATCCACGTTGCTGCCCAAGGCCAGATTTCATTCTTCCTCATTGCCAAGTAGTATTCCATTGTTCCCGAGTTTAAAACGTCTGCTTTAGAAAATTCTATACCTGATTATGAGCCCGGCAGCCCTTTACAAATTCGTGCCTATTTGATCCTCCCGACAACCCTATGAAGACAGGACTATTATTTTCCTCATTTTAAAGATGAGGAGACCTAGACCAGAAGTTCCAGTACACGCCCAAAGTTCCCCAGTCAGACGTGAGTTCTAATCCCAGCTCTGCCACTTTCTGGCTTTAAGACCTGTTCTCTTAACCAGTACACAAAGTTGCCTTCATATGGAATGTAAAACGGAGGAGCAGAGCGTGGGCAGCCACTTGCCACTAGCCTTAGATCGTTTCTCCTCTTTTCCAGCGTCGCATTTGTTGCCGCTGACGGTATCAGATAAGTTTATGAATGTCGAATGTGATTCACAGGTTCAGCCATTCTCTCTTTCTCCCACATTGTGCTTCCTTGCACATTCATTATTCCTTTCTCCAAAGAATATTGGAAGTGTGGCACCCAGGTGCGTTTTCTATCCGTTGTCCTTAATGAGCAAGGTGTGGCATTTTGTTTCTCCCTTAACATCTCCCTTTCAAAAAAAAAAAGATGTCTCTCCCTGTTTTGGTGGGTTGAAAAGAAAATGTGGTCCACGGCCACAAAATGCGAGGATGACGTATTCTACACTCCGGAAAACCATTCTGGACACAGATGTGTTGTTAGTAGCTGGAGATACCTGAGTTCTGCACGGAGCCATTTAGGCACAGACCATGTCAGGCTTTAAGCTTCCATGAAAAACATGTCGGAGTTAGACACTAGGTCCCTGGCTAAACTCCTCTTGATATTTTAGTGTTTTAATCTTTTGTTCATGTATTTTAATGAAATCATCAAAAATAATAGCATCCTCTTTGGAAATATGTATTCTTCGTTTATTCTTTTGTTCAGTACAATGAGCTGACATTTCTAATATGCTAAGAAGAAGATTGCACTTTCATATATTACCGAGATAAGCCCTTGAAATTTACTAGCCATCACGATTTGCCGCTTTCAATGATTAATTACCTGTTGGCACACTTTTCAAAGGTATTCTTTTTAGCTATTTCCTTTCATCGTGACCTACCCTTTTTTCTGAGTAACCTTTCGTGTACAGCTCAAAAGAGTATCAGTAAAGGTTTATTTTGTTGCTTGGGGCAGCGATGCTCGTGTATAATCACAATGCAGATCATAACCACAGTGAAAACGAAAGCCCCAATAGCAAGAGGAGACTAAGTATCATCTTGTGACAGTTCTGATTCTTTAATACTTCTACAAAGACCTTAATAACCTGGAATAATTCGCGCCTTTAATCTATCAGGCCACCAGGATTCATGCATCTATTCATCCAGCAAATTTTTATGGCACGAATACAGAACTTCACGTACTGTTCGAGATGCCAGAAGATAGTGTATAAAACATAATCCCCGCCCTTGTGGAGCTTATGTTCTAGACGAGGTAGACAGATGGTAGACAAATAAACGAATATATAATTTGCTTTAGCAAATAAACAAGCAGGATTAAGGGGATAGGGCATGCTGAGAGACAGGGACCACTTCCACGTAGGGGTGGTCAGGGAAAGCCTCTCTATGAAGGTGGCATTTGACGGACAAGAGGGGAAGGTTCAGGTGGAAATCTGAAAGAAAAACATTCCCGACAGAGACATCATCAAATTCAAAGGCCCTGAGGTAAGAAGATGCTTGGCGCGTTCAAGGGACGAGCTAGGAAGCCAGTGTGCCTGGCCTAAAATGCGGAAGAGAGCAAATGATAGATGAGAACCGCGAAGTAGCCGGGATCGGATAGCGTGTGGTGTTGCCGTCCAAGGCCAGGACTTCGGCTCTGGCCCTGAGATGGGAAACCATCGCAAGGTGCGGCGTGGAGGAACCGCATGATTTGCCTTACGTTGTAAATTAATGTTTACCTGCAAGGGTGGCCTTTATGGCACCAGTGGCCAGCTACCGCAGTCAGCGAATGCTGCCGGGGAGGCCACGATCTCCCCCAGCCCTCGCTGACTGTGCTTTGTTCCACAGCTGCAGGATGAACCTCAGACGTGAACCCAGCGTCGTGGGCATTCGTGCTGTGGGTCACCATGGGATCGGCAGGAATGTGTAATTAGTTCAGGCCATCCCATCCATACTGCAAGGAGGAAAAAAACTAGTACATTCATTGAACTCAGCCGTCAGCAATGCAGGAAAAACAACTCCCACTGAAGTGAGTCAGTAGCATCTTTATAAACCAAAGCAAGCATATTATGCCTTAAGTGATGGCTCAGTGGCCTCCAGGAAGTAATGCACCTTCCTGAGCACCTAATTTACTACCAGGCTGTGACTTAGGCTCCGGGAAAATTGAACCTGTTATTGCTTACTCAATATACAGTAAGCAACTGTGGGTAAACATGGAGACTTTTTAGAAGGACAGAGAGTTAATGTTGTTCCGAAGTCAAATACAGAACCTGGAGGAGTTCTCACGCCGGCTTTGAATGTATGTCCGTCCTCCAGTGACCGGATGCTGTTTGCACATCATCTCTTTGCTTGCTTTTTTTTTTTTTTTAATGTTTATTTATTTATTTATTTTGAGAGAGAGACAGCATGAGCGGGAGAGGGGAGGAGAGAGAGAGAGAGTCCCAAGCAGGCTCCGTGCTATCAACACAGAGCCCGATGTGGGACTCAAACCCACGAACCGTGAGATTGTGACCTGAGCCGAAAGCAAGAGTCAGACGCTTAACCGACTGAGCCACTAGGCGCCCCTCTTTGCTCTCGTATTGGAGTTGTGCACATAATTTTATGTGTTTGCGCAAAATGAAACACTACGCGAAATTAAACACTGCGGTTCTAATGGCTTCACACCTATTTAATTTGCCTTCTCCTATTTCCTTCTAATGCTAGAAAATTAGCAAAATCCCTGACAGCAGGGCATGGCCTATGGCACCACCGTCAAAGCTCTGAGGTTTGAAGCCCTCTTAGTGTTTACTCAGAATATTTGTAATGTCCTTTATTCTGCTCACTTAGCTTACAGCCTCCCTGTTCATTCCTTTCCCCTATGGTTTTCAGCAAATATCCAGCTTCTGTAAACATTCTCTCAGTAGATCAGAATGGCAGGAAATAGAACGGCAGTGACACCAAAGTGTATTTGAAGCGTATCACGTCGGGTGATTGGCGCGCTCGTGATCTCACCATGTAGGATGGCGATTTAAAAATGGAGCCTTATTATCTTATACAAGCATATAATGCACAGTATCACAGTTCACTGAGATCAAATCGACTCACGTTCGGCTAGACATAGAATGGACAACGTACATGTTCTTTTAGGTACTCTCACAGTGGCGACTTTGGTTGTCCTCTTGTGATTCCGAACAATCTGTTTTTAGGATTCAACATCAGCTATTTCTATTTCAATCTATCCCTTGACCTAGGACGGCCACACTTTTTCCAAGACTGGTAAATGCTTAGCTGCCGCTGACACTAGAACACTTAATTATAACAGATGGAATTAATGAATCGTTGGAATCAAATGATTCAAATGAATCATTTTCCAATGGAAGAAATGCTCAGTCAGGTTATCCTAGTAGGAAGCTGTTTATGCATAGTAGGGCTCTATCTGGCTGGGCTGCTGGGGACTACAGAAGTCAGTTTGGGTCTGTTGTCTCTCACTGTAAGAACACACTTTGGGGCACTGCATGAGCTCTGGAGGCAGCTTGGGAAGTGCTCTTTGGACAACCATCTGGAGAAGGCAACTGCTGTTCCCAAAGCGCTCAGCATCTGGTTTAGGAAAAACAAAGCACATTGATAGGCCCTTAAGAAATCTTGGTTGAGGGGCGCCTGGGTGGCGCAGTCGGTTAAGCGTCCGACTTCAGCCAGGTCACGATCTTGTGGTCTGTGAGTTCGAGCCCCGCGTCGGGCTCTGGGCTGATGGCTCGGAGCCTGGAGCCTGTTTCCGATTCTGTGTCTCCCTCTCTCTCTGCCCCTCCCCCGTTCATGCTCTGTCTCTCTCTGTCCCAAAAATAAATAAACGTTAAAAAAAATTTTTTTAATAAAAAAAAAAAAGAAATCTTGGTTGACTTAAATGAGTATAATCCCCATAAAATGGTATCTAAAATAATCAGTCTCCGCAAGTCAGCCAGACATGATACTGCACATTCTACAAAACAATAGCCATTATATAAAGATGTTGTTCCGAGAAGCTGTGACTCACCAAGCAGATCACGCACTGTGATTCTGTACATAAACTGACTCGTCTCTGCGGCCGGAACTCATACCCTGCTTTACCTGCGGAACAGTGTAGAATAGCAAGGCTCATCTGAAAATGCATCGTCTGATGTGAACCAGCACATGTAAGCGAACGTCTCCTCTCCTCTCCTCTCCTGAACTTGAGTCTCACATTGGCATTTGAGACTCAACCGCAGAACATCTCCGTGTCTCCTCTCTCCAACAGTGGGTTTCAGAGCAAAGGGAAAATGGATCTGTGACGGGGAGGGAGAGGGAAGCATTGGATGCCGGACCCACACGACCCCCTCCCTGGAGACATAACTCGGGTAGAACAGGAAAAGGCTGTACGTCTGGTGCGCCCTGTCTCCCTTACAGTCGTCAGTCACCCTTCTGTCAGCTATCTGTTTCAGTTGGTAGTCCGCGTTTCACCACTTCTGCCTGGAGCTAAGTGAGAGAGTTTAATTCCGAGGACGGTGATCTCCGCACAGGTCCGTGTCCTTCTCTTTCTGTTGGAGAAGGAGTGTTGTTTGCACCCTCACAATGCTGAGGGATATAGTAGGCCCCGTCATGTGGCAACATCCCAGATTGATTCTCTCCGAGAGGTTAAAGAAAGAGAAGTGGTCCAACCGCCGATATGATTCATGAATAGACGATGCCTTGGTGATACAGCTTCTCATACACCAATCACATGCATTTAGAAGAACCTTTGTATGGAATCAATATGAGCCGTAAAAGACCAAATACTGTGAACGTTTAAAGGTTTAGCCCTCCCCCCCCCATTATCTTTAGAGTAATATATGCAGCATATTTGCCAGTGGAGATTTTTTTCCATCACCAGCCACCTGGTAAAAATTAGTATGAGATGAGTGATTTAGCCTTCTTCTGTTCAGATATAATTTTATTACCCCCCCTTTAAAAAAATTGTACGTTGTTTATTTGAAATTCAGATTTACCTGAGAGTCCTGTATTTTTTTTAATTTTTTTTTTTTTACAGTTTATTTTTTGACACAGAGAGAGAGCGAGCGTGAGCTAGGGAGGGTCAGAGAGAGAGGGAGACACGGAATCCGAAGCAGGCTCCAGGCTCCGAGCTGTCGGCACAGAGCCCGACGCGGGGCCGGAACTCACGAACCGTGAGATCATGACCTGGGCCGAAGTCGGGCGCTTAACCTTAAGACTGAGCCACCCAGGCGCCCCCCCCCCCATTTTTTTTTGAGTCCTGTATTTTTCTAATGACGTGTGATACTTTTTCCTCTGTGTACCGTGAAAAGAGGAGGTGCCGATCATTAGCTGGGAGCCACCAAAGAGTTGCATACCTAGCACGGGAATCATGACGGGAAGCTGCTCGGATGTTTGAGAAGTGCAAGTTATTTTTTTGAATGAAAAAAAATCATAGCCATGCAGAACATAAGGAAGAAACTCAGGAGGAGATCAGTTACATATTCCCTGTGACCCAGTAATTGTCTGCAATCCCAGTGGCTCCCCCAGCCTCCGAAGCACAGTAATTGGTTCGGAGGAGACATTTTCCCATTCAGGAGACAGATCTCTGCTACGTTTGGCCCTGGCCTTATTTCTCCAATCCGGCTTAAGTTGAGGAACGTTCTTGCTAGATTCGTAGGGGAACGTGTGTGAGATTGTGAAAGGCCTTGGACACCAGGCCAGGCAGTTTGGATTTTACCCTGTAGGCAGCAGGGAGCCATTAAAAGATGTCGAACAGGAGCAATGATAATGATAAGAGATATTAAGGGAGCGTTATGGTTCTGTTCCCAGCATGAACATGACCGGAGAATTCATCTGTACTAGCTGTAAGAGCTCGATGGTAAGAGAACAAAAGTCAGAATTGGTAATGCGAACGTAATTGCAAAGAGAGGGATTTTCGTGATCCAGATCACCGGGAACAGAGAATAATAATCATTTTAAAGAGTGACTGTAGAATTATTTGTTATTTTGTTTGAGTTCTTTGAAACCACTTCGATGCTATGTAATTACCTTAAGTTTTAAGTGTTCCCTGCAGGGATAATTTATGCATCTTACATTCTCATGCAAATGCTTTAACGGTCTACACTGTTGAAAATGAAAGCCGAAAATTATTCCAAATAGGTCATGGTTGTGCGAAGCTTATGAAGTATTAATCATTTTTACAGAGTCTCACAGTTTATATTATATATTCTGGCATTGTGTTTTCACCTACGGTAATACTTAGGTAACAAATATTTGAAAATCTAAATTGCGTATTTTGATAAAGCAGTGTAATTTGCCGATTTCAACATGAAACGTCATCCAGACCCTTTAAAAAAAATTACTATAAAAATGTTACGGTATCTCAGGATATACAGAACAAACCACGTTTAATTTAAGCGAAGCTTCCGAAAGCTTATTTGTGAATCCTGGCTGGATACTTGGTTTAAACCCTCCCGAAAAGCACGGCGTTTTTAGAATCCAGGCATCACTGCGGTGGTAATAAATGGATCGCTGGTGACGGCACTTTGGTCATAAATAGGGAACCGGTTTTGTTTACTGCGACATAGCTACACGCCTAAGCGTGACATTTCTCTTACGAAATAGCCCCCGCTTGATGCTAGCAGCCTTCAGAGTGTCTTATTTTAATGAACTTTCACGCGACTTGTCCGCAGCCACCCCGAGTTTCTCAGGGAAACCGATCACTTTGTTGTTTTCAGAGTTGGATGTGTGTTACACACAGGAAACTCCCCAGCAAGGAGTAGGTTTATTCTTCCATCAGGCTCCTCTGGAGGTACTGACTTTGCAGGAGAACATAAGCTGCCCTGGGCGGGCAGCTTCTCCCCGAGCTCTGAGCACACCTGGGAGTTGGGACCGGAAACAGATTTTCCTCAGCAGAGGAAAGACAATTCACTTTCCCACCTTCCTTCCCCGTTCAACCTTGGTGGGGGTGCACGGATGGCAGGCATTTCGCAGAGGGTCACAGGACTACAGAATTAGGGAAAACAAATCTTCACACTGACTTTCTGTGTGTTCGCTTTTTGTCTGTTTTTCCCCCCACCCCATCTCTCTCTCTCTCTCTCTCTCTCTCTCTCTCTCTCTCGGGCATGTGCTCGCTCCCTCTCTCCTCCCCTTCCCCTGCAACATACACGCACGCACACACACATCTTCCTAGATTGATCTCTGTGTCTCCTTACCCATCACCCACATCTGTACCTAGTCTCAGTAAACAGGCTCTGGGGTCATCCCCGGAAACCTCCTAGGGTAGAGAACGAAAACAAAAATCGAATGTGTTGAAATTCGGCCATGAACATTTGGCAATAGAAGAATGAATTTTCCGGGGCGCCTGGGTGGCTCAGTCGGTTAAGCGTCCGGCTTCGGCTCAGATCATGATCTCGCGGTCCGTGAGTTCGAGCCCCGCATCGGGCTCTGTGCTGCCAGCTCGGAGCCTGGAGCCTGCTTCGGCTTGTGTCTCCCTCTCTCTCTGACCCTCCCTCACTCTCTCTCTCAAAAATAAATATTAAGAAAAAGAAGAAGAAGAATGAACTTTTCAGGGCATGATCTCGGAGAATGGTAAATGAACGCATTAATGGAAAGCTGTCTGGCGGGGTGGAGAAAGCGCGGCTGAGGCCGAGCTGTGTGTCAGGACTCTTCCTCCCCTCCCCTTCCTCCCCTCTCTGTTCCCCAGCTCAGGAACAGATCAGGCTGCAGAGTCTTAAGTGTTTGTGCAGCCCTGAAAGCATCCTCAAAATAAGGACCTCTCACATGTCAACACCAGCCACCTTCAACAGATTCCGGCTTCCTCTGGAAGGAGGGCGTCCCTGCTCTGGAGTTTTTCTCTAAAAGGGAGTGTGAAAACCCGGTTCCCATATCTTAGCATCTCTGGTCCCATTTCTTCAGCGGTAAAAAGGGCCCTTTAGACAGAAGAAAAAAGTCTACCAGGATCCATTAGAATCATTCCCTTTGTCATCATCATCGCTATCAAACTGTCCCTTAGCTGTCACTTGAATGCCATGACAATTTAAGCAGTCAGAGAAAACTTTCAAAGTAGGCACAGCTTAAACATAAGGGACTATTAGATTTTTTCATGACCGTTGTTATTAGTAACCTACACTATGAAAGTAGAAGTAGCAAAACAGTGGTTTGGAACAAAAGAAGTGAGATAATAATGTTGTACTTTTGGTGGCATAGTGATTAAAACGAGACATGCAAATGCCGTCTGGCCCATTATTACTGGATTGTTGCACAGATCTCTTTACTATGATGTGCGTTCCACTGGTACACATTATAGTAATGCAAATTTTAGAATCTTAGGATATTTTAAGCCCCAAATTCAGAGCTCATGTATTGTTAGCCTTGAAAAGGAATCACTGCTGAAAGCGATTCTCATGCATACACTTTAATGTGTAACATGAACCCCCCCCCCCCCCCCCCCGCCACACACACACCAGAAGTGCAGATTAAGGCGAGGGAAGGGATCCCGGAGTCAGCGGGCACTCACAC
Organism: Felis catus; assembly: GCF_018350175.1. Lineage (NCBI taxonomy): Eukaryota > Metazoa > Chordata > Mammalia > Carnivora > Felidae > Felis > Felis catus. The sequence continues at coordinate 113,619,727 of NC_058386.1, read as the reverse complement.
GCACGCTAGCTGCCTTCCACGCCCCCTGCGGTCCCCACTCTGAGGCACACACTACTGATCTTCTCTCACGGGTGCAGGATGGGAGCCCAGGCTTTTGCCCACAGTCAGCCATCTGGAAAGTGGAAGAGGCGGGTTTGGACAGAGATCTTCAGGGTTCAGAGAGGCAGGACACACGAAGAGGAGGAAGAGCTGGACCTTCAGCAGATACTGGAACTGTCATGTAGAGGAGAATGGACATCGCGGCCTCTGTCTTACACAGCGATGATTTGTGGGAAAAGGCACACTTGCGACCAAATTTATAAAGAAAGGACTTGTTAAGGTCTTCTTTCCCATGGTTTTGTCCCTTGTGGGGAGGTGGGGGGACTCTTCTCCCAGGCCATCCCTCTGAAGTTATCACAGAGGGCTGCGACCAGGGTTAAATCAGATCATCATATACACACAGGGGCCTCCCATCGTGCTTGGCACAAGTCAGGTTCTCAGAAAGTCATAGCTTGGAACGAACTCTTCCGTTTGTGTCTTGAATTGATGAGCCGACTTCCCCCATTCGGATTCATGGTCAGTCACTGTTGATAGCATCCCCTCGTGAGCTCTTTTCAAAGGGCAGATGGGAGTTAGAAATGCACGGTCTTCATAGAAAGAAGACTCTTCTTTGCAACTTCCTATCCCCGGAAGTAATTTGCAGGTGCCATGTGATGGGGCGGTCCAGTAGCCCTCTGTGACACCTTTCTCATTCTTGGTTTTACAGATTAGGCCTTCGCACCTTGCCCGGGGACTCCGGGTTTTATGGTTTGCGGTGGAAAGCACGCTCAGTGACTTCCATTTGAGCAGCCACTGTTGTCTAGCTTTGCTTCCCTACCTGTGCAAGAGAAGAGATTAGAAGTCTTTGAAGAAGTAGGCGCCTGCCTATTGTAAGTGACTCTGCTGCAGAGACAGACCCTATCAAAGTTCACACAACCGCTATCCAACACAAACCAGAACGAAGTCTCAGAACATCCTGCGCACCCATCTTGGTATGATTTCATTTTTAATAGGCCACCGACCTCGCAGGGGTTTTTTCTCTGATCCGCAGGGCAAGAACCTTTCTCCTTTGCGTGCCAGTTTGCCGGATCTCTGGGAAAAGTTTTCCGAGTTCCCAGGCGTGTGAATTTTCAGACAGGAGTTTGCAACAGCTACTTCAAAAGATACAAGCTACAAAGTTGATTCTCTGGCTGTGCACAAATATTTCCCAGGCCCTTCTCTTGGCATTGGCTTTAGGGCCCCCTCTGAAGTTCTTACACAGAAGAGTACCACCACAAATGAGAAATCACCATAGTACCAGGCAAGCTTTGCCCAGTGGGCACGAATGAATGCTAGTAAGCAGCCAGAAGACTGGCAAGTTTATTTTTAGAAATCAGGTCTGATACTTGATTCCCGTCTCAATACACGTGGGTCAGCCATTCTGTAGGAAAAACCAACATCCAGAGTTAATGCACATCCTAGACCAAGAAAAAAAAAAGTTTTAGGGAGTTATTCAGTTAAGAGAAGTATTCTTCCCTTGGGGAGAAAATGCTTTGCCACAAACTTCTGTTAAACAGGAGGGTTAAACCCAGCAAGATTTGAAAACTCCTGTTGTGGTCACATTGTCTCTCCACAGTGTATCTTACAGAAGATGAAGTACGTCTTCTGCTACCTAACTGCGTCGCCTAAACAATCTGTGTTCTTCTGGAAGGTTTGGGTCACACTAACACCGTCTTGAGCCAGTTATGCAGCCTTGAAGACATGTGGCCCATCCATCTGCTTTATCACAAATCGTAGCAAAGTTATTTATCGTACCAAACATATTTGCTTGACCAGGTTTGGAGCTGAGTGAGGCCTTTGGATCACATAATTTTTGAATCATGACAAAAATAGCCCCTCTTAGGTTCTGTAAGAGATGCATTGTTTTTGTTCTTTCTCCTGCTTTTTTTCTAGCTTGCTTCAGTGTTTATAAAAATAAAATAAATTCCAGGCCACCTGGATGACTCAGTCGGTTAAGCATTCAACTTCGGCTCAGGTCATGATCTCGTGGTCCGTAAGTTTGAGCCCCGCGTCGGGTGCTGTATGGACAGCTCGGAGCCTGGAGCCTGTTTCGGATTCTGTGTCTCCCTCTCTCTCTGCCCCTGAACTCCAGGCCTCAAGTATGGCCATATCTGTGTCCTAATTCTGTTTTAAACAGGCCATCGGTTGACAAGCTCCTTGATATATTTTCGGTGGCTTTTGTTTTGTGAAAAATTGAAAAAAAAAAAAGCATTACGGCATGCCGGCATATTTTGTAGGGTCAACATGAGATTAATTAAAGGATCTATTAAATACCTTGAAATTTGAAAAAATACTACTAAGAAATTTCATTGTAACCCTATGAGGAAAAATAGGCCCGTATCCGTCATCTTAATTATAATTTGCATTTCTTTACAAACGGATGCTTAATCGTACCTGCACTTTTAGGTCATTTTGTCGCCTGGTATTTCGTGAGGCCCATTCGTAAGCACCTCATTTCTTTAGTGCTGTGGCTTGAAGCACTACGGCCTTTTGGGTCCGCCGCAGACAGACATGAAAAATGGAGGAGAGCACGAAGCACAAGGTGTAATTCACGTGCAGTCCCAATTTGGGGGCCGAATTGATACTCTTCCGTATTAATAAAACACGTATAAGCAGACCCTTTATCAATGCCTGGTTTTCCGGGCACGTATTTTGAGAAGTCATTCCATGTCGCATGTTTATGGGGCCTTTTTCCACACGCCTTGCCTCCTTGGATCCTTGTACGACAATCCAGGAAGGGCAGCGGGACCCGTGGGGTTTGCACCCCACCCGCCCCCTGCCATTTTCACAGAGCTTGGGCGAACAGAACTTAATTGAAATGTTTAGCTCTTTGCAGACCCAGAGACCAAGAGTAGAAGTTCAGCGCCCCTCTCTTGGTTAACACGAAGTGTCTTCATTCTTGTAGCTGAAGCATGATTTGGTCCCTGTTACTCCCTCTTGTCTTTCCCCCTCCCCGCCTCCTCTCCTTCCGGCCCTCATGCCTCCCTCCTCTCTCTTGCTCTCCTCCGTCTCCAGTTTCTAAAGTTGAATGTATCTGTAGGCCTCCTCCTCCGTCCTTTTAGCCACTGCTCTCTCTGCCCTCGCAGGCAGGTTCTGACTCCTCAGTGTCCACTGGGAAACAGCCCTCTCTTCCTGGGGTGCCACGTAACCCTTCTCTGGATCTGGACCGGGGAGCTCCTGAGCTCCCTGCATATGTGACTGCGTTCTTTCGTGTATTTCTTTCACCATGTGGGAAACTGATCATTGACTGTAAGCCAGGCCTTATGCTAGGAGCTGCCCTCAAGGATCTCACAGTCCAGAGGATATTTGAATGAGCAAACCATTGTCTGTTTATCATGAATTAGTAGCTGCGGTGCCCTGGGTGAGTACCGATTCCCCCTCTCCTCCAACCTCTCCCTTCCCATTCTTTGATCTTAATAATAATGAAGTTCATTCACATCGAATATACCCTGGGAGAGAACATCAAAGTCCTGAACATAATAATTAATCCTGGATTTCTAAATCACTGATCGAGGGGAGACCTGTGTAGAGAATACAGGTATAGTTACAGCGTCACCCCCCATGGGTATGATTTGTATTTTAAGGTTCTATTTTTAAATTTTTTAACAGAGTTGGAAATCTAGTTTTAATTTGCATATTATTTTCGTTAGGCTGGGGAATAATTGAAACACACGAGTCAGACGTGCTTAAGTAACCTGCTAACTTTAAATCTAGAGAATTAATTGTCATCCGAACATGGCTCAGAATTAGAAGAGTGACCCTTGCTTTTGGCAGTAATTGTTAAATTAATTGGATTGTCAGGCTATGCAAATGTGGCCGGAAGACAGGAGGCCGGAAGTGAGAGGATTAAAGGGAGAGATGAGTACTTTAAAAGGCCACCCATGTATCTGTAAACTGTTTTCGCCTCTGTGTTCTCTGGTGCCCGATGTACAAAACGTTATGTGTGAATAAAACAAAACGTATCGAGAGCTATTCACCTGGACCAGGCTGTGTGTAGTTAGTGAGCAATGGCCCGTACATACGCGAAAGGCTGTACCGAACGTGCAACACTGTTACGCGAGCTGTGTTCAGTAATCCAAAGGCTCAGGGTGGCCATTTTATCGATGGACAAGCTCTGTAGACTCTGTTGCTCTCTTGAGATCCAAGGGAATCACTGCAGCCCATTTAAAAAATAGTTCTTTCGAAGGGCTCCTGGGTGGCTCAGTCGGTTGAGCGTCCATCTTCGGCTCAGGTCACGATCTCACGGTACGTGACTTCGAGTCCCGCGTCGGGCTCTCTGCTGTCAGCACAGAGCCCGCTCCGAATCCCCTGTTCCCCCCCCCCCCCGCCCCTTCCCCACTTGGAAGCACACGCCCCCTCTCTTTCAAAAATAAATAACCATTTGATTAATAAATATACAAAATACTTCCTTCGAGAGAAACGTGCTAAAGGGGAACATTTACGGTATGCCTGGCAATCCCCAAAGCTCCCCATCGTACCGATGTGCGGACTCCAATGAAACACGGCCACCTTACCAGTGGTACCGTAGCTGCGAAAGGGGGCCAGAGTATGAACAATCTGCTGTTAAGGCCTGTGTTTGCTGAGTGACTTAACCTTAATCAGGAAGGTATTGGTCTCGGCGTGCGTCTGTTGGTGCTGGAGATGTGTTTAGGGCACCGAGATGACATAAAGGATGTACGGATCTTTTTTAGCCCTCACCTTTTCGGCCATGGCCCCCAGGGATGTAGGTCCACAGCAGCTGCTGAGTGATACGGCCCCTCCGTGGCTGCCCTTGGGGAAACTGCCACCACAGCCCAAGGTGCTTCTGACCTGGCTTCAGCTCCAGGAGGCCAGAGAGGTATCGCGCCCTCTCCATACTTTACTCTCAGAGTCAGGGCAACCCAGGGCACTCCTGCTTCTTCTGACCCTAATAGAAAAGAGTGCTTTACACAGGCCAAAGCCTTTCCTTCTGGGGCAAAGGTGTTTTCCGGCACACCATTGGCTCTGGGGGTTGTTTGCACATAACCAACGTTACCGATTGTGCTAATGCCTTCTTCTGTGCCTCTCAGAGTCTGTGTAGAGGTCTTGAGCCCCGAAAAGGGTGGCTGACCATTACCGTTTGTGGCTAGAGGCGCTCTCCAGTGTGTTCTTGCAACGTGATGCAGAAGGCTTCAGATGTTTCCTTCTTGTCAGTGATATCTCAACCTCCAAGAAACGATTCCCCCCTTAACAGTGACTAAATTGGTAAAGAGAAATGGTCGATTTTGCTCCTGGGTCTGCTCATTCTGCATAGGTCCTTCTCCCTTACCCCAAATAGAGTCATTATCGCTAACTGGTATGGATTCTTTAGGTAAAAAGGTTCAATATTCACTGAGAAAACGCTAACCTCAAACTTCAAGGAGAATAGAGAGGATGGCACAGAGGAGATTTAAAGACAGATTGATTAGTTCATGAACCAAAAAGACGTTATTCCTCTGGAAAAAAAAATACATAGATATGCGAGAGAAACAACTTTTAAGAGAAATCGATGCATAAAACATTGTAAGATACAAGAAAGCACCCTTTCTTTTGTACCCATGCCAGATAACTTCTTAGCGACTATGCAGGGAATGCTTGGTATCTCCTGAAAGCGTTCATTTATGATGATGGCAGACGTTTATCTCATGCGTGTGAAATACAGAAAAGTGATGCTCAAGGCCACTAGGGTACCTTTTTCTGTATTTTTTTCTCTTTTCACATTTTTATCTAAATATCAGTCAACACCCAGTGCAGTGTTGGTTTCAGGAGTAGAGCCCGGTGGTTCATCCCTTCCGTACAACCCCCAGTGCTCATCCCAACAAGTGTCCTCCTCAATGCCCATCACCCGTCTAGCCCATCCCCCCACCCAACACCCCTCCATCAACCCTCAGTTTGTTCTCTATCGTTCAGAGTGTCTGGTTTGTTTCCCTCTCTTCTCTTACCTCCCCCCGCCATGTTCCCATATGTTTGTCTGTTCTGTTTCTTAGATTACAACGGTACCTTTTTCGAGAGCACTGCTAATCATCTCCCGATCAATCAGAGGACGTTGATTCCTTGCCCTGTGTCTTCCCGGCATCCCCTGAACAGGGCTTCCCTGATAGGGTCAAATCCAGTACGTGTTACTGATGTGACTCATTGCTGAGACAGAGACGCGGCCGTACCCCTCTTCGCTTTGCGAGCCCTTCCTGTGTCGGGTGGGATGTTCACATTTTTCCGCACTGGATAAAAACGAAGCCTCTTCTGCCTACTCATTCCAACACTGGATGAAATGACAGTGACACACACACAGAACAGAACAGTCCCTTGGTTGCTTCCACATTCTTTTTTTGGCCTCATTTCCCGCTCTACTGAGTTTTTGAGTCCAAATTTAGTGGTGATGACTAAGAAATTGCCAGGATGTGACAGAGCATCCAGCTCATTGAGTCCTTCCTTGCCATTTTCCAATAGTTGTAACAATCACCAAGTTTTGCCTCCTAACGTCGTAGGTGCCAGCATCTGTGTAGTATCTGTTATTCTTAACAGATGCTAAATCACGCGTGCAGGATCTGTCCGTGCAATGACAGCCTCCTTCTGCAGACAGCTGATTCCATATGGTATTAAGGAAGTTCCCTGCCGACTTTTTACTGGTTGATACTTCTGAATCCTGGAATTTCCAAGACTTAAATCGGAATCTCTGAAATCCGAATCCCGTGAGCGATAGGTAAGCGGTCTGCCGTGTGCGAGGCAGCCCGACCGGTCGGCCGTGAGGGTAGAAGGTGGGTTCAGAAAATACGGCAAGTTCCCTGCCATCTGGAGCCGCTCATGCATGTGCCTGAGTCACGGGACCAGCTAGAGGTGTAGGGAGGGCTTGAGGGAGCACCAATTCGCGTGTCATCAGCTCTGAGGATCTCTCTTAAGAGATCCTCTGTGATTCCGGAGGCAGTCATAGCTGAGCTAGGCCTTGAAGGATGAGAGGAAAGCCAGTAGGTAAAGACAGAAGAATGACATCCCAAGCGAAGGAAATGAGCGTCATCTGGAAAGGCACAAAGGCACACGTGAGTCTGAATGGTGGGAATTTTATTTTATTTGTATTTTTTATTTCTTTTAGCTTTTATTTAGTTTTGAGAGAGAGGGGGAGAGGGAGAGTGGGAGCGGGAGAGGGTCAGAGAGCGAGAGGGAGAGACAATCCCAGGCAGGCTCCATGCTGTCCGCGCAGAGCCCGACGCGGGGCTCGATCTCATGAAGCTTGAGATCATGACCTGAGCCGAAATCAAGAGTCGGAAGCTTCACCGACAGAGCCACCCAGGCACCCCACGATTTGTGGGAAATCTTAAATTTTTTAAAAATTTTTTAATGTTTTTTGTTTTATTTTTGAGAGAGAGAGACAGGGCACAAGCGGAGGGGGGGGGGCAGAGAAAGAGGGAGACATGGACCCAAAGCAGGCTCCAGGTTCTGAGCCGTCAGCACAGAGCCCGACCCGGGGGCTCGAACCCACCAACTGCGAGATCATGACCTGAGCCGAAGTCGTCTCTCAACCGACTGAGCCACCCAGGTGCCCCTGGGGAATTTTAGATGCCATGTCAAGCCACTCGTTTTACTGTAAGGCAGGTGACACCATCAACAGTTCCCAAGGAAGGGAACTTTGCTTGGGGGGTGGGTGGGGATCTGCTAGCAGAAGAGGAGAGACCAGTTCGGAGGTTATGACAGCAGGCCAGTGGAGAGGTCAGAGGGCGCCAGCTCGATCAGTCGCAGTGAAAACGGAAGGCGAAGCTCGTGGACGGGAGAGATTGTGCATGAACTTGAAGGTCCCCCGGAGTTTTAAGTCCTTCCCCTTTTCCTGGTCTGAATTCCTGCCCATCCTTCAAAGGTCAGCTAAAATAACACCCTCTCTGTGAACGCTGCCCCTCTGCAGCCCCCAGTGAGGGCGAGAGCGGGCTTCCTCTGTTGTCCTAAAACCCCGCCTGCGAATACACTGCAAGTTTCCTGAGGCCCCTCCTTATTTACCTGTGAACTCTTTGTGTCACCCAAGCATACAGCGGGGTCGTCGGAAAACCGTGTATATGTGAATGAATGAATGCGACCATCACACAAGACGTTCAATGCAGCCCTTTTGCGGGACCTGCCTGAGCACATCGCGTCCCACCGTTGGGAGAATCCTCCAGAGGGGGGGTTTCACAGCCCGTAAACAGAACGCTTCAGCTCCTACGTGCAGTAGTTGCCTTGGAAATACGTTTTTCTTGACCAGGTTGAATTTGTGTGAACCTTCAGAGGACCTGTCAAGTGTGCCCCTAGGCTGAAATAACCCCCAGAGAGGACTCTCTAATCCATGCACTGGGTGAGAATCGGTGAGATGACGGAGTGACCCAGATTTCGTGGATTCCCAGAAGAGAAGAGAACGTTCTATTGTTTCACTTTCAGAGAAAGGCCGCCTCATTTGAGGAATTTGTTCCTCTTTGCTGAAGTGACTGTCTCAGAGCACTTCAGATTCTGTCCCTCGGACAGCATGCGTTGCTTAGACTGATATCTAATCTGAAAATGAACGAAGGTGGGACCATGGAGGCATTGTGCGGAAAAGGCTGGTGTCCAGAAAGCACACGATTTTTTTTAACGTGTTTTCATGTTTGTTTATTTTTGAGAGAGAGAGAGAAACAGAGCGTGAGCAGGGGAGGGGCAGAGAGAGAGGGAGACACAGAATCCGAAGCAGGCTCCAGGCTCCGAGCTGGCAGCACAGAGCCCGACGTGGGGCTTGAGCCCACGAATCGTGAGATCATGACCTGAGCCGAAGTCGGACGCCCAACCCACTGAGCCACCCAGGTGCTCTAGCGCCTGATTGTTTTACAAGGTTTTTTGGTAGGGTTTTATCAGAAGTTATTGCTGAGAACATCTCAGCAAATTACCATTTCATTTGGCTTACAAATGGCTGTTTTTAATGGCTGTTTATGGCACACGCCCACATCTGCAAAACGTGAACGAAGGTTTTCAGGTTGTTTTTTTTTTCTTTTCTGAAACAGTCCGTTTTCATTTGTGGGGGCAGATCCAAAGAAAACGTGGCCAGGTACACGGCAGAAATCACATTCCAGGGTTCACAGCCCCCTGGGCTGCTCTCTCGTGTCTGCTTGTAGAATTACTGTAAATTCCTGCTTCCCTATTGATTTGCTTGTAAATGTTACTGTAAGGCAAGGACGAGGTGGGGGGGGGGGATTTTCTTTTCATTTTTAAGTCAAGGTCCAATGATTAAGAGACAAATCAATTTGGTTTACCTAACAGCCAACCAAAGGTAGCCTTTCTTTGTAGCATCCCTCTAGAAATATAGGCAGCCAGTAATAAAACACCGTAACACAGCTCTTAGCCTCGGGCAGTTGACAATGATAGTACAGAATAAGTGGACAATCTCTGAAAATTAAGTAGAGGGACCAAATGTTTATTTTCTCATATTTAATCCCGACGACGGCCAGGAACAAAGCCTCGTGTGACAGCTTTATACTTGTCTTTTCGATCTTTAGCTCTTGTATTTGTCCAGTGTATTCCAGTTACGTGGCTGGTTCTAATTTTTCCATTATCTTAGTACAAAGAGAGCGAATCATTGATCAGTAGCACTTACACTTGGGGCTTTTTGCAAAGCATCACGTGAACTGTTCTATATAGTCTGGGTTTCCAGTGGTAATAGTCTATGCTATTAAAATAGAGCACCGGTCGTACAAGCTTGAACAAAGTATGTCCGAAACTCCTGAAGGGCAATACCACAGGGTTCTCCGTGAAATCCACAGCTATAAATACTGAGCTTTGGTTTATTTACTTTTCTCGCAGGAACACTTTACACCTGAGTGCAAATTCAAAGAGTCGGTGTTTGAAAATTATTACGTGACCTATTCGTCGATGATCTATCGTCAGCAGCAGTCAGGCCGAGGGTGGTATCTGGGTCTGAACAAAGAAGGAGAGATCATGAAAGGAAACCACGTGAAGAAGAACAAGCCTGCAGCCCACTTTCTGCCCAAACCACTCAAAGGTAAACCTGATATGATAGGAGCTGTGTACGAGGCAGTCCTTCATCATGCTTGTCTAAGTGGAACGTCATTCTTCCCCATGAAGGCAACTATACAGAAATGGACTGACCTTCTGTAACACTTAAAAACATGAAAAAAGCACTGACAATAGCACCTGCTCTTCTGATTTTAATTTTCCCATAGTACATCTATAGATAGTAGCACCTTAACTTACGTGGGAGTAGCTGATCGCTAACTCAGGACCGCCAGGAGCCCCAAATGACGCCAGAACGGTTCCTGGACAGAAACGCAGATGCTAAAATGTACGCGCGCTTACCGGAAAGCTCCTTGGGTCCTCTTCGGGGCCCGGCAATATCGTCCCGCCAGTTTTCATTCGTGGGGTTTGTCTCGCAGCCATTAGTAGGAGGTTAGCAGCAGATTGGACAGAACGAGGGATAGAAATGGGGTGCGGAAGATGAGGCTGTTAGAAGTAGCCGAGACGTGGGAGGGAAGGGATAGGGAACCGGGGGCAAAGCAGAGCAAGACCTCCCAGAGGCCACTGGCCTGGGGTTAGAACCGAGGTGAGCGTAGCGGTGGTCCGTCCCCTCGGGTGAGCTCAGCGCTGCTTAGCCACACGACTTGGATTCAAATCCCAGCGCCCCTCTTTACTAACTGGATGGTCGTGTATGTAACCATACAGCACAACAACAATAATAATACGTAGTGTTTCTTGCATTTAAGAACTGCGCTAATATTTAGACTCTCGGAGAGTATCATCTCGAGTATGGTAGAAATCGGTGTTTTAAAATGTGTTCGATTTTAATATTTGGCTTGCACAGCGTGCTGTAGATTATATTTAACCTTCGAAGAGCTTTATTAAATGCAGTTTTCGTTAATCCTCTCATGTATATAACCATCAGGGATGGAAATGAGGCATTAGACTTCCTTGCACACTGTGCCAGCGCTAGATTTTGCTTAAGCTGAGCCAGTCCGTTCTCGGCTGAGTCCTTGGTGGCAGCGTTTTCCGTGTTGGGCTGAAAGCACGGAAGCCTAGTGACCAGGAGAGAAGCTGAGGGCCAGTGCGGGGTGCGCGTTCGAAGGCCTTTGACTCCCATCTGTCTGTGCTTTCCAGTGGCCATGTACAAGGAGCCGTCACTGCACGATCTCACGGAGTTCTCCCGGTCCGGAAGCGGAACCCCAACCAAGAGCAGAAGTGTCTCCGGCGTGCTGAACGGAGGCAAATCCATGAGCCACAACGAATCAACGTAGCCAGTGAGGGCAAAACAAGGGCTCTGTAACAGAACCTTACCTCCAGGTGCTGTTGAATTCTAGCAGGTCCTTCGCCCAAAAGTTCACTTTTGTCAATGACGTTTACCAAACAAACAGGCAGAGTTCACTAGTCTATCTGCCATTAAACCTTTCGATCATCCATACTGAAGCCCCCTAATTTCGATTGAGCTTGTGCAAAAGAATGCCAAGCAAGATCAGTGAACTAAATCCTGGAGAGAAGGGCCTGCCCAATTTTCTCATGATCTCACCTGTGCTTTGGGGATGAAAAGCCAAAAACATTTCACAGCACTAATGCTGATAAAAATTTGCTCTCCAACCAAGACAATGTAAAAGACCACAATTGCTCTTCAAAAACAAAAACAAAGCAAAACAAAATTAAGCGCTTAAATGTTTCGTAGGGGCAAACAAAACTTCTTGTGACCTGTGTTGCTTTCTTGGCTTCATGTTTTCCATCTACGCTTGATTCAGACGTATTCTTTACTTGGTAATATTGTGACTCCATGATTTCTGAAATTCAATGGTTCTACTGACTCTGTCACTTAATCCCAATCAACCAAATTCAGGGTTGAATCTGAATTGGCATCTCAGGCTCAAGGTAACAGTGTTCTTGTGATTCTACCATTTTTTTTTTTTTTTTTTTTTTAAGATTTGTAGTGTATTCTGGTCAAGTTCTTGTGCTGTGTTCTGTGCATAGAAATTGAGTTGTATTGTCAACCCCAGTCAGTAAAGGTTACTTAAAAAAAAAAAAAAGATTATCCTCAAGTGTAGATTTCTCTTGATTCCATTTGTGTTATCATGTCAAACTATCGTTGTGGCTTCTCGTACAAAGACACGAACTGTGGAACCGTGATGTCGTCTTTTGTGTTGTTACGATAAGAAGCGTCCTATCTGTATATGTACGAGTCCTGCTGTTGTTGTATTTGGCATGTGAATATTGTGTACAAGGAAATGTTAAGACTGGTTACCCCTAACCAACATATACTTATACTTGCTTCTGGAAAAGTGTTTAAGACTTAGCTAGGTTTCCATTTAGATCTTCATATCTGTTGCATGGAAGAAAGTTGGAATCTTGGCATAGAGTTGCATGTTAAAATCTGTGTTCCTAAAGTGGACATAGCATGTGCAGGCAGTTTTCTGTCCTGTGCACAAAAAAAAAAGTGAAAAAAAAGTTGTTTAATATTTGTTGTTGTATACCCAAATACGCACTGAATAAACTCTTTATATTCATTCAAAGAAAAATCCCTCAGGGTACATTTATTGTCTGTTACGTGCCATTAGCTGTCACAGAAACTGGAGCTGAACGTTCAGTTCTGTATATAAGGTCACTGCCCCCTGATCGTCTACAGTCTAGAGATTCACACTAACACGAACGCTCCTTAAAGTGTGTCCGTCGTACTGGTTATTGTACTTAGACTTCAGATTGGAACAGAGAATTCTCATTCCCACTCAGTGATGGGATTGTACAAACGAGACCTGTGTTCTGGTATCTTCTCTGCCGTTCACGCGGTCAGTTTCCCTCTCTGTTGCCCACTTCTCTCGGTGGAGGGAAGGCACACGACTAAATCTCTGCAGTCCTTTCCTACCTCTGAAGGCTGAGGGAAAATGGGAGCGTTTTTAATGTCCGTGACTTGACACTGGCTCCCCAAAGCTGCCGTTGCCTGACAACGCATGCTTTGGGGACAGTCGATAACGTGAAGGAAAGCGTGGAGGAACAGGTAAAACCATAACTACCTGGGACGTGCCAGGACATCCGTCAAAGTAGAGTTACTGGGTCCCCAGGCGGGTGGCTACCCATTCCTGAGATGTCTGGGCCAGATTCAGCAGGAGCCCCTAGCCCAGCCCAGTCACCCTGTGACTGCCTCTTAAGCCCTCATCCTTCGTGAGCTCTGAAGTCCCACCCGCGGGAAGCGAGGCTGCCCGCCCGCCTAGCTGGGACCCAGGAGCCTTCTTATGTACCACGAGTAGAATCACGCCAATTCTACTCAACCCTCGCCCCTTATTAAATCTTAACTAATTCTCAATCCTAGAGCAGAGTATCACCGTCTCTGGCGATAACCAAATCAGGACACTGGTGCCTCGGGGAAGCCTGGTGTAAATAAACCGTGGCCGAAATACCCAGGAAGCGTCAGAGCCATAGTCTCACAGGGCACATACTGACCCTGAGAAGAGTGGCCCCGCTCAAGCCTGTCACGGGCACCTGAGTCACCTGTGCTGTGAGTCTGCTTCCGTGGCTTTAGGCCGGGCCTGGGAATCTTGAATCTGATGCCCACCCCAGTTTGAGGACCCCTGCTCTATGGCACAGCACTCAATTTCATACTGTCCCCCCCCCACCCCCGCCATCTGTGAGTATGTATCCAATCCCTGCATTGTACTGAGCCCAGGAGACAATACGGAAAATAACACTTTCTTCAAGTTACTTGTAACTATTGCAAAGCCAAACAGGGCGCCCGGGTGGTTCAGTCGGTCGAGCGTCTGACTTGGGCTCAGATCGTGATCTTGCGGTTCGTGAGTTCGAGTCCCAGTCCCGCACCGGGCTCTGTGCGGGCAGGGGAGCCCGCTTGCGTCTCCTCTCTGCCCCTCCCCTGCGTGCGCTCTCTCTCACAAATAAACAAACATTAAAAAGCAAATAAATAACAGCAAAACACATGGCAGCGTTTCCCCTCCAGGAGTTGCGTTTGTATCTGGAGGGAGCACGATGCTCACTGCCATGGAACCCTCAAACAGTTGGGAGCAGTGACCCCTTCCCACCTCCCTCGGCAGTATGTTGCCCCGGGCCTAAGCCACTCAAGTTCACAGAAGAATCTGTTACAGACTCCGGCTCCTTGACGCCGAATTTTTCAAGCATCCGTTGTCCAAATGAACACATGGCAGGGGGAAATGAGTATCAGGATCATCTGTCCATCTGAACGAGCTGGTTATAACCATTCTGTGGATGAGAGGTGGCAAAACAGAACAGTGGAGAACTGTAGCCGGGGCAGGTCACTAGTACCCAAAGTATTAGCCGTATTTACAATGACAGGTTGGCATACCTTTCACCAGCTTATTCTGTAACCTTGCCTTGTGACTTTTGCCCCGGAGGGTTGAGAATGCCACACGCGATAGTACATGCACCAGGATCTGTCTCTAATTCTGGGCTGCTTTTTAGCTCTAAATGACCAAGAAAGAAAAATCCAGACTTACGAGAAACAGCATTTGGGTGTTACTCTTTCATAGACCATCCTGGACCTTTCTATTTATTTTCTTTTTTTAAGTTTTATTTATGCAAGTAATCTCTCCACCCCGTGTGGGGCTCGAACTCACCACCCCGAGATCAAGAGTCACATGCTCTTCTGACTGAGCCAGCCGGGCGCCCCCTATGCTGGACCTTTTTAATCTCCTCCACACTCTGCTGCTTTTGAAATGTTAGTTTGAATTTGTTGCACAGAGAACAATAATCTTTGCCAAATCAACCAGCCCTTTTGCTAATATCACATGAGTACAAGTGTCTGGTATTTTCTTCATCACATTTACTCTAATGAAAAACACAGAAAAGTACATGGCATCATTTTGGGAGTATTCCAGTTTCTATGTGGGCATTCTTAAAGAGGGTTGTAACAGCTGCAATTCTGTCATTGTGCAGGAAGTCTTTCTAGAACACTCAACATGGATGGTTTGCAGTATTAGGATTCTAAACCAACCAAATAGCAACCCTATTTCTGCTTTTCTATTAGTTTGTGCTTCAAATGCTGCCTCTCTCTCTCTCTCTCTCATACGGTCACTTCACACATGCACACAACATGCAGATGTGTGTCCTGAAAGCTCTCAGAGATGCCGTATCCTCTGAGAGGACGAACATAGGTCTACCCAGCAGGGAGACTGGGACAGACATTGAAACGCCAGGCCTCCCTGGCCTCTGAAGCTGTCCTACCAGCTACGACACTATGATACACTGAGGAGTATCGCCCAGGCCTGTCCCCTCAACATGTTCACGTCTGCGCATTTTGCCCCCTAAGTCTGCCTGCTCTTGTAATGATTTGTTTGCAATTGTGTAAAGTTAACAATTAGAATAAGAGAAATATACAAGGGCGATGAATGAGTGAACGATCAGCTCCTTTAAGTCAATGGCTCAGCCTGTTGGCTCAGTGGATGGATATTTATTACCTTCTAAGCTGTCAGTGCTGGAGAGCAAGTCAGTCTTGCACAAAAAGATATTCTGGGGTTTAGCAACAGGGAAATTTTATTTACTTACTGGAATTAGTAAAGCGGTACTCCAGTTGGAAAGAACTCTTCATTTCTACGTTCCTTCCATACATAAACCTCTCCGTCACTAATACCCTTGTACGAACTGGATGCTTACTACACAAGTGTTTTTTTTTTTCTTCTTTCAAAATCGCAAAAGCAGAAAGACTTCATTCTCAAAGGCTGGCTATATACTACAGCTTGATCAGTGCTTGAGTTTCATGGGTTCACGGGCTTTGGGGACATTTCAAAATACGTAATGATTATGTTCACCAACATACTGAATGCCAAATACACACAAAACACTGCCCTATGGGGTGTGTGTGTGTGTGTGTGTGTGTGTGTGTGTGTTGGAGCAGGACGCTGAAGAGTCTTGCTACCTGCTCTCAGGGAGGTTTCAGTAAAGAGATCTTCACATTTCCTTGGAGTCACATGCTTTAAGTATAAAATCACGCGACTATAATCTGTACTAGAAACCAAATACACAGGTTCTCCCTTCTAGAAACTCTCAGGCTAGCATACTAAACAGATACCAAACGTAGTCAGGTTTTGATAAACGCTATAGTATAATCAAGGTGTCAGGAGAACACAATGGAGGGAGACCCAGTTGATTTGGGAAACCGAAAAAGTTTCAAAGAGGAGTTATTTTTTCAGTTGAGTCTTACAAGTTGACTAGCGATTCAACAGCCAGAAAGGTAGTGTAGACAGCCCTAGGCCAGAGTCCATTCTAGGGAAAGACACAGAGTCATGAAATAGCACGAAGTGCCCAGAAAACATTGATGAGCCTTGTGAAGCCTGACAATGGAAGGCATGGTCCCTGTTACGTGAACGATGTTTGGGAAAAGAACAGTCCCCGCCGTGTTTCGTTCTGTTACTGTCTCATTGCCTGAAAGAGACTGTGAGCTGCGTAGGTCTGGATTCGTGGAGTGTCTTCGAAACACAGTTGCTCTCTCTTATGTAGAAGCCCAGTGAGTACATTGGTCTCTTCGGTAGACAAAAGCCCAAGGAAATAGTCTATGAGCAAAGTGTGATTCACAGCCTTGTGCGTTGGACTAGGGTGGACTGGCCTCCTGATTCTTCCTTCTCTGCTGTGGAACAGCGGGTTCTTTGCCTGCTCTAAAAAGCATTCGTCAAGTATTATGGGTCGTTTGGCCAGTGCAGTCATACAGAAAAAGAAAAACAGGCAGCGGGATGATGAAAGGGAAACTTGCTTCAAACAAATTCTCTCTATGCAAAATGTGAAGTTTAATGATTCGTATTCCTTTGAGTTCAGTTTATTTGGAGTTTCCAGACTTCCAAAATGATTTAAATATCCCCTCTTGCTCCCTCCGTCTCTCTTTCTCTCTCTCTCTCTCTCTCTCTCTCTCTCTCTCTCTCTCTCTCACACACACACACACACACACACGCATGCACACGTGATATTTGTACCTTTCTTGTCAGGGGAGCTACGGTTTCCAAGTAAGGTAATGTAAAATCCTCTTAAGTGTATCAATTCATTTGGCCAAATGCATGCACAATGGAACGAACCCAAGCCCCTATCAAGATGTAGAACATTTCCGTCACCACAGACAATTGCCTTTAGCCCTTTGCCACGCAATACCCACAGGCAACCAGTGTTGTAGTTATTTTCAAAGTCGATTGCTCGTTTCTGTTTTAGTACTTATTACAAATATTATCATCCCACGTTGTGCTCTTTGCTCTTTCCGGAAGTCTTCTTTCGCTCAGGAAAATGTTTTTGAGATCCATCCAGGTCGCCACAAAGTCTGTCCCTTTTTCTTGCTGAGTAGTATTCCGCAACATGAAGGTATATCCTCGCTTCCTTATCCGTTTTCTGGTTGACAACACCTGAGCTGTTTCCAGATTTGAGCTGTCGTGGGTAGAGAGCTGCTATAAACAGTCTTAGGCAAGGTTTTCCTGGAAATAGAGTCGCGTTTGTCTGAGGTGAATACTGAAGAGGAGGTTTTCTGTGCCCTAGGGTAGGTGTAAGGTTCATTTTATAAGCTACTGTTCGTGCGGCAGCTGGGTGGCTCAGTCGGTTAAGCAGCGACTTCAGCTCAGGTCATGATCTCGCGGTCCGTGAGTTCGAGCCCCACGTCGGGCTCTGTGCTGACGGCTCGGAGCCTGGAGCCTGCTTCGGATTCTGTGTCTCCCTCTCTCTCTGCCCCTTGCCTGCTCACGCTGTCTCCCAAGAATAAATAAACATTAAAAATTTTTTAAAAAAAAACTACTGTTCGAAGTTTTCCCAAAGTAGTAATACTAGGGAGTGTATGAAAGTTCCAGTTGTTCCAAATCCTTGTCAACATTCGGAGTAGCCAGTCCTTCTGATTTTAGTTATTCTGGTATGTGTGTTGTGGTATCACATGTGCTTTTAATCTCCAGTTCCCCAATAATTGGTTATGGCAAGCACATTTTCGTGTGCTTGTTGGCCGTTCGTGTATCTTCCGTTGTGATGTGTCTGGCTCCCCTGATTTGCCCACTTATAGTGCATTGTCTTTTTATTGTTGATTTCTAGGGATCCTTTGTATAATCACGATACCCATTTCTTTGCCAGATATAGGATTTGTGAATATTTTCTCCCAGTTTGAATTCAGTTTATCATTTTGATAAAGTCAAAAGTTCCAACTTCTTTTCTTCTATGACTATTGATTTTTCTGCCCCGTCCGTAGCGTTTATGTTTATAGCCGTGATCCAGCGCAGATTAAGTTCTGTGTATGATGCGAGGCGGTAGTTGAGGTTATGTGGTTTTTTGGTATGAGGATATCCAGTCTCTCCAGCCTCACTCGCCGAAAATAATTTTCTTTTCACATCAGGTTGCTTTGGTGTCTTTGTCAGAAATCAAATCACCGTGTATGTGTGAATCTGTTGCTAGACTCTGGAATCCGTCCTCTTGGTCATGCCAATACCACCTGTCTAAATTACCGTAACTTTGGAGTAGGGCTTGGAGTCGGGTGATACTTCCTTCGGCTTTGTTCTTTCCCAGATCGCTTTTCCACCCCCTCAAAAGGGTCACCTCACTTCATGTTTCCACTAATCATTGCTAATTAGTGAATCTCCAGATCATTTCCAGCCGAGTCTGATTCGAACCCAAACCCACGTATCCATTCCCCTGAAGTTTAGACGTTTCTCCACCTCAGTAAATGATTGCACTCATTAGGCTTTCCTCCAAGCTGGGCCAAATCAGGAGTAAGATCATTCTTACCGGGTTCGCGTTCAGACAAACAAGGTCTTTGAATTGCCTCTTTGTCTCCCATACTCAGCCAATCACTGAAGGTTGCCAACTATTTATTTGCTCTTGCTTTTCCTTTTTTTTTTTTTTTCTTTTGCCGGTCTTACTGCTACTTTCTCTGGAATATTCTACCTGGATTAATGCTACTGTTTCCCACTATTTCCCCTTCATATCCCGGGCAGATAATCTTTCTAACAGTCCTTTAGGCCATATCATTACCTTCTTTAATAACATCTGATCAGGGGCGCCTGGGTGGCTCAGTCGGTTAAGCGGCCGACTGCGAGTCATGATCTCGCAGTCCGTGAGTTCGAGCCCCGCGTCGGGCTCTGGGCTGACGGCTCAGAGCCTGGAGCCTGTTTCCAATTCTGTGTCTCCCTCTCTCTCTGCCCCTCCCCCATTCATGCTCTGTCTCTGTCTCAAAAATAAATAAAACGTTAAAAAAATTAAAAAAAATAACATCTGATCAATTCTTTTTTTTTTTTTTAAGTGTATTCATTTGGGGTACCTCGGTGGCTCAGTTGGTGACGCGTCCAACTGTAGATTTCAGCTCAGGTCATGATCTCACGGTTCGTGAGTTCAAGCCCCGCATTGGGCTCCATGCTGGCAGTGTGGGGCCTGCTTAGGATTCTCTCTCTTTCCCTTCGTGTGCCCCTCCCCAACTTGCTCTCTCTCTCTCTCTCTCTCTCTCAAAAACAAATAAATAAATTTTATTTAATAAATAAACTTCATGAGGCTTGAACTCATGAACCGTGAGATCATGACCTGAGCTGAGATCAAGAGGCAGACACTTAACCCATTGAGCCCCCAGGTGCCCTATACGATCAATTCTAAACCTCTGGGTTTCGACTTGGAGGCTTGTCTACATATGGTCTTTCTCCAACTCTCCCCCCTCACCTCCTAGCCATATTTATAAATAAACGTGTGATCCAGTAGGTATTTGAGCCTTTTGACAATGTCATTCTCACATAAAATTCAACCTTTCCAGATATTACAAGGTGTAACTTTAAAGTGTTACCTCAGATCAGAAGTAAAACCCATTCCTATTATTTAATAGCTGTGCTACGTTAACATTTCTTGCCTTTCAATAACAATTTCGGCTCAGACTTTGATTATTTAACTGATAGGTCCTATCTTTTCCAAGTATTCTTGGGGCTGTTGATTGATCAATCTCCCAGAGCCACTTCGGTCCCCTTCGTTATTCTGTGACTTGCGATTCGGCGCTGAGCAAATAGTGGGTCACAACCTCAGATCCTCCATAACTTGGGCAATGATGCCGATCCGTAATTTTCTCTTGACTTTACTCATCAATATGGACATCAGAGGGGAGCCTGGGTGGCTCAGTCGATCGAGGGCTCAGTGAAGCGTCCGGCTCTGGGTTTTGGCTCAGGTCGTGACCTCACGGTTTTGTGAGTTCGAGCCCCGCGTCGGGCTCTGCGCTGATGGTGTGGAGCCTGCTTGGAACTCTCTCTCTCCCTCTCTCTCTCTGCCCCTCCCCGCTCATGCTGTCTCTGCCTGTCTCACACATAAATTAAAAAAAAAAAAAAACTTAAAAAATTCTTTTAAAAAAAGACTGGGGACCAAGGAATAAATATCTTACAAGACTGATGAGTTCATCTGCCACACTCAGTCATTTGCTTATCAAACATTTATTGGGTTCTTACTAAGGTCATGTAGACACTCAGAATATAGGGATGAAATTAATATATCCTTGTCCTGGAAAATTATATAGTCTAATGAGGAAGACAGGATGTCTACAAATAAATTACCCTACTGACTGGAAGTTAATATAATATTTACAGTGTGTTGGACCACATTCTGATAAGTTAGCGGCATCATAGCAAATAGTAGGGTTTCTGCCGCCAATTACAGAAACTGAGTCAGTTCAGACCCTTGGGCAGTAGGGTTTTTTAAGGAAAACTCATCTGCCCCTTCTTTCCTGGCTTTGCTAGCATAAGAATACATCAAAGATTTTACATTTTCTCAGAACCAGAAATGTTCACGCAGAATAAAATAGAAACACAGTGGGAGACTGTCCTAGATCTAAAACTACCCTTAGTGAGGTTGAAAGACTATCATTTTGAAATTCACTATTAGACATTTACAGGGTAAAGATCTAATAACAAACACACGTACACATACACACACACACAAATAAGCAAACCTATACTCTTTCAATTCTCCCCATTATTGCATTATCCTTCTTCTTTATTCTGTGGTACCGGAAGATAATGCTTCACAACCTGTCTCCCTGCCATGATGGTCACTCAAATGGATGTGCTGTGGTTCTTTTCAATTTCCTGATTACTAGTTCTGACTTCTTCTCACCTCTTCTCTCTACAGGAAGAAAGCTATCACAATGTAGCTAAGTGCATAGCTCTCTCTTTTTTTCCCTTCCCCTATGTTCTCACACCTGTCAGAATGGCTAAAATTAACAACACAAGAAACAACAGGTGTTGATGAGGATGTGGGGAAAGGGGAACCTTTTTACACTGTTGTTGGGAATGCAAACTGGTGGACTCTGGAAAACAGTATGTAGATTCCTCAAAAAGTTAAAAAAAAAAAAAAAAAAAAAGAACTACTCTATGATCCAGCAATTGCACCACGAGGTATTTACCCAAAGGATACAAAGTACAAATTCGAAGGGGCACATGCAGCCCAATATTTATAGCAGCAGCATCAACAATAGCCAAACTGGAGAGAGCCCAAATGTCCACTGACTGATAAAGAAGATGTGGCATAGCTATACAATGGAATATTACTCAGCCATCAAAAAGAATGAAATCTTGCCATTTGCCATGATGTGGCTGGACCTAGAGTGTATCATGTTAAGTGAAATAAGTCAGTCAGAGAAAGACAAATACCATATGATTGCATTCATATGTGGAATTTAAGAAACAAAACAGATGAGCTTATGGGAAGAGAAAAAAAGAGAGAGGGAAGCAAACCGGAAGAGACTCTGAACTATGGAGAACAAATGGAGGGTTGATGGAGGGGGATGGGTGGGGAATGGGCTAAATGGGTGATGGGTACTTTGGAGGGCAGTTGTGATGAGCGCTGGGTGTCGTATGTAAGTGTTGAATCACTGAATTCTACTCCTGAAACCAATTTTACCAGACACGTTAACTAACTGGAATTTAAATAAAAAATTGAAATATAAAAAAGAATGTAGTTGAGTGCAATACCACGGTCGTAAGAATAAGCACCGTCTTCTCTGATTGCTTCGTACTTTTATCTTGAAATAATTATAGATTCATAGAAGATGCAAAGAGTACAGAGAAGTCATATGTGCTCTTTACCTCGTTCATAGTAACACCTTACAGAGCTAGAGGACAATATTAACACGTGTATATAACTATAGTACAATGTTAAAACAAGGAAAATGACGTTGGTACAATCCACAGCTCATATTCAGATTTCATCCATTTTATAATGTGCTCACGGGTGCGTGTGGTTCCATGTAGTTTTATCACATGCGCAGATTTGTGTAACTACCACAATGGTCATGATGGGGAGCTGTTTCAATATCACCAGACCCCTGTACTGTTGCTTTATAGTCATATTTGTTTCTCTCTCACCCTCCCCACCCACAGAAGCCGGCAACCAGTAATCTGTTCTCCATCTCTGTAATTTTGTTATTTCGAGGATGTTACACAAATGCCATCACACAGCACGTGACACTCTCAGATCGGCTTTCCTCCTTCTGTCAAATTCCCTTGAGATCCATCCAAGTTGCTGTATGTATCAATAAGGATAATAATAATAATAATCAATCAATCACTGAAATCACCCCATAATTATTGAAATCAGTGAATCCAGGTTTTCGCATGTATCGAGTGCATTCCTTTTTATCGCCGCACGGTATTCCCTAGCATAGGAGTGCCACGGTGTCTTTAATCACCTACTTGGTGAACAACCCTTGTGTCATTTCCACTTTTTGCCTATTACCAATAAAGTTGCTAAGAACACTTATGTACAAGATTTTGTGTGGACGTTAGCCTTCATTTCTCTGGGATAAATGCAGAAGAATGCAATTGCTACATCACATCATAATCACGTTTAGTTTGGTAAGAGATGCACAAACTTTTGTCACGGCTGCATTACCTCAGCTTCCACCATCAGTGCACAGTCATCCAATTTCGCTGCAGCCTCACCAGCTTTGGGTGTCACCACTGTTTTATTTTGTTTTAACCATTCTCACGGGGGCATGTGATATATGATTGTGGTTTTCATTGCGTTTCTCTAGTTCTAATGACGTTGCACATTTTTCGTGTTTTAATTTTCCATTAGTACATCCTGTTTTGTGAAATATCTTTTCACGACTTTTGTCTATGTTCTGTTGGGTTTTTACAAAATTTACCATTGGGTTTGGAGCGCCTGGGTGGCTCGGTGGATTGTGTCCAATGGGAGGGGGTGCGGCCGCTTTGGAAGACAGTCTGGCCATTCCTGAAAAACGGAGACATAAAGTTAGCATGGGACACAACAGTTCCATGCCTAGGTACTCACTAAAAAGAAATGAAAACATCTGGTACGTGAATGTTCACTGCAGCATTAGTCACAATAACTACAAAGAACAACCCAGCTTAACCAACTGAGCCAACAAACAAACAATCGAACAAACAGCAAAAACAAATAAACAAAAAGACAATCCAAATGTCCACCAACTGAAGACCTGATAAAACGTGGTCTATGTATACAATGGAATATGAACCTGAACCTTGAAAACAGGCTGAGTGAAAGAAGCCAGACACAAAAGGCCACATATTGTAGGATTCCATTTATATGAAATGTCCAGAATGGACAAATCCTTAGAGACAGAATGTAGACTGATAGTTGCCATGGGCTGGGGGAAAGGGGGAGATTGGGGAGTGACTCTTAATGGGTATGGGGTTTCCTTTTGGGGTGGTAAGATGTTCTAGAATTAGCAGTGTTGTTCGTGCAATGTTGTGAATCTAATAAAAAGTGAAACAGACTGATGATTGCTAGACGGGAGGGGGCGTGGCAGAATGGGTGAAATGGATGAAGTGAGGTGAAGAGACAATCTTCCAGTTACAGAATGAATGAGTCACGGGAATAAAAGGCACAGCATTAGATATACACAGTCAATGATATTGTAATAAGGATGTAAAGGGACAGACTAATAGTAACTACACTTGTGAACATAGCATAATATACAAACCTGCCAAATCACTAAATTGAACACCTGAAACTAATGTAACAGTGTGGGTCGACTCTACTCATGTATAAAGAATAAATAAACACCCAGGCCTGTGCAACTGTACACTTTAAAATTTTTAAAAACTTAGGGCGCCTGGCTGGCTCACGGTGGAGCGTGTACGTGACTCTTGACCTTGGGGTTTTAAGTTCGAGCCCCACGCTGGATGTAGAGATTACTAAAAAAAAAAAAAAAAATACAATCTTTTTTTTTTTTTCAACGATCTGTTTCAAGTTTATTTGTTTATTTTGAGAGAAAGAGAGCACGCGAGCAGGGGTAGGGGCAGAGAGAGAGGAGAGAGAGAGAAAGACCCAGAATCTGAAACAGAGAGGAAGTCGGACACTCAACCAACTCATTCCCCGGGGCACCCCAAACTAGTATTAGTAATAAAATATGCCTGACGTCATTCACAATTTATGTATCGATTCAACCCAATTGCGACTCATGGCTCCAGGGAACAAAGAGGGAAAGCACTTTCTAAATGCTCTGTCACCAGAGAGCTGGAGCTCTTGGGTTGATGTGGTCCCCCCTCTGCTCTTTCATATGTACTCTTTAGTACAATGGGGATAATAACGGTCCCTTTGTTAGAGTTTTCTTACGAAGGTTAAGGCCAAGGGCTTAGAACGGCACGGCACGTAGCAAACAAGAAGTTTCCGCTACATTACAGAAGACCAAAATGCAGGTAACGGAACGAAAACGGGGCGCAAATAAGAGCTTAATGTTTTCTATCGTTACCATTGCTGCTGCGGCTGTTCTAGTATCCCTTTTGGAAACTAATTGGGGTGTATTGTGTAGCCCGTCGGTCCTTGTTAGACACCCCGCCCTCCAAATGGGTCGTCGCCGTGGAGAAAGAATGATCATTTTCCTTTGTTTATTATTAAACATGTAACATGTTGGCTGTGACCTGTGATTTATAGGAAATAGCTACTTGGTCATCTAGATGACCCTGTGTTTCGTTTTCGGCCAGGTTCCCGGCTGGAAGCTCCTTAAAACGCTTGAAATTTCCCGTGATCGGGGTGAAAAAGGGGTCTTTTGTTACGTGAAGGAGATGTTCTGGACCCCACCCGAGGGCAGGGGCTGGTTGCCAGGAAGGCCTACTTAATGATTAGAGGAACTTTTAGTCACACCCCCCCACCCCCACCTGCGGGGCGGGGAAAGGGGCGGGAAGTTGAGTTACCCAACGACCAATGACTTTCTCACGATTATGCAATGAAGCCTCTGTTAAAAGCCCCAAAAGGAGAGGGTTCCGAGAGCGTCTTGGTTGGCGAACCCCTGGAGGTTGGGGAGAGTGGCACAACTGGTGTGGCGTGGCCACCCCCTCCCCCCTGCCCTCCCTCACCTTTCCCCACACCTCGCCCTCTGCAGCTCTTCCGTCTGGCTGTCGACTGGCGTCCTGTGTCATCACTTTCACTGGCCAAGGTAAGAGTTCCCCTGAGCTCCGCCAGTCGCTCTAGCAAATGAAAAGAACCTGAGTTGGGGGTGGCGGGACCCGCTCGCTGCAGCCTGTGGGTCAGAAGCACAGGTAGGAGCCTGAGGCCCGTGGCTGGTGTCTGACGTGGGGGGGGGGGGCGCGAGGGCAGTCGTGGGGGACTGAACCCTTAACCTGTGGAATCTGATGTAGCTCTGGGTGGATAGTGTCAGAACTGAGGTGTGGGAGGAACTACCCCCCACCACCACCACCATGTTGGAATTGGGTGTGGCAACCCCCAAAGAATGGCTCTGTAGAAAATTCGAAAAATGTAGAATAGGAAATGCATTTAAAATTCAAAAATCGCCAGATTAAAAATCAATAACCAATATGTATGTGTGTGTGCAAATGATATATGTATATAAGCAGTTGTGTATGTATTAAATGCATGTATTTCTGGGGAACGCGGAAGGCCATTTTTGTATGAGAGTGGTAATTTCAAGACATGGCTTGTCACACGTTGAAACAGATGATATAGTAGAATATCAGAGCTAGAAAGAATCTTCGTTTATTATCTATCTCAGGCCTTGAAAACATGCCCTCTAGGGGCACCTGGCTGGCGCAGTTGGTGCGGCAGGTGACTCTTGATCTCAGATTCATGAGTTCAAGCCCCACTTAGGGTGTAGAGCTTCCTTTAAAAAAACTGGCGGCACCTGGGTGGTTTAGTTGGTTGAGGAGTCAGATTCTTGATTTCCGCTCAGGTCACAATTTCATGGTTCCCGAGATCGAGCCCTGTGTATGGAGCCTGCTTGGGATCCTCTCTCTCCCTCTCGCTCTGCCCACCCCCCATTGGCATACGCACACATGCACCCTCTCAAGGTAAATAAATAAACTTTAAAAAAAAAAAAAGCAAACAAAAACATGCCCTCTTCTGTTCGTTTAATCCTGAAGTTCATAGTATGGACATTGGATAGTTTACTCTTCTGTATCGTTTCGGTTAACTATATTCTCCTCCAAACGTTTATTTTTGCACACCAAAAAAAAAAAAAATGGAGAAATTGAAATTTTCATTCCCTTGCCCTTGGTCGCAAACTTCATAAGTGAGCCTCTAGGTCCCTTCATAGTGTATTACATCACTGATTGGACTGACATGCACTTGATTCAATGTCAAGTGCCATTTAGCAGGACATTTGCATTTAGTGCTGAGATATTTAATTTGCTTCTGAATGTTTATGTATCTTCATATGTCTAAAGTGAATTTCTGGAACTCTACATAAGATGGGGCATGACTAGAAGTGTCTGCCTCCTCCCAGATATCCACCCGCGGAATGAGCAAAGGAATTCAAAGGATGGCTGGGTACCTGTTTTCATCTCTGGGCAGCAGGTAGGAGTGCTATTTCCATACTAGAAATTTCAAGGGATTTCTTCTAAATATAACGAACACGGCAGCCCATTGAAGAAAGGCGCAGATCCCAGTCTCCCCTCTCTTGTGAAAAGGCATCAGAAAATGATGGCACTAATCACCGCCTCATTGGGAAGGGCCAGGGATGCAGGCAGGGATGAGCCACCCTTAGGGCAAGATGGGAAAGGAGCCTTCCGGAGCCCCTTGTGCAAACAAAGAGCCATAATATCAACAAGCAGCTCCCGCGGAAGGCCCCAGGATGCACAGAGCTCCCAGAAGCAGAGCGCCAGCTGTACAGATGGCCCCCGGGAAGGAGGCCAGACCGAACCATCAAAGAGCTGTAATGGAGGCTCAGCTAAGAGACATCTAAATACAAAAAGCCATCCCGTAGCTCAGTGGCTTTACCAAACCAAACAGAAGGAAGTTATCAGAGACACACACACACACACACACACACACACACACACACACACGGTACTCTCTTTCTGGAACTTTCCAAAGCACCAACTTCCTTTCCATACCCTGCTCCATCACCAGCGGGTACCTTGAATAGATGTATCTGCCCATTCTCTTGAATTGCACACTGGTAGTAAGTGTACAGAAGGACAGTCTACTCACATTTGTCTGTGGGTCTGAGAAAGACTTATCAAAACCCCCTTTTTTTTCATGTAATAAGAATCAGTAATCTACATTCCCAAAATGTGTTTTGGGAAATGGTGTTGAGGGAGATGTTGTAAGCTAAATAGTATCTGCTCAGGTAGGGTATTATGGATGTATTTTCTGAGGCTTTGCATAACTGGGAGAATGACCAAAATATCTTTTCTGTTATATATATGTATGCATATATAAATATATTCAATGACATTCATCAGCCAAAAGTCCTATATATGAAAATGAAGAACCCAAAAATGGAACGTGTGACTTCTGAAACCAGTTAAATGCAGATTTAACTTTAAATAACTTGAGTCTCCTGCGGCTGATTGTTTAATGAGACACGTCCTGCAGTATCCGGATGTTTGCAAGAACTCCAAAGGCTGAGAGTAATCGGGGGTCGTGAAACCTCTGCACCCTAAAGGGAGGAGCTAAGTCACCTATTAGGACATGTGTCCATCATTCATCTCCAAGTAATATACGCAAAGGCCAAGAATTCTTTGAGAAGTTGAAGACTGTGACACATTTAGAGTTTTGGTGTGATGTATATAATCCCTCGTGGGGACTCCTGGGGGTGGAGAGGAAGCTATTTCCCCCGACCCGAAGCCACGTCAGGGCCACTTCAAGAGAATTGTTGGGAGAACGTGACGTGTGACGTCGATATTGTACTGAACTGTACTCTTCGTTACCTGAGAGTCACTGGACGACTTTTCTGTTGCCTGAAGATGACCAGAAGAGATCGAGAACATGCCCGATATTTTATCTAAGGAGACGGAGTCATACATCGATAGAGCAAGTTTAATAGGAGGTGGCAAGAAACAGGCAAAGAGCAGGGCGCCTGGGTGGCTCAGTCGGTTAAGTGTCCGCCTTCAGCTCAGGTCATGATCTCGTGGTTCACGGGTTTGAGCCCCGCGTCGGGCTCTGTGCTGACAACTCAGAGCCTGGAGCCTGCTTCGGTTTCTGTGTCTCCCATTCTCTGCGCCCCACCCCCCTCACTCTCTCTACTCTCAAAAATAAATGAACATTAAAAAAGAATTTAAAAAAAGAAAAAAAAGAAACAGGCAAAGAGCTTCTTCTGGTCGCTACGGAGCCCAGGTCATTCAATAAGCAGGTTACATAAAGTTGTAAAAGATCATCTCCATGTAAATAATTCTCAGAAAACAAACACCTCTAACTCGATAGTAATGAACTTGATCTCTGATACCACACTGTGAAAAACCACCAGGGAGTAAAAGGGGGAGAGAGGTAAGAAGCACAAGTGTACTTGGAAGATTGTGTAATTTCTACGGTGTTGGAGTTCTTAGCACATTCCCCCCCCCCCCTTTTTCTGGTAACAGAACCATTTGTTCCATTTGGGAGCCTATTTTATGTGCTTCTAATGGGATTGAGCTTTCCTTGGACCACTACACGAGTGAGCATGTGGCTCAGGCCCGGACCTGGCATACCATTTTCTGGCCCAATATAATTGGTTTAAGGATGGACACATGTCCCACGCTGAGGCAATCACAATCTTCCATGGGACTTTTCCTGAAGTCATATGGCAATAAATGCTCATTTGCTGGGATCAGTAGCTATGACGATGTGTAGCTAGAAGTTCTGGGGGCCATCTTGGTCACCAAATGGATCAGCCTGAAGGTAAGCCAGCCAAAAGTAAAGTAGAATTAAGAACAACAGAAAATTGATGACATCGTTTGTATCTCTGACTACAGTATTGCCTAAAACTGGTATCATTGCACTTTCCAGTTATGTAAACCAGTAAAGGTGTATTCTTAGCATGAGACTGTTCTAAAAATGCTTCCAACTCTATTTACAGTGTACTGACCATGACATTAAGATCCAGCAAATAAGAGGAAACCCAAATCACTGACCAATTTTATGAAAATAGATGCAAATACCTTGAATGCAACTCTACACACTGAAATCTAGCAAGATAGGAAATGAATAATGTGTCAATATGAAGTGTGTTTTACTTCAGAAATGCAAGGAAGTTAAATATTAGGAAATGTATTAATAAATTTCTTACATTGATAATTGAGAGGAAAAGCCATAAGATTACCACCATGGATGACAAAACATTTTGTCTTATGTACGTATGTATGTACGTATGTTTATTTACTTAGAGGGAGACAGAATCCCAAGCAGGCTTGGCATTGTTAGCACAGAGCCCGACATAGGGCTTGATCCCGTGAACTCCAAGACCACGACCTGAGCCGAAATCGAGAGTTGGACGCTTACCTGACTGAGCCACCCAGGCGCCCCTTGTTGTCTTTTTTATAAACCTACAATAGAATACAACTTTAAGCGTGCAATTTTTTTTTTTGAGTTTTGACAAATTGATACACTCCTGTAACCACCACCACAATCAAGATAAAGAACTTTTCTATTATCCCCAAAGGTGTCTTTGTGTCCTCAAGGTCCCATCATGGTCCCATCACTGTCAACCCTCCTCAGCCCATACGTGTAGCAATAGCTCCAGGTACCTTCCGATCTGTTCTGTCACCGTAGATTATGCTGTCGTTTCTATAGTCTTATATAAATGGAATAATCCACTATATGTTCTTTGTGTCTGGCCCGAGGTTTTTGAGGTTCATCTATGATATATCATAGGTCAGTAGTTTATTCCTTTTTATTGCTAATAGTATTCCATTGCATTGAGGAGTTGACGAACATTTGAGTTGCTTATATAGTTCTTAGCTATTACCGACAAAGCTGCTATGGGACATTCACACGTGGTTTTATTTCTCTTGGCTACAAATGGAGGTGTGTGATTGCTGGGACATGATAAGTCATGATTCAGTCTTATTGCTTAATAAGAAATTCCTAAATTCTCTTCCAAAGTGGTTATAGCACTTTATATCCACACCAAAAATGTGTGCCTTTCCAGTCATCATTGACTATCTTTTTGTAAATGTTGGCCATTCTAAGGGCACATGATACTATCTCCTTGTGGTTTTTATTGCCCTTTTCTTGATGACTGATGATGCTGAGCATCTTTTCGTGTCCTTACCGGCCATCCGCATACCTTCTTTTGTGAAGGGTCGGATCACCTCTTTTGTCCATTTTTATTTGGCTGTGCACCTCACTGTAGGGCTGCCTTGTAGAGCTGTAAGTGACAGAGTTCTTTGAAGATTGTGTATGTAAGATTTTTATCAGTATGTTTTACAACCATTTCTCCAGATCTGAGGATTACGTGTTCATTTTATTAACCGTGTATTTGGAAGGGCAATACTTTTTCATTTTGAAGTCCAGTTTTCCAAATTCTCTTTTCGTGCCCTCTGTGTCCCTTTTAAGAGATCTTCGCCAAACCTAAGGTCGGAATGATTTTCTCCTCTGTCTTACTCTGTACGTTTTATAGTTTTAGATCTTAGATTGAGGTCTACGGTGTGGTTCAAGTTAATTTTTGTGTACGGTACGAAAAAAGCATCAGGTTCTTTTGCATCCAACTGTTTCAGTATAATTGGTTTAAAAGACTATCCTTTCTCTGGATTGCCTTTGCACCTTTGTCAAAAGTCAACTGATCGTAGATGTATAGGTCTGTTTCTGGATTGTTTTATCCCATTGACCTAAATGTCTATATCCTTATCCCAATACCACACTGTCTTGATGAGTGTAGCTTTACAGTAAGTCTTAAAATCTGATGAAGTTCTCTAACTTCATTCTCTTTGAAAATTGTTTCTTATTCTAGGTCCTTTGAATTTCCATAATATTTATTCCCCAAGGCCCCGAATCGGTTTTTCAAAATTTCAGCATTTATTCCTAACAAAACTTGTTACTATAAATTAGAAGTGGGCCATTTTCTTATATTTTCATAGCATGGTTATGTCAATATGTCTGTCTACCTCTCTATCGTCTAGTCCATGAATGTGCCGACAGCCAGTATCATACTCAGTGCATAAATGTAAAAGGTATTTCAAAGCCAATAATGATTATTAACATCACTAATAATCGGGGCGCCTGGGTGGCTCAGTTGGTTAAGTGTCGGACTTCAGCTCAGGTCGTGATCTCACAGTTCATGGGTTCCAGCCCCTCATCAGGCTCCTTGCTCTCAGCGCAGAGCCTGCTTCCGATCCTTTGTCTCCCTCTGTCTCTGCCTCTCCTCTGCACTCTATCTCTCTCTTTCTCTCTCTCTCTCTCTCTCTCTCAAAAATAAATAAACATTAAAAAAATATTTAAAAATCACTAACAATTAACACTACTTTGGCAAAATGGCATGGTGTTTAAGAACACAGATTTTGACTTCCGACTTCCTGGGTTCAAATACAAATCCAAGACTTACAAGCTGTGAAACTTGAAGCAAGCAAACTGGCCCTCAGATTTGCATTCGAAAATGAGGATGAGGGGTGCCTGGGTGGCTCAGTCCTTAAGTGTCTGACTTCTCTCTCTCAAAAATAAACATTAAAAAAAAGAAGAAAATGAGGATGATAATTTATGCCTCCTCCTAAGATTAATATAGGAAATACATTGTATAATGCATGTAAAGTGCTTAATGTGTGTCTAATTCATACTAAGTATTTAATGGATTTTATTTTATTTTATTTTATTTTATTTTATTTTATTTTTTAAAAAATTTTTTAATGTTTATTGATTTTTGAGAGAGAGAGAGAGAGGCAGAGGGAGACGGAGACACAGAATCCGAAGCAGGCTCCAGGCTCCAGGCTGTCAGCACAGAGCCTGACGTGGGACCTGAACCCACGAACCACGAGATCATGACCGGAGTCGAAGTCAGCCGCCCCAGTACTTAATGGATTTTAACTCTTAATATTATTAGTGTTGGAATTTCTAGACAATGCAATAATAAATAAATGAGATATGAATTTTAGAACATTGCCAATCCCTCCTGGAAATCCTCTCTTAGTGTGGCTCCCGTGACACCAGTGGGTTGTCTTTCTTGGTCGTCACGGGCCACTCCTTTCTGTCTCCATTCCTGGGTCTTCCCCATTTTTCTTGACACACACGTTGAAGCATGCCCCAGAGCTCAGATCTTGTCTTCATATTCAAAACTGTTTGGTGATCTCCTCCGACCCAATGGCTTTAAATTACAGCTACAAACAGAGGAATCCCGAACTGTCATCTCTAGTCCAGACATGCCCCTGAGCTTATTATTCGTAGTTTCAACTGGTAACATGCATCTCCACTTGGATGTTTACTTGAAAACTCAACCTTAATGTGTACAAGGGAGAACTCTCCATTCCTTTTCCACCCCGAGTCCGATCTTTTCCCTGAATTCCCCATCTGCATTAACCCAGCCATTCAGTCCCCAAACAGAGAAATACTTCACCCTACTGTCGAGACCCTTTCTCTCATAATTTAAACCCCGCCCAGGATGCCTGGGTGGCTTAGTCGGTGAAGCGTCCGACTTCGGCTCAGGTCACGATCTCACGGTTCGTGGGTTCGAGCCCCATGTCAGGTTCTGTACTGACAGCTCAGAGCCTGGAGCCTGCTTCAGATTCTGTGTCTCCCTCTCTCTCTCTCTCTGCTCCTCCCCCACTCATACTCTGTCTCTCGCTCTCTCTCAAAAATAAATAAACATTAAAAAAAATTTTTTTAAATCCTGCCCATGAGTAACTATTAGTGGTTCTATCCATCATCTCTTGTCTGGACTATAGCCTTTTCTCTGCTAGTTTCCAGGCTTCCATCCCCTACCCCATCAGCCTATTCTTCATCTAGGAGCCCAAGTGATCACTACAAAATTTAAGTCGGATCATGTCACAATTTTCATTAAAATTATTTTCTGGTTTCCCACCTTGCTCAGAGGGAAAGTGCAAATCTGACAAGGTCATATACACCTCCTACCCCCTCACCACGTCTCTGACCTCACCTAATTCTCCCTCATGCTCACTCCATACCAGGTACACTGGCCTTCTAATTGTTTCTTGAAAATTCCACTAATTTCTGACTCAGGACAGCGCTTTTCATGTGCTGTTCTCTCTGTCTGGAACTTTGTTTACCCAGATGAAAATCTTTTCATGGCTTACCCCCTAACTTCTTTCGAGTCTCTTCTTTTTTTTAAAAAAATTTATTTATTTATTTTGAAAGAGAGAGAAAAAGAG
Organism: Felis catus; assembly: GCF_018350175.1. NCBI lineage: Eukaryota > Metazoa > Chordata > Mammalia > Carnivora > Felidae > Felis > Felis catus. Next base: position 113,586,254 of record NC_058386.1, on the reverse strand, counting down.
AGGGGGGGGGAGGGAGAGAGAGGGAGAGACAGAATCCCAAGCAGTTTCCACACTGCCAACGTGGAGCCCGATGCGGGGCTCCACGCGGGGCTTGAACTCACGAACCTGAGCCGAAAGCAAGAGTCGGACATTTGATCGACTGAGCCACCCACGTGCCCATTTTCACGTCTTTCGGTAAATGTTACTTTATCAGACCATCCTCCCTGAAACCACCCTGCTTAAAATTGCAACCCCTCCCTGACATCATCGCTCAATATCCTCTTGCTCTGCTTGATTTTCCTTCATAACACTTATCACCACCTGATGCATTGTAGAAGGTTTTGATCATCATCTCTTTTCTGCCGTAAGGGTAGGGTTATCGTCTGGCTTGTTCTGTAGTTGGGGACATATCCCCAGTGTGAGGGACCGTGTCTGGCATAGATTAGGTACCGAATAAAGGTGTGTTGGATGAAGGAATAAATGAATCATTATTTTTAAGTGACATCACAATCTACAGGGAGAGAAAGAGAACAAACTAACAAATAGTTTAGAAAAGTAAAGGTGGATTGATTTTAAGAGTGACAGCCAACATGAGGAAGAACTTGAAATAAGCGACAGTTCAAGAAAAAATGGGGGTGGAGAGAGGCAGAAAACAGAACAGTGATGGCGAGAAAACATTAGAAAGGAAAGAAACAGCATTGGGCAAACCATTAGTGAAGGGTATATGGTGATTATATTTTTGCAAGATAAGAATGTGAGTTTTATGTGTTGGCCAGGAATAGAGTAGCTACAGATTTGGAGGAGGGGGAGTATTTTCAACCCGGAGCTGTTACAGTTGTTTCTAGTAAATGTTGCAGCCAGAACTTGCCATCTTCAGAAAAGTACACGGGCCGTCGGGCAAATACTCTGTATTTCCTTTAATGACATGCTCATTGTGACCGTGAGTATTATAGTTTGGGACTCTGCCTGGGAGACAGATTCATCACTGATGGGCTACATTCTGCTGCTTACTTTTTCCATAATGAGTGTTTTTATATTTCCTTAGCTTTTCTTCTTTCTTCTTTTTTTTTTTTAGAGTTTATTTATTTTTGAGAGAAAGAGTGAGAGCAGGGGAGGGGCCGAGAGAGAGGGAGACACAGAATCTGAAGCAGGCTCCAGGCTCTGAGCTGTCAGCACAGAGCCCAACGCGGGGCTCGAACCCACGGACCGTGAGATCATGACCTGAGCCGAAGTCGGACGCTTAACCGACCGAGCCACCCAGCCACTGTCCCTCCTTAGCTTTTCTTAAACAGACGTCAGAAATAATGCCCTAGCTTCCTAAAATTAAATATCAAAGCCTTTTTTTAATATACCAATATTATTATTTCAAAAATATAAAGAACACAAATCCTATTCACAATAGCAAGAAAGTATCCATAATTAAACACAGGTAACATTTCATTTTTACATAAATAAAATTGTGGCATTTGGCAGCATTAGAAATAAAAACATTAGGGGCACTTGGGTGGCTTAGTCGGTTAAGCTTCTGACTTCAGCTCAGGTCATGATCTCACAGTTGGTGGTTTGAAGCCCCGGGTCGGGCTTTGTGCTGACAGCTCAGAGCCTGGAGCCTGCCTCGGATTCTGTGTTTCCCTCTCTCTCTGCCCCCGCCCCCCCCACCGTCTCTCAAAAATAATAAAAATGTTGGGGCGCCTGGGTGGCTCAGTCGGTTGAGCGTCCGACTTCGCTCAGGTCACGATCTCACGGTCCGTGAGTTCAAGCCCCGCGTTGGGCTCTGTGCTGACAGCTCAGAGCCTGGAGCCTGCTTCAGATTCTGTGTCTCCCTCTCTCTCTGGCCCTCCCCCCGTTCATGCTCTGTCTCTCTCTGTCTCAAAAATAAATAAATGTTAAAAAAAAATTAAAAATAATAAAAATGTTAAAAAATAAAAAAAATAAAAACATTAAAATTTACATTGAAATAGAAAGGAGGAAAACAATAAAATACAAAGGAGGAGACAAGAGCTTACATATTCAATAATGTATGCTTAATAGAGTGCTCCCTTACCAATAAGGAAAATGTGAATAATAAAAAAGGATTAAAAGTCAAAGGGTGAGTAACCATAAATTCAAAATGAACATTTTCAATAAACATCGAAAGCTGCACAGCTTTATCAGTGGTTTAAGAAATGGATATTAAGATAAAACATGGCTTTTTATTGGCCTAAGAAATGACAAAGTAAATATAAAAGTATTCAAGGTTAGAAAGCTTTGATGGAGGGGCGCTTGGCTGGCTCAGTTGGTAGAGTATGTGACTCTTGATCTTGGGGTTGTGAGTTTGAGCCTCATGTTGGCTGTGGAGATTATTTTAAAATAAAAAATCTTTAAAAGAAAGAAAGAAAGAAAGAAAGAAAGAAAGAAAGAAAGAAAGAAAGAAGAAAGAAAGAAAGAAAGAAAGAAAGAAAGAAAGAAAGAAAGAAAGAAAGAAAGTTGTGAGGGGATAGGAAAGCCCCAACACTGCTGATCAGGGTATAAGTTAATAAAATCATGTCTTGAGGGAAATTTAGTAACATGTACAAAAATTATTTGCCATTTTGTCTATTCCATGACCAGAAAATGTATTTATTTTTTTAAAAGCTCTAACTATGCTCAGTGTGGGGCTTGAACTCATGACCCTGACATCAATAGTTGCACGCTCTCCTGACAGAACGAGCCAGGTACCCCTCTATGACCAGAAAATTTAATTGTAGGATGAATCTTAGGAAACAGACAGAAAAATGAAAAACTTTCTACAAAGGTGTTCATCACACTTAAAAAAACAATTAGAGGCAACTTCAATGTCCATCAATTAAAAAAAAATGGTTAAACAAATTATGGTTCATTCACATATAGATATGGGTTCAGGTAAAAAAAAAATCTCATTCTGGAAAAGAAATTGGTATGATATGTAACAAAATGTCCATAAGAATATCTATGTGTAATTATTATTTTCTTTCTATATGTTTCTAGATTTTCCATATTTTAATTAGTATTTACTACATTAACATTTATACAATACAATGAATATTACTTTATTAAACATAGAGTATGTTGAGGCAGATATTTTGCTTTATTTTTAATGTTTTATTCATTTATTTTGAGAGAGTGTGTGCACTAGTGGGGGAGGGGCAGGGAGAGAAAGAGAGCGAGAATCCCAAGCAGGCTCCGCACTGTCAGCGCAGAGCCCAACACGGGGCTCGAACCCACAAACCATGAGATCATGACCTGAGCCAAAACCAAGAGTCAGACGCTTAACCTACTGAGTCACCCAGGGCGCCCCAAGCCAGATATTTTATTTTAGGGAAGAATTAAAGAAATAGCTCAATTTATTTATTCCACGATTATTGAGCTTACACTATGTGCCAAAAAGTGCCATATGAAGGAGTTAAAAGTGTAAACCAACTTTACAAAGCCCACATTCTTCCTGAGTGACTCTCTAGAGGGAAAGACAATGATTAAATATATAGCATAATGCCAGGTGCTGTGAGGACATTGTAACTGGGTAAGGCTGATGGGGGTGTTTTAGAAAGAGTGGGTGAATAAAGGTCACCCTGAGGAGTTGCACTGTTAGCAAAGACCTGACTGAAGTGAGGTAGCCAGCTATGCAAAGATTCACAGAAGGAACATTCTCGTCAAAATAACAGCGATTCGGTGACATCGCCGGGAATAGTGGAGGAAGGAACTTTGAGACCCCTCTCTTCCATAAACGCAATGAAAATACCGGCAAAAATTGTCAGAATCCATTTTTTCAGACCTCTGGACATTCACTGAAGGTTTGGAACAATCTGGGAACGTTTATTCAAGAAAAATAACAGAATCTTGGTGAGGACGGAGAGTTCTGTGGCAGTTCGGTTTGCCCTATTCCTCAATCCTGCTTCCCTGCTCTACAGTAGCCTGAAAAGCCAACACAACCTGCCGCCACTGAGGAGGACAGCCCCATTCCCATCATGGTTTAATCTGGGGTTCTCTGTAGAGTGCAAGCCCTGACACTTGTGGGTTTTTTTGTTTTCTATTTTTTTTTCTGTTTTGTTAACGCAAGTGGTTGACTTAAGCTTTGATTGCCTCGGCATCCACTTCCAAGATGGCTATCTGGAATGGTTGTCGGCCAAGTGACTAGGTAAAGACCCAGGCCACCTCCCTGCACTGAGGCTCCTTTGGTTTAGGGCTCTTGGTTGATTTCAATAATGGACCATTTGGGCCACTCGTCCCCCCCACACCCCCGCTCTTTAAATTCCTGCTCTTATGTTTTAAATGCACCAGTAAGAAATGAGCCTGTGAAACCCTATGCTTTCACCTTTGACCCCAATAAAAACAGAGCCCCAGCCCATTTGTTCCCTCAGTCTCTTTCTCTCCCCCTGCCCCCATCTGGCTATGTGGCCACAGGTGTGCTGTGTGGTTTCCTACTCTTCTAAGCAATAAACCTCTATATTTCAAAGTTTCCTGATGGTTGTTGTTGAAGGGACTCTTGTAATAGTAAGAACCACAAGGGTCAGTCCTGACACTGATTTGGAAGGAGACGTCTGTGGGAAGGGTCAGGGGTTTGTAGCCCATGGCATTACCGTCCGTAGGCTGAGACCAGCGTAAAACACCCTGGAAGATGCCATTCCTGAGGCCTGTGTTTATGTGACCTAACACAAAAATCCCCCAATGCTATCCTTTCTTGAAGGGATTTGTTGAAAACAATTACAGCAGTTGTTTAAAATTATAGCTGTTTGGGGCAGTTGGTGACAGAGCAAACAACGGGCCGACCAAAAAGCTTGGGAATAAGATGTCCTTTGGGGATTTTGAAGAACTCTGACATATTCCTGAAAATCTGGAAGGCCGTGCACGTGTGTAGGGAAGTGTGCGTTCCTATGCTTTTGTGAATACTCAGGACAGACCTGAGAGCGCCCTGAGCTGTCGCCTTGAGTTGAACTTCAGGCGTCTTGAGTGCATGAACAGGAAAGCAGAGACCCTTGGCTAACCCTGGGAGACTTTTAGTTCCAGCGTTTAGGAAATCTCTGTGGTCGTCGTTAGTTGACCAATAATCTCAGCAGAGACTTCGGTGGCCACACACAACAAAGAATTTACCAGTAATGGACACAAACCTTCAGAGAATTGGTTTGGGAAAGTGACTAAAAAAGTAGACGACAGACAGCAAAAATAAGGAGGAATCTGATTTCTGGCATCGACACGTTATCTTATATAAAATGCCCAGATGTCAACACAAAGTCATGAGCTCTGCAAAGAAACAAGAAAATATGCTTCGCAAGTAGGCGGGGAAGTAGTCAATGGAAACTTCCCCTGAAGAAGCAGAGATGTTGCAGTTCAGTGGATTTTAAATCAACTATCTTAAATATGATCTGAAAGCAAGTGTGGACAAAGAACACCAGGAAGCCGGGAGACCCATGTATCACCAGATGGAGAATATCCACACAGAGAAACTAGGCGTTTATAGCCATAAATTTCATCCTAAGCACTGCTTGAATTTCATGGGTTTCGCTCTGTTGCACCAAAATGCTAGCAGTGCGGCTGCCCAGTAGGGCTTGAGTTTGGGATACATTTGAAGGTGGGGCGCACTGAATCTGGCTGCGGAGCGAGAGATCAACCACGAAGACGCTTAGGATCTTTACCTAAGCGATACGGCTTCGGGTGGCGCCGTTCAGTGGGACGAGGAGCGTTGAGGAAATCGGTCATGTGGGTAGCAATCCGGGGTTTTGTTCGGGCCGTTTTAATATTTAGATGCTTACGAGACGAGTCTGGATGATGCAATCTGAAGGAGAAAGCCTCGGACCAAATCCCTCCTGGGCTTCCTTGGTTAGAGATTAGATAAAAGAGGAGGAGAAACCAACAAAGGAGGTTGGAAAGGAAACAAGCCAGTGGGGTATCTGGAGATCCAAGGGACTATGGAGTCCTAAAAGCCAAGTGAAGAAAGTGTTTCAAGAAGGAGGATGTGATTAACTGTGAAATGTTGATAAAGCCTTAACGTAAGGACTGAGAACGGATCCTCAGATTTGGCAAGGTGAATGTTGTTTCAACTGGGCGGAGGAGATAGAAGCCTTCTAGGTGTGGGAAGTGAGAAAATGAAGATAGTAAGTCTAGGCTACACCTTTGAGGGGAGTGTGCTAGTCAGTCTCCAAACTACTGTCCCCTGATTCCCTGACTCCCAGTATTCACACCCCTGTGTAAGCCTCTCCCCTTGAATTCCGGCTGGATTTAGTGACTCACTCCTAAGAATAGAATGCGGCAGAAGTGATAGGGTGTCACTTCTGGAAGATTAATTTACATAAAGACTAGCTTCTTTCTTGGCTTTTTCTCTTTCTCTGTCTCTCTGAACACTGGCGCTGGGAGAAGCAAGCTGCCATTGCAACCCCGGAGCGGACCTAAGTGGTGTGGCAAGGCACGAAGGACCGCGGTCCAATAGCCCACGAGAAGCGAAGGCCTACCAACAACTTGGCGAGCGAACTTGGAAGTGAAGCCTTCAGCTCCATTGGCGATGGGACCGCAGCCCTGGGCGGCAGCTGGACTACAGCCTGATGAGAGAGTCTGAGCTGCAGCCACCAACCAAGTTGTCCCAACTTCCCGATCCAGGTGAACTGTGAGATAATGTGTGTTGTTTCCAGCTGCCAAGTTTCGGGGAATTTGTCACACAGCAATGGATAACTACTACAGGGGTGGAGGAGTGTGGAGGGTGGCTGTATAGTGTATAGTCTAAGAAGGGTTGTTTGTTTGTTTTTAAACAGGGAGATTTTATAGCGTGTTTGTTTTTTTCTGTTTGTCATAGGTCACTCTCTGCATTTAGTGACACCGTGCAGAGGGATGCCAGTTGTAACCCTTGCACAGGGACCTGGTACTAAGTTGGAAAGGGTGCTGTTAGAAAGAACGAGGCACAGTGTGTGTACCATGGGTCTGGGTTAGCAGATCTTGATGGTAGGAGGATGTGTAAATTCTCTTCTGATGGGTTCTGTTTGCTCAGTCAAAGAAGGGAGGTCACCAACGAAGAATGAGTGGAGAAAATGAAACTACAGTAGTGCTGATTTTAATTTTCTATAACCATTAACCCATGGTATAAAGGCGGTTCATAGAATTGGAGAACAACAAAACTGTTGCCAGTGCAAAGCAATTATGATTTCTCTCAGCTGTCCCCAGCATGCTCCTTTACGCTTTTAAATCTCTCCTCACTTTCTCTAAATTACATAAAGATCTAATAAACAGAAGCTTTCCCACAGCCAAATAGAATGGCTGTAGAAATTCCTAGGAAGTCTTCTTGGAGCATCTCTCTGTGAGGACCGTATGCACAAACAAATAGTACTGAGAAGAATATGCATTCGAGAGTGTCCCAGGCGAACCTGGGCGTGTAGAGCTCACATTACGGAGGCAGACACTGGGACTGGGCATTCCAGGGGCTGCGAACCCTGGGCACGCTCAAGTCTGGTCGGGGTCATTTGAACGAAGTAAACTGGTCTCAGTCAGAACTGGGGAGCAGGACTTGGCTGGGAGCTCAGCTAAGGATTATCAAGGGTTACACAATAATAAAAGAATTATACACCCACAGATACAAAAACAAAACCATCTAAGAAGCTACACGTATAATGAGGCTTGGAATTGACATTCTAATAGCCCCATCATTGATAAATGAATAAATAAAACATGCCATAATTCCAATCCACTGAGAAGTTCTCCGAGCATGATTAATAGAAGTTGAGCAGTAATTCAGCGAACTTGTACTGCAAATAGAAAGCTTCAAAGTGTAATCAGTTTTGATGCTCAAGGTCTAACGACCATCCCTGAAAAGTTTACAGTGAGGGTCACTTTCACTTTGTCGGTGTTAGTAGGAAACATTTCAGATATGAGTCCACATCTTTGGAAGAAAATTTGAAATAGATGGAGACTCCAAAAAACCATCACAGTAACGGCAGTTGAATATATGTCATAGATTGAGCCCAATGGCTCATGAATCTTGTAACCCCATCTCATGTTTATTTTTACCTTGTCTATACAGCATACCTGGAAATCTTTGGGCTTGTGTACAGTCTGAGGCATCTGAAGTTCATATCTAGATAACGGACGTGGTCCCCATCACGATTCATTTGGTCCCACAAAGTGGAAGTTAAAGGGAATATCTTTATAGAAAGGAATGGAGTGCTCTTAGGCCACCATGGCCAAATAGATCTCTTCATCCTCTAAAGTCCCACAGTACTTTCTTTCATCTCTCTTTGGCATTTATTACGTTCTGCCTGTTTGCAGTTATTTGTGGGTAGGAGTAATGAACTTAGAGCTCATGGAAGGTATATATTATCTCCTATTCATCATCAAATAGGGTAGTCCTTACAGCTGTTCGCCAAAATATTTCTGATTCTTCTTCCAGAAGTGGTAGGAGGTGGTCGACCCTTCCCACCTTGAAGTTAAGTCCAGCCTGTCATTTACAGAGGAAGTAGAGGAGAATTCCCAAGCCATCAGAACTAGCTGAAGAGCTCAAAAAGGTTGCTTAACACAAGTCAACATCAAAATCAATAGCATTTCTCTACATCAATAATAACCAATTAGAAAATACAATGGAAAATAAGATGCAATTTTTAATAGTAGGCACCACTGTAAAGTACCCCTAACTTAATCTAATCACGAAAGCAAAAAATCTAATGAAGAAAGTTTAAATGTTTACAAAGGACTTTGAAGAATACTTGAATACATAGAAATACGTAACACATTTTCGTGTGTGTTTCTACCCAAAATGAGCTACAGCTTTAAGGCAATTGTAACAAAAGTCTTGCTGTATTCCGGGGAGTGATTGGGCATACAGACTCCAAAATGTATAGGAAAAAGTGGAAGTCCAAAATAGCGAAGGTGATTTTAAAAAAGAAGACCAAGGAAGAGCCTTGCCTATTGTATTGTATTGTATTGTATTGTATTATATTGTATTGTATTTTTTTAATTTATTTTCTTAAGTTTTATTTATTTGAGAGAGAGAGAGAGAGAGAGAGAGAGAGCAAGAGTGGGGTAGGGGCAGGCGGAGAGGGGAGAGAGACCATCCCAGACAGACTCCATACCATCAGAGCAGAGCCCGATGAGGGGCTCAAACTCATGAGCCATGAAGTCATCGCATGAGCCCAAACCCAAGAGTCAGACGCTTAACCACCTGAGCCACCCAGGTGCCCCTCTAAATGTCCTCTTTTAAAAAATTGTTTGTCACCACCTTATATTCCCCTGAAGTAAAATGCACAGATAAGATTATCTATAATGTCTAATATCTATAATATATAATATCTGTCTATATTATACACAAAATTATTACGGTGTCCCAGTTGCCCTATCAGAAGAAATAAAATGATAATCGTTATGTGTTTCAAAATGTAAATAATAAGGCCAAGTACATTCGAAGACATAAGGAAGAAGAGAGATACTTGCACATAGAGAATCACTAGGAATGAATCAGCTATACACGTAAACTAATAAAGGCATATTTTATTGGAGTCACAAATTCTCGAGCCTTGTTGCCATTGGTTACCTGCTTTTCCACGATGATGAGCAAACCTAGGCGATCATATGCATAAAAGGGACTTGCATTCCCGAAGAAAGTTCAGGACTACTTTGTGCTTAAAATGTGCTCACTGAAGCCCAGTGATGCCCTCTGACCACTGGGACGACTAAACGTGCCTCCACCATTGTCCAAACTGCCCTCTTGGGAGGAACGTTGTCTTCATTGGGAATACTTGGTCTAGGTACATATGAAGCTTGGGCAAGTCAGCAAGACGAATAGACGGTGCAGAATAGAAAACCGGGTAAAGATTATAAAACGGTAGTTCACAGAAAGGCAGCAGGAATGAGTTAAAAATGTATGAGGAGATGATCGATTTCATTAGTAATTAGAAATACGCAGGATGAGCCAGCGACATAATGTGACTTTATGCTCACAGCCCAAACTTTTAAAAATGGATAATGCCCAGTGCTGGAAAGGATATACATAATCAAGAATCCTCAGGTAGGGGCGCCTGGGCGGCTCGGTTCGTTAAGTGGCCAACTTTGTCTCAGGTCAGGATCTCGTGGTTTGGGGGCTCAAGCCCCCCCTGCCCCCCCCCCCTCGTTGGGCTCTTTGCTGTCAGCCTGGAGCTGGGTATGGATCCTTCGTCTCCCTCTCTCTCTCTCTCTCTGTCCCTCTCTGTCCCTCTGTCTCTCTCTCTCTGAGAACGCGTGCATTCTCTCTCTCAAAAATTAAAAAAAAAAAATGGATCCTCAGGTATGTTTGATAAAAGTAGAAACTGATGCAGCTATTATGAAAGGTCATTTGGAAGTTTTTATGAAAACAGAAACGTGAATTTCCCGGGACCCGGCAATTCCACTCCCAAGTATTGAGCCCAGAGAAATTACTGTACAGGCACCCAAACGATGTAGGAGTGGGGCGCCTCGGTGGCTCAGTCAGTTAAGTGGCTGACTCTTGATTTCAGCTCAGGTCATGATTTGTGGGTTCGAGCCCCACTTTGGGCTCTGCACAGACAGCGGAGCCTGCTTGGGATTCTCGGTCTCCCTCTCTCTCTGCCCCTCCCCTGCCTTCTCTCTCTCTGTCTCTGTCTCAAAGATAAATAAACAGTAAGAAAAATATTAAAAAAACCATGGAGGAGTATATTCACTGCAGCAGTGTTACTAAAATTAAAATACTTGATGCCGCCTAAATGTTTGCATAAAGTAAGGTACCTGCAAAGGATGAGTAGCCTATGGCAGTAAAAACAAAATGAAATTGGTGTAGACTTCAATAACACAAGGTCGAGTGAAAAGAGAAGGAAATGAAAAGAATACGATGTATAGCCCGATATTATTTGTATAAATGTAACACCAAAATTATACATGCTTGTGAAGACTTCCCACTGTATGTGCGTAACGGGCTGGAGGAGGGTCGATTGAAAAGAGCCATGTGCATTCAAGATGAAATCAAATGGAACTGCATGCTGGTTTTAAGTCACTGTTGCATTTTGAGGTTGAGAGAGAGGGGAGGAAATGGGGGGAGGGGCAGGGCTTGTAGATTTGGAGGCAACAAGCACATTCTGGAAAGCAGAGGTTGTATGGAAAAACGAGTCCCCGTTAGACAATCGTAGCCTTCCCAGGGAAGTCTGTTCGTAACCATTCTCCAGAAGCCCGCAAAGAGGCAGCGAGAGGGGTCCACGTCGGGATGATGATAGTATATTCACATCATTTTGCCGGAAATCATGACGGGGCCTGAAATCCATGGTCTTTTTCTTTGGTTTCATCTCCATTAGAGACAAAGCCAAACACTCAGGTTTTATGAAACAGGGATTTTATCTGGTGCTCAGGTGCCTAACAGGACAGTTGATGCGAGGAGATTTTTGTGAAAGAATGACGAAATCATTTTTAGTTTCTGCTAGATACTGTCAAAGCTTAGGAAGTATAGGACCCAGGGAGTTTGAAGGATTGACAGGTCTCCGGTGGTGGCACAGGGGCCGAGGGGGGCCGTTTCGTTGCAAACTGCCTTATTAGGGGAAGTACCCCTACCCTTCTAACTTGACCGTGTATTTGTATTAGCTGATATCATGGCTCATATTCCGTCCGTTATCCTTGATTAGCATCAATTAATCTCAGTAAAAATTTGCTTGTGTGTAAAGTGACTCATCCCTAAGGGTAGTGACTGTATGCAATTATCGGGTAGACTTTTGACAAGAGAAAAAAAAGATCGGAGCTAAATAGTCCACAAATGAGTACAGGATTTTGTTATGATTGGCTCACCGCAACACTGTCCTCCGCAGGCCGTGTACTGTGCCTTTAATTATCTCATAAAAACACTGGAAGGAGTGATTTTAAGACCCTGCTGTGTGATCCCGGGTTACATATTTAATTTTAATGAATCGTAGTTTTCTCTTCTGTAAAATAAGAAACTCAGTTTAGATGATCTCTAAGCTTTCTTCAAGCCAAAAAAAAAAAAAAATTCTGAATGTGGCTTTCGAGATTTTCCAGGTTTGTGACTTGGGCTGAGAATAATTCAAAGACGCACACAAAACTGAATCCTAACCCCTCTCTAACGCTACGTCATTATTTTTGAATGATAATTTTCACATTTTTAAATTTGGTCCATTTTTAACGCGAAGCTGCATAACTTAATGACGCATATGCAGAGTAACATATATGAGGTATTGAAATTAAAAGCAAATATGCAATTCAAAAGAAGTTTTATTTTGAGGTGTGAAAGCAAATTATAGGGGTGCCTGGCTGGCTCAGTCCGTGGGGCATGTGGCTTTTGATCTTGGGGTTGTGAGTTCGAGTGCCACATTGGGTGTAGATATTACTTAAAAATAAAATCTCAAGGGGCGCCTGGGTGGCTCAGTCGGTTGAGCTTCCGATTTCGGCTCAGGTCATGATCTCACGGTTCATGAGTTCGAGCCCCACATCGGGCTCTTTGCTGACAGCTCGGGGCCTGGAGCCTGCTTCGGATTCTGTGACTCCCTCTCTCTCTGCCCCTCCCCCGTTCATGCTCTGTCTCTCTGTGTCTCAAAAATAAATAAACATTAAAAAAAAATCTCAAAAGCATGGGGTGTCTGGGTGGCTCAATCGGTTAAATGTCTGACTCGATCTCAGCTCAGGTCTTGATCTCAAGGTTGTGAGTTCAAGCCCTGCATTGAGCTTCACGCTAGGCATGAAGCCTACCTAAAAATAAGTGGTTATATTAGGAGAAAAGTGCAGGGACCTTCTAAGAGAGCCTTTCTTCCTAATCCCTAGAAAAGCTACACGTAAGTAGATGTGTCGGTCCATCTATTTTAATGCTGTGTTAGAAAAATTTAAAGACTGGTTTTGTCGACACATGATATGTTGGAAAAGGGATCTACGTACAGTTGTGGGTTTTTGTTTTTTTTTACACTGACCTTAATTTCTATATGGGTGTAATCAAACTTTCAGGGTGATTTGGTAAAATCATGTTAACAGCTACAAACTGTCTGAAATTCCTGCAGACCAAGAGGGCAGAACTGATTCCAGGGCCTTCTATTTGGGTTGTTAGTAATACTCCCTTTCCAAAAAACACCTCAGAGTCACAATTTGGAAAACCAGGACCAAAGTAGTCTCTGCCCGTCCACATTCCTTCCTTCTGCATCGGGGGGGTCGGATTACATGTCCTCTGTTTCAGAGATCCGAGAGAAATACAAAACACAAAACGGTCTCCCCCAATCTGTTAGAAATCCTTGCCCGGTTTCCTGGAGTGACCAGGAAGCGGAAGGAATACTGGTCTCCGAAGTAATATTCTGCGAGAGAAAATGACTAGTTGAGATACCCTCACGTATGACAGCAGAACTGTAGAGCCACAGAAATAATTTTTCCAGTGCATTCGGTTTTAAATGGACTTTAGGCTCCGGAAGGAATTTCTACTTACTGTAAGACTGATGGAACACTGGAAAATAGCGATCAGAACCCCATCAGTGCTCTCCCTCATGCAGCGGAACAGCCAAGTTGGTCAGCAAGAAGACGAGAAGAGAGAAAACTTGGGTCCCCTGATTAAATCCCAGGGTCTTCCGAGGGCGGAAAGATTGAATAAATTACCACCCGCTCTGACCTGGCATACCAAAGGGTTATATCCTCAGGGTAACGTTGAAGGAGAAGTAAAAGGAAGTAAAACGGACCACAGGTGATTCTTGGGTTGTCTAGACAAGACGCCCTGTGTGAAGGGGCACAGACTATATATATATATTATATATATATATAATATATATATATATATAATATATATAGGGACTGAGAGCGCCCCCCCCCCCCAGCCGACAGTCAACAAGGAAACCATGAACTCAATGCCACAAACAGGGTCGACTTGGAAGACTGTCAGAGGCAGGTGAGAACGCAGCCGGCCTCAAACTTTGATCTTAGCCTAGAAACCCCAAGCACGGAACTGTGCCTGCATTTCTGACAGAACTGTGAGCTAATAATGGGTTGTTGCATTAAGGTGACCGAATTTGTAGTCACTTGTTAGGCAACAACAGAAAAATAATAACGCCTGAGAAATTGGAATGATCTGCAATCGACCGTGAAACAGATGTGTTTACTGTGCCTAGAGAAATCAAAGAACAGCTTGAAAAGATCAGCCGGAAACAAGAACCCATGAAGTTTGTCACAGATTGCTGTAGCCATCCATGATAGGGTAATAAGGATCAGATTTACTCTCCTGACTTTAAGCAACTAGAAACCTTGGTAAAATACGTGACTCGGTTGCTTTCAGACTGGACAGCAAGGCAGCCCAGGACTGTTATCACAAAGAGAAGAGAAGTAAATGAGATGATCCCTCCAATCCCCTCAACATATTGCCAGGAGGCGTTTCCAAAAGCTACCCTGCGGAGGGAGGGGGGCCTGAACTGAAGAAATTGAGGGAGGCCAGTGCAGCTGGTAATCACGGAGCAGAGCGCCAGAGAGGAGAAAACCGCAGGCAGAAAGCTCCAGAGATCTGCGGAGGTGTTCCCTTGAGTCTTTGGCGTATTACTCATGAGAGGAAACTGCCAGACGCAGGAAATAGAATCACTGTCGAGCACCAGGCTGAACAATTACCAGAGGTCCCATCGGGCTGAGAATATTTTGTGTTCCTACCAGCCAGAGTGGAAAGACATCACACACCGTGCATAGGGTAGAGTTGTCACGATAGCACCATGGTAGAGGAGGTACATTCGTTCTTGAGAGAAGAAGACTCTAAGAAGGCTCAGAGTCTCCCAAACATTGGTCTTAGCAAAGCTGTTTTGGATATGACACCACAAGAGCAGGCAACAAATGCAACAATAAACAAGTGGGACTAGAGCAAACTAAGAAGCTTCTGTACAACAAAAGAAACAATCAGCAAAATGAGGCAACCTAGGGAATGGGAGAAAATGTTTGCAAACTATCTCCCTGATAAGGGGTTAATGTCCAAAATATGTAAGGAACTCCTACAACTCAATAGTAAGAAAACAATCAGATTTAAAAATGGGCAAAGAGGACACCTGGGTGGCTCAGTCGGTTGAGCACCTGACTTCGGTTCAGGTGGTGATCTCACAGTTCGTGAGTTTGAGCCCTGCACGGGGCTCGCTGCTCTCAGCACGGAGCCCGCTTCAGATCCTCTGTCCTCCTTGCTCTCTGCCCCTCCCCTGCTCATGCTCTCTCTCAAAAATAAAAATAAAACATTAAAGAAAAGTGGGCAAAGGAGTTGAATAGACATTTTTCTGAAGAAGAGATCCAGGTGGCCAACAGGTACATGGTTGCTCACCGTTACTAATTATCTGGGAAATGCAAATCAGAACCACAATGGAGCTATCACCTCATGCCTGTTCGAATGGTGATCATCAGAAAAGACAAATTCAACTGTTGGCAACGCTCTGGAGAAAAAGGAACCATTATGCACTGTAGGTTAGAATGTAAATTGGTGTGGTCATTATGGAAAACAGTACAGAGGTTCCTTAAAAAATTAAAAACAGAGGGCGCCTGGGTGGCTCAGTCGGTTAAGCATCCGACTTCGGCTCAGGTCATGATCTCACGGTCCGTGAGTTCGAGCCCCGTGTCGGGCTCTGTGCTGACAGCTGGGAGCCTGGAGCCTGCTTCAGATTCTGTGTCTCCCTCTCTCTGACCCTCCCCCGTTCATGCTGTCTCTCTCTGTCTCAAAAATAAATAAACATAAATTTTTTTTTAATTGAAAATAGAACTACCATAAGATCCAGCAATCCCACTTCTGGGTATATAGCCAAAGGAGATGAAAACACCCCCCAACGTACATTGCAGCATTATTCACATGGAAACAACCTGTGTCCATCAATGGGTGAATGGATAAAGAGAATGTGATATATATATCCCCATTATCTATCATCTGTGTACACACTATCATCTATCTACCTATCTATCCACTACATATACATATATATATACAGTATATGTACACCATATATAGAATTTACACACAATCTATATAAATGGTAATGAAATGTTATTTAGCCAAGAAAAAGCAGGATATCCTGCCCTTTGCAACAACATGGACAGACCTACCTTGAGGGCATTATGCTAAGTGAAATAAGTTAGACAAATACTGGGGCACCTGGCTGGATCAGTTGGTAGAGCATGTGACTCTTGATCTTGGGGTCGTTGAGTTCAAGCCCCATGTTGGGTGTAGAGATTACTTTAAAAGTCTTTTTAAAAAAGACAAATACTGTGTGTTCTTATTTATAGATGGAGTCTAAAAAAAGCTGAAGTCATAGAAATAGTAGAATGGTAGTTGCTAGAGGCTGGGATATTGGGGAAATGAGAAGATGTTGGCCAAAGGGTATAAACTCCCAGCTAAAATATGGATAAGTTCTGAGGATCTAATACACAGCATGGTGAGTATAATGATCAATATTATATACTTGAAAATTGTTAAGAGAGTAGATCTTAAATGTTCTCACCACACACACAAAAAATGGTAATTACGTGAGGGGGTGGAAGTGTTACCTTATTGTGACAATCATTTTGTAATACATACATGTATCAACTCCTATTTTATTTTTTAATATTTTAAACCTTAAACTTATATATGTTGTAGGCCAATAGTATCTTAATAAAGCTGAGGGAAAATGTAAAAAACTAGATTAAACGAACAAAACAAGTTGTACCTACCTTTTGTAGATGCTGTCTACAAAAGATGAACTTTAGTTTTCTTTAATGTTTATTTATTTTGAGAAAGGGCGAGAACGTGCGCAGAGCATGAGCACTGTCTGGGCTCAGATTCACAAACCATGAGATCAGGACCTGAGCCGAAATCAAGAGTTGGATGCTTGGTTGACTGAGCCACCCAGGCGCCCCTACAAACAATGAACTTTTAAATGAACATTCACAAGTAAGTCAAAAGCTAAAGATGGAAAATAATGTAGAAGTAATACTGTCCGACAATCTGGGGTGACTGACTATACAAAATACAATTCAAGACAAATAGTTTCACTAGAGAGAAAGAAGGGCATTTCTTAAAATAAATAAACAAGGGCACCTGGGTGGCTCAGTCAGTTGGGTGTCCAACTTCGGCTCAGGTCCTGATCTCATGGTCCATGAGTTTGAGCCCCGCGTCGGGCTCTGTGCTGATGTCTCGGAGCCTGCAGCCTGCTTCTGCTTTTGTGTTTCCCTCTCTCTCTCTGCCCCTCCCCTGCGTGTGCTCTGTCTCTCAAAAATAAAGGTTAAACTTAAAAAAAAATAAACAATACATCAAGAGGACATAAAAATGCTAACTCTGTATGCGTGTAACACACAGCCAAAAAGGAAATGAAACAAATCTGACTATATTAAAGAGAGAAAAAGATAAACCCACAAGCATCATCAGAGATTTTTAAACATCTTTTCTCAATAACTGATCGAACTAGATAGAAATGAAGCAAGTATGAGGAAGATCTGGAGAACACTGTCAACCACCTTTACCTAATTGGCATTTCTAGAATTAAACACCAAACAACTGCAAAATATATATTCTCTTTACATGCACATGGAATGTATACCAAGATAGGCCATATACAGGAACATAAATCAACTTTCAATACATTTCCAAAGTTTGAAATCTTAGAGAGCATGTTTATGATTAAAATGAAACTATATTAGGTATCAATTACAACAAGAAGCCTAGAAAAGTCCTGATTATTTGGAAATAAAAAACATTTCTAAATAACTCACGGGACAAGTAAGAAATCAAAAGGTGAGACACACAATATTTCAAACGGAAAGAAAATGAAAGTACAACATAGCAAACTTCGAGATTGGCAGCCGAAGCATGTTTGGAAAAAAAATTATAACTAAAATGCTTCGATTACAGAAGAAGAATGGGTAAAAAGAATTGCTAAGTTTCTATCTTATGATCCTAGGAAAACAATACCAAATTGAAATCAAAAATAAGTAAAGCAAAAGGAAATTATAAAAATAAGACATCAATGAAACAAAACAAAACAACAGAACGTGTACTAAGTCAAATGCTGGGTTTTGAAGAGGCTAATAAAATTGATAAAAGCATGGCAAAACTAAGAAAAAAAGAAAAACCAAGTAACCAGTGTTAAGAATGAAGGAACAGATATCACAATAGATTCTATGGATATTCAAAGGGAAATATTATGTTAATACGTTAGACAAGATAAAATGTTGAAATACAAAACATCTTACAAAAGATGACATAGAAAATGTGAATAGCCTAATATTTGTGAAATTAATTGAAATTATTATTAGAAACATCTACACAAACAAAATCCCAGGCTCAGATGATTTCACTGGTAGATTCTTCAGACATTTGAAAAAGAAGTAACAATTTTATACAAGCTCTTTCAGAAAATGGAATAACCCTGATTTCAAAACTTGGCAAAGGCATTCCAACAAGAGAGATACAAATCGAAAAATATTGCATCAAATACTAGCAATTTGTATGAAGTAATACCTAAAATAGAAAATACATATGATTGAACGGAATTATCCTTGCAATGTAAGGTAAAAAAATATATTCCATGTAATCCCCCATTTCACGTAAGATTAAATATTGAAGGAGTATATTTCATAAAAATTAAAAATTTCTCAGAGGAGATCATTAAGAAAACAAATAGGCAAACGATAGGTCAGATGCTGTTTTCCATGGTCCCCGTGGTTGGTATAAAAACCACAAGGACAGCTGAAGCCTGGTAGTTTTTTTTTTAATGTTTTTACGTAGTTTTGAGCGAGACTGAGTGCAAGCAGGGGAAGGGCAGAGAGGGAGGGAGACACAGCATCCGAAGCGGGCTCCGGGCTCCGAGCTGTCGGCGCAGAGCCCGACGTGGGGCTTGAACTTGGGAACCGCGAGGTCGTGACCTGAGCCGAAGCTGGACACTTAACCGACTGAGCCACCCGGGCGCCCCTGAAGCATGGTAGTGTTAAAGGCACGGTCGTATCGTTCTGCGTGATTCTCCCACATCTGTGTGACTCCCCAGAGGGCTTGGCAACATAGGTTCCTAAATGCTCAGCCTTCAAACTTGAGAGGTCAAAGAGTGTCTGACGGAGTCTCAAAAGCCTATCTCTTTACAAGAGTTGAAACTATTACCGGCCGCTGCGGGAACTCGAAAGTCTGAGGACCTGGCCACGGGGAACGCTAACCCCGACATGGTTCACCCACCTATTACGGCTTCTTGATACATTTAATGAGTTATTCTGTTGTGTTGTCCAGTGAATTACCCAGGAGACTACGTTTTGTGCTATAAGCAACAGCTGTAAATCCAAAAAAATAGTTTTTTTCCCCAAACATTTCATTTTTTTTCAGCTTATTTATTTCGAGAAAGAGAAAGGGCGAGCGAGGGAGGGGCAGAGAGAGGGAGAGAGAGAGAATCCCACGAAGGGCAGAGAGAGAGAGAGAGAGGGAGAGAGAGTGTGGAACCCGAAGCGGGGCTCGCTCACTCAAAGTGGGGTTTGAGCTCCCCTGATGCGGGGCCCATGCTCACTCGAATCAGGGCTCGTGCGCCCCCATAGCCGGACTTGAACTCACGAACCGGGAGATCAGGACTGAGAGGAGGTTCGATGTTTCACCTGCACCACCCAGGCGCCCCAAGAGTTAAAATTTCTTTTCTCACTTGAAACGCAATTTACGAAGAATATACCTTCACGTTTTATTTTGTCTCATTTTTTTAATGTTTATTTATTTTTGACAGAGAAAGCACGAGTGGGGGAGGGCAGAGAGAGAGAGGGAGGGAGAGAACCCCAAGCAGGCTCTGCGTTGTCCGTGCAGCTGTGAGGTCAGGATCTGAGCTGAAGTTGGACACTCAACCGACTGAGCAACCCAGACACCCCTACCTTCACCTTTTAAAACCCTCATTCAGCCACTTTCAAGTCTGGTGGGGGGTTTTTCCTAATGTTCATTTACTTACTGAGAGAGAGAGAGGGGGGGGGGAAGGGCAGAGAGAGAGGGAGAGAGAATCCCAAGCAGGCCCCCCACTCAGTGTAGAGCCTGATGCGGGGTTGATCTCATGAACTGTGAGATCATGACCCGAGCTGAAACCAAGAGTCTGACCCTTAACCCACTGAGCCACCTAGGTGTCCCAGCTGTAGTGTTCTCTCAAACATATAAGTAGACTCATTGGTGTTTCATCGGAGAATGAGATTGATAATTGTATTTACAACGGAATACATTAACGAATCCATTCGTTAATATTTAATAACCATTGAGAACTGCTTGGCTTACATGTCTTAGGCCAGAGAGTAGCCTGTATGTAATATTCTTATTTATGTGTCCACAAGAGAGGACAGAAGGATATATTCCCCTGGAAAAATCACAGTGCTATCGAAGAATCCCTGCTTCCAGTCCTTGTTTGGAATGAGACAGGGCATAAATAAGTAATAAATAAAATTAACATACCCATGATTTCTTTGTATATCTGTTTTCTGTTTCCTTCATCACTCCTCCTCAATCTTCGTGTAAAACCTCTGTGCCATTAAGTTCAAGCCCGTTGCTATACAACCCTCCCCCCTCACCTCCGTTGCTGTCATCTTCGTTCTAGGAATTCAACAAGCCTAGGAGGCCCCCCCACCCCACCCCACCCCACCCTGCCGTCCACTTTCTGGCCTCGAAAGGCCTTACTTCCTGAGACCCAATATGGACACCTTCATTCCCCCACTACCTCAGCTGGGCACTCCCGCCATGACCCCCCCCACTGCTACCATTAGCAACTGCTCCTCTGAACCCACTAATTCGAGACGCGAGAGAGTATATACTGTATATGTATGGGCATACGAAGTTCTAGAAGAGTCAGAATTCTGGTTGCCTCCAAGGTAGAGGAGGGGCAGGACTGACGAGGAAGGAAACTTTCTGGATATAGGTGTGCGGTACACGGATGTATCCATCTTTTAAAATCGTGCGGCTGAAATGCGCGCACGTTAACATAGGCCATTTTTGCTTACAAAACAAGTGTATGAGGGTAATAAGTAACTTGGCAAGTGGGGGGACAGCTGTAGAATGTTGGTAGTTGAAGCTAGGTGGTGAGTACACGGGGTTTCGTTGCATCATTTTGTTTATTTCATGGTTGAATTGTTTACAATAAAAAGTTATGAAAAAGAAACAAAGGATGAAACGATGGAAGAAAGAAGGCAGACATTAGTAATCCATCATAGGATCCTGGTCTAAGAATCCCCACCAGTCCATCATTGTCTCTAATAACCAGAAGAACGTGTGAGAGACCACCAATTTTCCATCCCCGGTCTGAGGCATATACTCCCGAATTTGTCACACACACACACACACACACACACACACACAGCAAAAAATAAGTAGAACTTACTGCAATATATTAAAGTGCCTAGCTTCAGGTGGTAGGATTATGAGTGATTTTTACCCTCTCTATATTTTGCGGCACCTTGCAAATGTGTAATTATGAATATACATTTCTTTGATAATCAGAAAAGTAAACCATACAAAATTTTGAAATATTTTCATTGAGTTTCTCTTGTATCGTTACTATGGTTTCAAAAATTCAACAGGCTTTGCCACATTATCGCTCTCAGGAAAAGCAATGCCACTAATCGTATTATTTGTTAGCAAAAAAGCTTTTGCCAAGGTATGAGACTCCAGGGTACTTTTTTTGTAAAGATAAAAATGCAATACTGCACAGGAGATCTGCTTATTAGACATTGGGCACGCTCTCTGTAGAACCAAAATAACTCTTCAGAAATTTCGTGCCAAATTCACAGCTAAACTGTTATGCAAATGTAACTACATCTAAATTAAAAGTGCTGAGACGATACAGCCAACAGACTTTGAAGTTTGATTGCTTTTGGTGGTGTAGGCAGAAAGGTTGGGATATCTTAAAGTAAACAAGACGCATCACACTTTATTTTGTTTCCTGTTTGATTGGGGGTTCACAGGACACAGGAAAACCAAAATGATCAATGAAAACAAGATAGAGCGAAGGAGAAAGGAAAGGATGGGATTAAATGTTTGAGGTAAGAGCCTTTGAGCCCTCAGAGAACAACACCGGACATGAACTTAATTGCAGGCAGAGTCTGTAAGCCTTAGAACTACAAGCGAAAAAGGGATTGACCACCTTTGAATTCTGTATGTTAGAAAGTCTCATTATTTAACTTCCTTGCATGTATGCCTTGCCTTCTCAACTCGATTTTAAAAATAGCTGTCTCCCGGGGCGCCGGGGTGGCTCAGTCGGTTCAGCCTCCGATTCTTGATTTCGGCTCGGGGCGTGATCTCACAGCGCGTGGGTTCGAGCCCCATGTCAGGCTCCGTGCTGACAGTGCTTGGGATGCTCTCTCTCCCTCTCCCTCTGCCCCTCCCCTGCTCATGCGTGCACAGACACACACACTCTCTCTCTCAAAATAAAATGGCTCCCAAGAGCAGAGAATCCATCTTCTACTTCAGGCTACTTGTCTTTGAGCTACAGGCTCTACGAGGCCACCCTAAATTCTCCATAGTCAGACCCGTAGAACCTAGCTCGGTGCCTGAGACATAGTAGGCACTCAGTATGTGTTGAATAAAAGAACGACTATTCCCGAGAGCATGCTACCTGGTGCCTGGCTCACAGTAGAAACTCGGTAGATATGTGTTGAAGCGGTTATCCATTAATCCATTTATTCAGCCCACGAATATCATTGAGTGTCTGCTATGTGTCAGGCACTCTTCTAGGTGCTGGCGACGTGGCATCGAGCAAAGTGACATCCTGCTTCCACGGCACTTACGCTCTAGGGAAAAGATCGCCATCGAGACCCCATAACAGAATGTGATTTTGAGTTTTCGTTGACATTACGACAACTACCCCCCGTTTTAAACGTTATAATATGAAGCAACTCCTGGGTGCCGGCGTTTGACTTCCGTGGCACTTGACGTTGGTAGGTGAATGTGATTGAAAGCGGTTTCAGGTGACAAGTAGCAGCATACGTAATTATCGCGACCGGAGGGCTTTCCAAGACAGCACATGAAAACTGCTGCGGAATATCCAGTTCTTGAAGACTACATCCTATGAACCAGGAGAGAGATGGTTTCCAATAGAAACGGAGATTCCTTGTATTGACAAAGATGAATGGTTCCACTCTGACTCTGCTCTTTCTAATTTCCTGGCTAGTAGAGATCAATCAATACTCCTTAGACAGTACCCATTTAAGGCTCTGACAAGTGTTATTTTTTAGAGGCCATTCTTTAAGCTTCTCATTAATGAAAAGCGGTACCGTAGCAATTCGTCGCTGGTTCCACTCTGTTTCCTGGCCTTGCTCCGTCTGGTCCTGATATTACAAACAGCTGAAATCAGTACATTGCGATATTATGCAAATGTGCTCTGGCAGATTGAGCTAAGAATAGTGTGCATCGGGCTATTTCAATTTATTGGGCGTATAGATGAATTTGGCAGTTTTTAATGAAGGAACTTTACGGACATTTAAACATGTCTCTGCATTAGAAACGTTTTTCCTTATGAAGGTTAAGTAAACACCAGTCCGTGGAAGAACTTTAAGCCTGCTGAGGTTAAACGTAGGAATTCAGAGAGGAAGGGGGAAGCAGGCATCGGGCAAGCAGATATTAGTGTTTTTTCATGATGTCCTTTTGGATGAGCTGTGGAAGCCTGGGCTGGATGCCCAGTAAAGCTTGGTGGATTCAGCCCTGGTCAATTTACTGTAGCCAAAAGGTGCTGATGATGGCTCAACTGCAATCCTGGAGGGAACTTTCTAGTGTCATACTGCAGAGCTGAAAACTTGGGCTTGTCTTGTTCAACAATTGTTTAATGACTTGGAGGAGGACATTCATAACATATACATAAAGTCTGCCTATCACAAGAATCTGGTAGGGACAGTAAATGCACGGTTATGACAAAATCGGGGGCCTTCGAGATCTCTCCAAGCCAGACTCTTCATCTGAATCTGGAAGATGACCCTGGATTGATGTAAACAAACATAAACGTTTCATATTTATGTGGAGAAAAAGCCAGCTTATTTCAGGGGAATTCTTAGTCAAAGATCAAGGGACACTTCTTTTCAGCCCCTGAATTAATTAATTGGTTATTTTCATAAGGCAGCAAGTGGAAGATTTTGGAGTCAAAAGGAAAGTTGAAAGTTTCCCCACAAAAGACAATAAAGATAATAGTAAAGAACAATTCGTTTTTACATGTAATGGTCTTCAAACCCAACCCTGGTAATAGGTTTTTCTCTTTCAAAATAAGTCTGGGGGGCACCTGGGCGGCTCAGTCGGTTAAGTGTCTGACTTCGGCTCAGGTCACGATCTTGAGGTTCGTGAGTTCGAGCCCCGCGTCGGGCTCTGTGCTGATGGCTCAGAGCCTGGAGCCTGCTTCCGATTCTGTGTCTCCCTCTCTCTCTGCTCCTCCCCCGCTCATGCTGTCTCTCTCTCAAAAATAAATAAATGTTAAAAAAATAATTAAAAGTCTGGAAGGTGTAAACCCCACCCCTTCCTGTCTGCCTTCTCAGGAGAACCAGGCTCCTTGGACATTATTGCATCTTAGGGGAGAGCACACTTAACTCCTATAACCAAGATGATAGTCGTTGTCTAATTACCTGTTTCCCTTTTCCGTTTGGGACACTGAGAAGTGGGCTTCTTCTGTACTTAAAAAAAAATTACAAAGTCACCAACACACCTATTGTCTCAGGACAGAAAGCAAGATAGAACACTTTTGCAGAGCATCTCGTGTTTTGTTCTTTCCCTTGTAAAGCATGTGATGCCTAAATTACCATTTGGAAATTGGATGGCTAGGTAGTGGTGATGCCACTTTCTAGGAATATGAATGAGACTTTATTAAGCTCATTTCATTTTGTTTTTAATAAAGGATTGTCACATAGAAAGTGACAAAAAAAAAAAAAACACCTCCTGGCTTGAAAGGACAGGAGTTTTCAAGTATGTCCTGGCATAGTACTAAAAGGAACATACTTGAAAACACACACACACACACACACACACACACACACACACACATAGGGTTTTCATTTACTGAAAGTAGATAGGAATAAAGTACGAAACACAACTTCCAAAAAAGCTGGTGTAGGCTTGGCTCTATTTTTTTTTCTTAAGTTTACTTATTTATTTTGAGAGAGAGAGAGTGTGAGCAGGGGGAGGGGCAGAGAGAGAGAGAGAGAGAGAGAGAGGGAGGGAGAGAGAGATCACGTGGTGACACGGAGAGGCTCAGCCTTTTCAGCTGGAGCAGTCCTTACAGCCAGAGCCGTGATGGGGTGGGGAAGACATCTAGGACCAACCAGCTCGCCAGCCAACCCATTAGCTGAGGGAAAATGCGTAAGTGGGTCCAACTGGCGGAATGTAGAACAGAGCTGAGCCCTGCCCAGATTGCCAACCCACAAGATCATGAATAGATGACTTTTGTTTTATAGGGCGGTTTGTCATGCAACAATCGAAACTGATACATGCTCTTACCTGGCAAATTTTGCTTCTAAAAATGATCCTGTGCAAGCCGTGTGGATACATGTGGCCACTACAGTATTTCTTTAAAAAAATTTTTTGTATAAATGTTTATTTTGAGAGAACGAGAGAGCGAGCAGGGCAGGGGCAGAGAGACAGGGAGTGAGAGAGAATCCCAAGCAGGCTCCACACTGGCAGCGCAGAACCGGACGTGGGGCTTGAACTCATGAACCGTGGGATTATGACCTGAGCCGAGACCAAGAGTTGGACGCTTAGGCCGACGGAGCCACCCAGGCGCCCCGCTATTAGGGCATTTCTGGAAGAATCGAAATGGAAAAAAAGGTGACTGGTTAAAAAATTATGGCGTATCCAGGTAATAGGACACTCAGCCCCGGAGAGGAGTCAGGTGGTTCTACATTTATAAACATAGAAAGATGTCTAAGGTATGTTGTTACGTGGAAAAGCAAACTTCGGCGGGAACAGCTCGCCACATTGATGCAGATGCACAAGCAGAGGCGAACGTGTAGGCGCCGGAGACACACAGAAACTATACAGAAGCGCAGTTCTGAGCTAAGGCGCTGGGCCGGAAGTTGAGGACAGGAGGGGGACTTTGTCCATTTCATTCCTTTCAGTAGTTTCCTTTGGGCGCATATTCCCTAGATACACTAACTAAAAATTAAACGGAGATAAAAACAAACACAACCTCCACGTCCTCGCCCTGCCTGCAGTCGCTCCTCGTCCTTGCAACGCAGGCTTTGCGGTATCACTATGTGCATCTAATTCTCATACCCTTTGCCATCTCCTGCTCGGCGGGTGTCGGGAGCTCTCCACCTCTTAGCAGCGGTCTTCAAAATGAGGGATGTCCGATCCGTATGTTCTAGCTCGAATAGTAAGAAAAAGAGCTCTATTTGTGTTGTATATGTGGATGCATGCGGGCACCCTCACTCGGCATTTATGCGACCATCTATTGCGTAAGGGAGGCGAGGGGTTTTAGGGAAAGAGCTGGAGGTCTGCCACACACGGGGGTTTCCGGAGGTGCCCTTGGACTTTCCCCTGATCACAATTAATTACAGTTTGTGTGGGCCCAGCTAATTTGACCTGTGGATGTTCAAACACCCCGCTTGAAATAAAGCAACTTGTACAAAACCGACGAGTAACTTAAAAGAAAAAAAAAAGACTCCTTCCAAGAAACTCAGCTTCCAGGCTAACACAAATAACCTAAGTGCAAATTAATGACAAGCAAATGACAGATGTGACACATTTCCTTCTCCTGGTACAAGCGCTCAGTCAGCCAGATTACAGGGTAAAAGCAGTACCTAATAGATCCTACAGAGTTCGCCAAAAGGAAAAAAAAAAAGAAGAAAGTTGACTCCAGAGGTCCAAGTGTATAAAATCACATGAGACTCAGTCCAGTACTTTCCCTGAGTTCATTTAACAATGACGACAGTTTTGAGGCCTCTGCCGAGGACTCCTGCTTCTTAACAAACTACAAAATTTCACACACCACTTGGAGCACATTTGCTTATTCGGCACGAAAACATGATTGAAATAATACACGGGAAAATATGATGATAAAACAGAAATGCATTCCTCGTCAGAAAATGCTGTCGGAGGAGGCACACAAATTACTGTGGCAACACAGTTACATGAAGGGTTTTCAAAATCATGCCGAATGAGAGCAGCTAGGTACCGTGCAATTCCATGTATACGAAACTCCAAAAATTCTAGAAAATGAAAATTTGTAGAAATTCCAGGACACGCGGACAAAAACATGAGCGGTTGCCTGAGGCCAGGGTCAGAGAGAGGGATGGATTGCCAAGGGGCTCAAGGGGACTTTTTGGGGTGATGGAAATGGTCCGTATCTTGGTCGTGGTGGTGGTTCCGTGGCCGTATGTGTCTATCAGAACTTGTACATTTCAATGTATTCAGTGTATTTGTACGTAAATCATATCTAAAGTTAATTGAAAAGAGGGCGCCTGGGTGGCTCGGTCGTTAAGCATCTGACTTGGGCTCAGGTCATGTTCTCACCATTTGTGAGTTAGAGGCCTGTATTAGGTGAGTCCTGTCCCTCTCTCTCTCTCTCTCTCTCTCCCCCCGTCTCTGCCCCCCTCCCCTGCCCCTCCTGGGATTCTCTCTCTCTCTCTGCCCCTTGCTCACTCGTGCCCTCTCTCTCTCTCTCGAAAAATACACACATACATACATAAAGTTAATTTAAAGATATTAGAAAGTATACTAAATGGAAAACACGAGAGGGATGGTAAGCACTCTCCTAGGTGCTGGAGATAACAGTGGTGAGCAGAAAAACGGTCGTCGGTCTTTCCCACTGATGACAGCTTATACAGCGGAGGTGACCAACCACAAAGCAGATTATCACGGAGAGTTGCAGACTCCAGAAAAGGAGTAGCAAGGAAAGCGGAGGTTTGGGGAGAGCCGACACTGAAAGAACTTGCCCTAGCTTGTGAAGTCAGGGGAGGAAGGTAGAAATTGGGCCCCGACCGATGGGGAATCATGAGCTCCCCTAACCTGTGTAAGCTCTACCTCTCATCTGGCACGTGGCACAAACTTTCAGTGTCGGATTGTCGCGCGTCGGTATCTTCACTCCCTAACTAGACGGTCCGAAATTGGAGTCTGGAGTCTGGAGCCCAGGCCACACAGTTCTGTCTCCCTCTTACTGTACCCAGAGAGGAGTGGACGCAGGAGACACTTCAGATTTACCAACTCTGCAGGCCAGAGAGACTAGAGGCAGCCAGGGTCGCCTCGTGCGGGGGCTAGTGGCTGTGGGCCGAAACGGGAGATCCGGCCAGTCACTCTCAACTCCCCGTCCCTTCCTGAGGCCGTGTGCACCGTGGCTCTCGCTGCCCCTTGCTGCTGGCTTTCCCAGTGACTGCTTTCGGGACACGGCATTTGGGAAAACTTTCCGGGTACCTCGGCCTCGTTGGCCTGGACGTTTTCGTTTTAGGTTTTCACTTCACAAGCTTTGAAGCTCGTCGTTTGCCTTCTAACTCAGCCAAACAGTGCAGTCACTTCGGCAGCCGTCGACGCGCGGCAAGGGCTCGAGAAATTTCTGGCTAAAAATAGAGAATTGACTCTTCTGTAGATACACGACTTTAGGGGCATAGGAGTATGAAAATGGTTGATGTCCTGGAACGAAGAGACTATCTCCCAGACTTGAAGAAAGAATCTCCCGGAAAGTGCTGGGGGATTTTTGTTTTGTTTTGTTTTAAAGCTACAACTAAGGCGACGAGCCATAAATGGGATTGGCCTCAGCATGACCATTGATTACTGTACAGACTGGTCATTCAATTAACAGTCTTTTGGTGGTAGCTCTTCTAACTCAGCCTTGCTCTCTCAAGACGAAAATGAAGAAAAGAAACGGAATACTCTGTGGAACCAGGAATTATGTAAATTGTACCGCAAGGGTTATTTCTTATGTAAACAAGGGCATGAAAACTCAGACAGGGATTGAATGCGGCTACAAACCAGAGTTCTGTACTAAACTCAATGTCAGGCGGTCCTTGGCCCTCCCTCAAAATATAGCACCGCTTCGGTCCTAAGCCACCGGGCTTTAGAATACTGACAGGACAGGGGTGCCTGGGGGGCTCAGTCTGTTAAGCGTCCAGCTCTCGGTTTCTGCTCAGGTCGCGATCTCCCGGGTTCGTGGGTTCGAGCCCCGCGTCAGGCTCCACACTGACAGCTCGGAGCCTGCTTGGGATTCTCTCGCTTTCGCTCTCGCTCTCCCTTTCTCTCTGCCCCTCCCCTGATTGCGTTCTCTCTCTCTCAAAATAAATAAACTTAAAAAAAAAAAAAGAGGACTGACAGGACATGTTCCCAGTTAATATAAAGGGAAGCCCGGGACTTCCAGAACTTCAAATCAAGGCACCCGGTACTACCAAAGCCACACGGATGAATCATACTATGAGGTGTAGTATATGCTGTGGCGGATGGGCTATTATTCATGTCACCGCGCTATATGACTCTCGCTATTGGAAACGAGACATGAAATACAAAGGCAGCCACTTCTGCACGTAAAAAATCAGAGTGATGGGGGTGACGGGAGGTATCGCAAGTAAAATATGGCAACAGCCAGTTAATGAACTTTGCTAGGAGGCCCCGGGAGCCACAGGAAACTGGGGTTTGGCGGAATGCCTTTATATTTTAGATAATTATTTTCTCAACCACTTTGTAAAGCGGCAGAGGCTCCGGTTCCTTTCAAAAATGTTACTTATTTGTCCTTACTGTTCCAAGAAGGACAGATTTCCTTTGCCCGAAACGTGTTTTTGTTCCTGCTCTCCTGTTTCGTTCTCACGACAGCACCAGGAAATTGGCAAGAAACGTGTTGTCCCAGTTTATGCGTGGGGAAATGGAAGGCCCTAGAAATTAAGGACCTGCTCAGTGCCATCAGCCAGTGTGTGGCTGAGCTTGGCCCCGCGGACACCTTGGTTTCAGCTCAGCGAGACTGACTGGCGACCTCTGGCTTCTAGAACTTACAGTTCAGAGGACACGTCTGTGTCGTTCTCGGCCTTGAAGTTTGTGGCAATCTGTTACTGCAGCAATAGGAAATTATTACAGGGAGATACAAAACCAGATAATAAAGTGAAGTGTGAGGGCCCGCTTTGTCAGCATATATGCTAAACCCGGAGCGGTAAAGAGAGGCGTGGGCTGAAGCAGAAACATGAAGGGTTTCACTGTAGGAAGAGGAGAACAGTTCACACAGTTGTTCTGGAAAAATTGGCTACCCGTGTGAAAATTAAGTGCATGTGGATTTCTACTCCACACGACATACAAAACTCACTTTCAGGTGGCTTGAAGGTCTAATATGAAAAGCAACACTTGTGAAGCTTCTAGAAGAAAATCCAGGAAAATATCCTTATGACTTTAGGGAGATAGCTAAGAAGACAAAGGAAACCCAGACTGTGAAAGCAACAACCTGATAACTAGAAGCACTGTCATTTTTAAACCTTTTAATACAAAAAAAATAGGTTTTTAAGTGAAAAGACACACCACACGCTGGGAGAAAATATTTGCCATGCACGTCCCCCCCCCCGAAAAGACCAGAATATGTACAGCATGCCCACAAATCAGGAAGCAAAAGGTAATTCCAATAACAGTGAAGGCATGATTCTAGCTCGTGCTGTGACGGCCTCACAGAGAAGGGACTGAAGGAACGACAATTCTGCCCTCCATTCAATTTCCTTCTGATGCTCCCCACGTGAAACCAAATAGAAGCGGCACAAGACCCACCAGACTTTTGAAAAATTTTTACTGTTTCTCTATTTTTGAGAGAGAGACCCGGCACGAGCATGGGAGGGGCAGAGGGAGACGCAGAATCCGAAACAGGCTCCAGGCTCTGAGCAGTCAGCCCAGAGCCCGACGCGGGGCCCAAACTCACAAACCGTGAGATCGGGACCCGAGCCGAAGGTGGGCGCTCAACCAACTGAGCCGCCCAGGCGCCCCAAGACCCACCCGATTTTAAATCCAACCATCCCAAGTGTTGGAGAGTATGTAGACCAAGGGCAAATCCCACACAATTATGATGGGAGTGTAAATCCCTACGACTGCTTTGGAGAGCAGTTTGGCAATATTTATTAAAGCTTAGCTCAATCATACTTTATGCCCCAGCGATTGTACCTCTATGTGCTCTGCTAGTGCAGCAAAAGTACAAGAAGGTTCATGGCATAATTATCTCAAAACATGGCTTGAAAAAAATGCGTCAATGAGAAGAATCTACTGTAGATTCAAGCCTGAATATGTCGTATACTCAAGGAGACAACATGGGGGCCATCTCACAAACGTTGAGCATCAGTGCACATCACAGAAGGATATTTTCAGCATAATTCCATATAATGTTTTAAAAACGTACCCAATCATGGCAAAGGCCGTATAGCTGTACATCTGTGTGCAGCTAATTGATACAGAATTGCACGGAATAATGGACATCAACTCAGAATAGTAGCTACCTCTGCGAGCAAATGTTTTTATTCAGTGTTATGCCATATATGTGTTAGGGTGCCCTTTAAAACATGAAGTGTGACAGGTGCTGGAAGAGAGCTATGCCCAGGGGCCTTTGAGAGCACAGAGTAGGGGCCCAATGATCTAGACCTGGTCAGGGCGGTCAGGGAAGTCTCATTAGAGGAGCTAGCACTGATCAAATGGCTTAGACCATCGTAAACTCTCTGGGACATCAGTGTAAGGAGAAATCAGGGTGGTGTGGACACAGCATTGAGGAGCTCGACTTTACGTGGGCCTGAAAGAATGGGCAAACACCGCATGGAAGAAGCAGTAGGTGGAAAGAAGCTAAGCCAGAGAGAGAGGACAGAGGCACCCTTCCAGAGAGAGCATGTTTCCATGCGAGAGACAAGTTTTAGCCAGTAGGGCTTTACATTTCACTCATTTGGAAACTAGAATTGCCCCCGGGAAAACATGGCCACTCCGAAAAGAAAAGGTCAAGGGAGCGGAATCTGGGTACGGTATAGCTCTCATCCCTTAAATGTGTATGGCTCTCTCTTGCTGAAAAGGCTTGTATATAGTCACAGAGCCAGAGGTAAGAGGACGGGAGCGCTACCCACCCCCACCCCCCACCCCTGCCATTGTACAAGACACAGGTCAAAGCCTTGGAGAGATACGATGGTTTGCCCGAGGCCACCTGACTACTAAGTGATGGGGTCAGGCCTAAAACCAGTCCTTCGGTGGCAAGTTCAAAATTTCTTCTGCGACCGTCTGCCTGTTCCTTCGCCTTTTCACAGCCAAAGTTAGATCGGCAGTGGAGCGCTTTCCCTTGCAGAAGTACAGATCAACTGAAGAGCTTTTTAGCAAATTTGAATGGAAAGAGAGTGTTCACAGACACGTTGCTGACAATTTCTTTGTACGAGGCAGTGATGTATTGCATCGGCGTGAAGGGCCCCATCCCTTGGGAAGGGTGGGCTGGTAAGTAATTGGGATATTCCAATCTGCATAACCTTTTTTAAAGCACACAACCTGATTAAAAGTGCAGTCTCCCAGTAATAAATGGTTCAGAGGTTACATTTCTTCTATTAGACCAGAAATTCCATAAATGAAATCAATGAAATAAAGCTGATCAGTGAGCCTGCCTAAGAGCCCAGAGACGGCATGAAGCACGATCTCAGCGTAGGTGACCAATTGGGTTAAAAAGATTAATTTTACTGGGTTTTATACTCGGAGAGAGCCATACAGCACAAATGCCGGTAGCCGATGCATTGAAGGAGCAATCGAACTGAAACATAACCATGACTTTACCTTTGGAGACCCACTCGGACTTTAACGTTTCACCTGATATTACGGGGGCAAGCAAAGGCACGATACACGTTTTCTGCCTTCAAGAAGTCTACAGTTACATCTGGGAACTATAAAACATTGCAACACAGTAAATTAGGACATATAGATTGCAAGAACTGTTTGGAAGGAACTAATTACGACGCCTAGCAGATAGTTACTGCTCCATAAAAACGGGTACAGTGGGGCGCCTGGGACGGCTCAGTTGGTTGAGCATCTGACTTCACATCACGGGAGGATCTCACGGTTTGTGAGCTGGAGCCCCGCGTCGGGCTTTCTGCTGTCTGCACAGAGCCTGCTTTGGATCCTCTGTCCCCTTCTCTCTCTCTCTCTGCCCCTCCCCCACTCATTCTCTCTCTCTCTCTCTCTCTCTCTCTCTCTCTCTCTCTCTCTTTCAAAAAATGAATAAACAGGGGCGCCTGGGTGGTGCAGTCGGTTGAGCGTCCGACTTCAGCCAGGTCACGATCTCGCGGTCCGTGAGTTCGAGCCCCGCATCAGGCTCTGGGCTGATGGCTCAGAGCCTGGAGCCTGTTTCTGATTCTGTGTCTCCTTCTCTCTCTGCCCCTCCCCCGTTCATGCTCTGTCTCTCTCTGTCCCAAAAATAAATAAAAACGTTGAGAAAAAAAAAAAAGAATAAACGTTAAAAAAAAAATAGGTGCAGTGGCATCATACTGAGGCATGTTGCACCAGTGGTTGGTTTCTTTCTAAAATATTTAAGAAATGTGGTGAAACCACTGTGCTTCTCAGCCAGTTGGAGCCCCACACCATGTGAAAGGCTAGAAACTACAAAACGGCTCCTGGACTGATTATTGAGCCAATAGAGGGGGTTGCTTTTGAAGCCGCTGATTTGCCAAGAAGATGAAATTTTGTTTAAATCGCGTATACCTTGAAGTGAGAATAGTTTACCGAGACAAAAATGGTTTGTTAAGAAAAACCCTCAAAACAACATTTTGTAACTCGCGTTATTCCCCAGGTCGCCGAGAGATGATACTTTATCCGCTCTTTCAACGCGTTCCAAAATACGCAGCATTAACCATGGTTTTAAATACAACTGGAAATACTTTACAATGAGGACAGGACCGAAGAAGAATCTCATAAGGAAAAAAAAAAAAACACAATAACAAACCAGTGGTTAGGGCGAAGAAAACAAAAGCGGTGTGCGGTAATTGGATGGGCTCAAAGAAAGAGAACAAAGAATAAGCAATACCATATTAAATTATTGTTAATTGGAAAAGCCGAGATGTTCCTTCAGGCAGAAATCAGTAATTAGAATGTGGCGAAGCTCCTTATCGTCCTCTGGGTTGGAAATAAAAAGTGGATTGCCTCTCCTCGACTCGGGTTTTTCCCAGTCAACCGTAGTTAGGTGTTTCCACTGGTGAGAAACAGCAGATCGCGAAATAAAATGTGCCACCCCAACCCTTTTTTCCCTTAGAGACGGAGCATATAAGCCCTTGCCTTCCAGTCAACACCTAGGTGCTCAAGGCCACCCCGACCCAGCAGGAAGCGTACAGATAGGCAGAGGGGACGCGGCGGCCGGAACAGCGTCCGACTAGACCCGTGGCCTACACCACCCTCCCTCCAGCCCTGATGCGCAAACCTGCGTGATTCCACCTGGCCTGTCTGTCCCCTTGTCAACCCCTGCCTCCGGAATGACAAGATTCTAGGGATCCTTTCTCTAGGCCCCCCTGAGCTCTGGATTCCCCAACCCGTTTTGGGTCTCGGTATGCAAATCCATCCCACACACCAAGAAGCAGGCCCCGGATCCGTGTTTCCGAAAATAGGATTCATAGACCACCAGAGTCAGAAATGCCTTGGGGTGAGCGTGAGGCTTTGCTAAAACGAAGATCCGGGGGCTCAACTCAGACTTACTGAACCAGAAGAGTGGCGTTGGAGCCCAGAAATTGTCATCGAAGTCAGTACTCTGGGAGATTTTAACATACATGAATATTTAAGGACCAGCCCCCCACCTCGCTGGCGCTGGCTCCTTGTCATTTCTTCCCTGGGAAGTGTCCTGCCCCCAATCCACGCAGCTTTTCCTCCTCATTCAGCTGTCAGCTCCTAGGGCACCCCCTCCTAAAGGCTTTCCCGGGGCAAGATACCCCGTCCCCCGCTTTCAGTCACCGTCACATCGGCTTCTTGCATCTTCCTCGCGGTGGTTACCACTATCTAACCAGTGATCTTGCTGTGTGTCTGTTGACTGGCGTAGTGTCTCTTCCCCAGGGAGAAGGCAGACGCCCCCAAAGCGAGACCCAGATCTTTCCTGGCGCTTCCCTCACTGGGCCCAGGATAGCGTCTGACAGGTGATAGGTAGGTTCTCAATAAAACTCGCTGAGGGGCGCCGGGGTGGCTCAGTCGGTTAAGCTTCAGCCTTGAGCTCAGGTCATGGTTTCAGGGTTTCAAGGTCTGAGTTTGAGCCCCGCGGGGGGGGGGTGGGCTCTGCACTGACAGTGCGGAGCCTGCTTGGGATTCTCTCTCTCCCCTCCCCTCCCCACCCTCCCCTGCTGGTGCTCCCTTTCCGCTCTCAAAATAAAGAAAGAAACTAACCCCCCCACACACACCAAAACCTTTGAAAAGTAGTTGTTAGGAAAAACGATTTTTCTAGAAGGATTGAAGATGCACCCTTAAGTTTAATGGAATTCTTTCTATGATGCTTTACACATTTGCAGTATTAGGATTTATAAGAAATGGATCTGAATGACCAAAATATATTCCTCATATATATTTGGTCTTTGCCCGCGGTTTCGAGCTCACAGTTCCCCAAAACTTTGGAATTGCCTAAGTGATGAGGGCTTCAAGGTGTCTTTTGTTATGTTAATCAGGCTGCTTCGGGAAAGCTCCTCAGTGTGGGGGCTGGTTGCTTCTGGAGCCCATCAAGTGATTAGAGGGTTGACACTCTAAGTCCCACCCTGCCCCCCACCCCCGGCCCCGGAGGGAGAGAGGGGCTGGAGATTGAGTTCAATCACGAATGGTCAATGATTTAATCGATCACACGTATGTAACGAGGCCTCCATAAAAACCCCCAAAGAGAGGCCGGGGCTGGGAGAGTTTTTTGCTCGGCGAACACGTGGAGATTCCGGGAGACGGGCGGCCTGGAGAGGGCAGGGGAGCTGTGCGCCCTTTCTCCAGACCTCGCCCTATGGATCTCTTCTTTCTGGGAGTTCCTGAGTTACATCCTTCTATAATTAGCCGGTGATCTAGTAAGTAATATGTTTCTCTGAGTTCTGGGAGCCTCTAGCAAATTAATTGAACCCAAGGAAGGGCTGTCAGGAACCTCTGATTTAGAGCCAGTGGGTCTGAAGTACAGGGAACAGCCTGGGCTTAGCCATTGGTGTCTGAAGTCGGGGTGGGGGCAGTCTTTTGAGGCAGACTCGGGGATCTGATGCTAGCTCCAGGTACAGTGTCTCGACTGAGGTGAAGTTCGGGACACCCTACCGGTGTCCCAAACTTGTTTGTTGGTGTTGGGTGGGGGAAACCTCCTCCCCAACACGCATGTTGGAAATTGATTTTCAGCACATCAAAAGAGCACGGCCTGGCCTTAACAAATGTATTAAAGGGCAGGGAGTTTGGCCTATGACTTGGGATCACCTGAGCACAGATTCCCAGGCATTCGGATATCAGCGGTTCCTGAAGGATGAACTGAAGCCCCATTATCAGCGTGTGTAGAGTGCAGAAATCCCTCGAGTTAATACATTTATTCGGGCACGTGATCGGTGGTTTCCTGAGCATCTGGGCACCTCTGGCGGCTCTTTTGAAGAAATGTACCTTGTTGTACTGAAATCCGGCAGCTCCAAGGATGTTCACTCCCCTGTTCTTACCACTCCGTTTTGGGGTTTATCATCGCGGGGCCTAAGACCTTGGAGTAGACCTTGCTTCATCCATGTATTTGCAGATGCCATTTAATTAAAAGCTGCAGCCTCCTAGCATTTTCTCTATTTTACGGAGGAGCCACAAAGGCTCAGAAAATTTAAATAACTTGCCTAGAGTCCACGCTGGTGTACGACCATGTGCACACTGGCCTTCCAAGAATTGATTACTTGGCTTCCCAGATGAGTAGCAAGGCCTTGTCGGGTTCCCCAGTTCTAGTCTTTCCCCGTGAGCTTGGTTGGCCCATTGGTGACTCATGAAATGCAGATGAGAAGATGCCTGGATTAATATTTTATCATTGTCCTTGTTTTTAGGTTTTTACATAGGCCCTTTTTGAGAAAAGAGTACACGATCATAATAAATTCCGCACAGCACAGAATGGTATACCGTGAGATGTACCTGAGGCAGACCCAGTGCAACCACCATTAATGGCCTCTTGTCCATCCTTCCAAAATATTTTATGCATAGAATACAAGAAACTATCCACACACACAAACACACACACATAATATATATATTATATTATATTATATATATAATTATATATTTATATAAATACATAATAATATATTATAAATATATATAAAATATATATATAAATATATATATAAATATATATTATATATAAATATATATTTATAAATATATATATAAATAATATATATAAATAATAATTATATATGTTATATATATATAAACATTTATATTTATATTACACAAATGGAAGCATCTGCACCTTGACTTTTTTCACTTGATGATACATCTTAGAGGGGCACCTGGGTGGAGTAGACTTTGGCTCAGGTCATGATCTTCTGGTTCCTGCGTTCAAGCCCCGCATTGGGCTTGCTATTGTCAGTGCAGAGCCTGCTTTGGATCCTCTGTCCTCCTTCTCTCTCTGCCCCTCCCCTGCTCAAGTGAGCTCCCTCCCTCCCTCCCTCCCTCTCTCTCTCTCTCAGATAAACATTAAAAGAATGATATATCTTAGATACAATTCCTTTTCATTGTTAAACCTAAACATATACTCCTGTCTGATTTTTACCGACATTTGACAATTAAGTCTTTGAAGCACACGTAATTGAAAGAATGAGACAGTACGAAAATGCACATTATGTAGATTTGAAAATTAACAGTTTACAGTATCTGTTCTAACACCTACCTATCTACTGATCAGTTCATCTTCTTTTCTTTAATGCCTTTCAAAAGAAATGGCAGGCATCCATTCACTTCTGCGGGGAACACCGAATGTCTATCATGAGCCAGCGTTAAATGTTTGTTTACAGTTCTTAAAGTAAAATTTACACAAAATGAAAGGTAGAAATCTTAATATAGCCTTGAATGGGTGTTGATAAAGGAGTACGCCGTGTAATCCCAAACTCTATCAAAACTGTAGAACATTCCATCACTCCAGAAATTTCCCTAATGCCTCATTCCCTGTCAGACTCCACCTACACCCTCACCAGAGGTCACGTTTTGATTTTTTTTCCCCCAGTGGATTAGTGTGGTCTGTTCTAGAACTTCATATAAGTGGAATCATAATGTCCTGTCTCGTGGAAGGCTTTTACTTGACATCCTATTCGTTCGTACTGTGTGTATCAATCATTTGTTTCTTGTTATAACGAAAACGTATTCCATGGTATAAATATACAGTGTATGTTATTTTACATTTATGTCCACGATCCATCTCAAATTCGTTGTTTGTGTGTGATGCGAGGGAGGAGTTGAGCTGTATTTATTACCTTCCCATATGGAGAGCCAGTCGCTCATTCTACCGCCATTTGTTGAAAAGCTATTCCTCTCAACATTGGATTGCTTTAGTGAGTTTTTCCAAAAATTAAATGACTGCTGTAAGTGTGGGTCTTTCTCTGGACTCTGTTGCATTAACCTTTATGCCAGTACTGTACCGTCTTAGTAATGGAACTTGACAGTAATCTTGGAAATAAGGTAGTGTGTCTTTCCAAATTTGCCCTTTTTCTAACTCCCTTTACCGTTCTAGATCCTTTTAATGCCGTATACATTGAGGGAATTAGGTTGACAGTTTCTGCAAACAAGCATGGTGGGATTGCGTTGGAGATTGCATTGCACCTATAGATCAATTCGAGGATTGATAACTGACATCTTAGAAGTATTAAGCCCTCCAGTTCATGAACATAGCAAACTTTTCCATTTATTTAGGTGTTAATTACCTCCAGTAAAGTGCGGTATAGATAGGGTTAAAGTAGCCATTCTTCCCTTGTTCTGAGGAGAAAAATAGTCAACGTGCGCAGCACCATTAAATGTGATGTTGACTCTAGTTTTGTTTTGTTTTGTTTTGTGAATGCCTTTCGTCTAAATAAAGAAATTTCCTTCCATACCTAGTTTGCTGAAAGTCCTTATGATGAGTGGGTGTTGAATTCTGCCTTCTGTGGTTTTTCCTTTATTCAATAAATACAGCAAATTACATTGTTTCATGTTTTGAAGTATACCAGCCTTACATTCCTGAGATAAATGTTGCATGGTTATGATCTGTCGTTCTGTATTTTTGACTTTTATTTGCCCAAATTGCGTTAAGTGTTTTGTGCCTGCCTCTGAGGGATACTGGTCTCCTGGTGTGTTTTTTTTTAAAGTTTTATTCATTTATTTTTAAGTAATCTCTATACCCAACTCAGGACCCCAAGATCAAGAGCCCGATGGTCCCGCAGCTGAGCCAGCCAGGCACCCCTGTGTTTTTTGTTTTTTATTTTGGAATGAGTTTCCCACATTGTAAAATTATGTTTTTGCTTTGTCTCAGAAAAGAAGCTGTGAATCGATCCCTCTTCCTCTATTATTTGGAAGAGTTTAAGATTCATGTTATCTCCTCCTTAAATATTTGATACAGTTCACCAGTGAAGCTATGAGACCCTGATTTTCTTTTTGCACAGTTAAAAAAGTAAAAAAATTCAACTTCTTGAAGACTTATTGTGTGATTTAGATTTTCTGTTTTGTTTCTTGTCCGTTTTGGGAGGTTGTATTTTTCAATAAGTTGGCACACTTCAACTAAGTTGTCTGCTTTGTGGTTCCAAAATTATCCATAATATTTCTTTATTATACTTTAACATCTGTAAGATTTGTAGCGATAGCCACTCTTTCATTACTTTCATTGCTAATTTGTATCCTGCCTCTTTTTTACTTCAAAAAAATTTTTTAACGTTTATTCAGTTTTTGAGAGACAGAGAGAGAGAGCATGAGCAGAGGAGGGGCAGAGAGAGAGGGAGACACAGACTCCGAAGCAGGCTCCAGGCTTCGAGCCGTCGGCACAGAGCCCGATGCGGGGCTCGAACCCACGAACCGTGAGATCATGACCTGAGCCGAAGTCGGACGCTTCACCGACGGAGCCACCCAGGCACCGCAGTTGTTTTCTATTGCATGGAAATCTGCTCTTCAGGATTTATTTCCTTCTACTTATTTAGGATTAAAGGTTATCTTTGCATTTCTTTTTCTAGCTTTTTGGAGTGGAATTTTTTTTCTATTATAAGTGTTTACAACTACAAAGTTTTCTCTAAGTGTTGCTTTAGCTACATTCCATAATTCATATATGTTATATTTTTATTTATTTTGATATATTATTATTATTATCATTCCATTCAAAACATTTTCTAATTCCCCCTGTGATTATTTCCTCTCCTGATCATTTAGTAGCAAGCTATTTAGTTCCCAAATATTTATTTCCTTTTCTAGATATATGTTATTGTTACACGTTTATAATTTAACTCCCTTGTGATCAGAGAACCTATTTTGTATGATTTCAGTCTGATTAAGCACACAGTGGTCTTTCTACACTCAGATAGGAATGTGCACTCTACAGCTGTAAGGTGTGATGTTCCTTAAATACAAACCAACTCAAAGTGCTTGATAGAAGTTGTTCCAATTTTTGGACTCGTTACTGATTTTCGTTTTATTCTACGGTTACTGAAAAAGGTATGTTAAATGTTTTAAAATATTTTTATTTATTTTTGCGAGAGAGAGAGAGAGAGAGAGAGAGAGAGAAACTGTGAGTGGGATAGGGGCAGGTGGGGGTGATAAAGAATTTGAAGCAGGCTCCAGGCTCTGAGCTGTCAGCGCAGAGCCCGACGTGGGGTTCGAACTCCCGGAGTGAGAGATCATGACGTGAGCTGGACGCTTAATGGACTGAGCCACCCAGGCACCCCAGCTGGGAGTGCAGAAGTGTCCAGTTTTCCTTTTGCCTTTGTCAAATCTATTATTCTGAAGATCTGTCATAAGACCTTCACACGTAAGGCACATTTATTATTGCCACGTATTCCTGATGAGTTGATCCCCCCGTTTTTAAGTAAAAATTTAAAGTTTATTTTATTTTTATTTTCAAGAGAGAGAGGAAAGGGGAGAGAGAGAGTGAGCAGGGGAGGGGCAGAGAGAGGGGTGGGGAGAGAGAATCCCAATCAGGATCCACGCTGTCAATGCAGAGCCCGACATGGGGCTCAGTCCCACAAACTGTGAGATCATGACCTGAGCCGAAATCAAGAGTTGGATGCTTAACTGACTGAGCCACCCAGGTGCCCCGATCCCTACCCCCCTTTTTAATTATGAAATGCCCCCCTTTATCTCTGGTAATATACTTTTATTGAAGTCTCCCTTATCTAATATTAATATAGTGACCCATGACTTCCTAGGCATACTTTGATATCACATATCATTGTTTCCCATCAATATTTTTTTTAAATCAATTTGTTTCTGTACATGTTAAAGTGTATCTCCAGTCAATAGCACATACTTGGGTCTTGGTTTTTATCCATTCTGACAACTTCTGCATTGTAATTGGAGTGTTTGTTTGTCAACATTTACCGTACAATTTGACATAGTTGGATTTGGGTTTACCATTTTACTATTTATTTTCTGATGTCTCCTTTGCTGTTTATTCCACTAATGCTCCTTGCCTTCCCCCTATTGGGTTAATAGAATATGTATTTCTAGAAATCCATTTCATTTTATCTTTTGACTTGGTAGCTGTAGCTCTTTCCTATTTTGACTTTAGTATTTACTCTAGAGATTATAATACACTTCTTTAACTCTTCAGCAGTCTACTTAAAGTTAATGTGTTATTGCTTCACAGAATATATAGAAACCTTGAACTTTATAGGTCCCTTTTCTCCCTTTCTCATTTTTTAATGCTATTTTTTTGTCAGAGTCTGTGTATATGTCTACCCAGGACACTTTATGGGCTGTGAGAAAGGTGGAAACTTCATATCCCATCCAAAAGAAAAATTATTTGAAAGTGATTTTATGGGTTCCAGGTGTTAGTAGTTTACATATTAACATAGCGAATT
Source organism: Felis catus (assembly GCF_018350175.1). Lineage (NCBI taxonomy): Eukaryota > Metazoa > Chordata > Mammalia > Carnivora > Felidae > Felis > Felis catus. The sequence continues at coordinate 113,544,521 of NC_058386.1, read as the reverse complement.
GGAAAGAGACAGTATCGCAGGGTCACAGAATGTCAGAGCTGGAAAGGATCTTAAAACTCAGCCAGTCCAGTGTTTCCCCAGAGGGACACTGCTGGCATTTTGAGGGAGACCATTCTCGATTGTGGACTGTCGGGCACATTGTAGGACTTTCCGTGTCACTGGCACCTGCCTTCTAAATGCCAAAAATGCCTCCATACGTTTCCAAAGTCCCAACTGGGGGTATTCGAACAGCCCTCAGTTAAGAATCATTAAGTTATTAATGATTAAGTTATTAGTGATTAATCATTAAGTTATTAAGTCCCCTCATTGTCCAGGTGGAGAAACAGATTCAGAGAGCATACATAGGTAACTTGCTCAAAGTTGAACGCCAACTTTTTCTTTCCTTTTTTTTTTTTTTAAGGAACTGTGACTAAACCCTTCTTCTCATTTTAGTTCTCCTAACTGTATTGTGTTCTGAGATTGGTCATGAAAATATCCCAACTATAACTAAAATGTAAAGCTAGGAGACGTTTTTATTTCTTGTGTCCGAAATTAATACCATCCGTTGGAAAAACCGCCCTGCGGAAGTTAAGAGATGGGGGTTCTGAACCCGACTGTAGTCTGTGTTTCACGGACCTTCCGTAGCAAGAGAGTTGCATTGGCTGTTCTCTGCTGGGCTGATTTAACGATGTTTATAAAATGCTCCATGCAAAACCTTCACAAGGAAAAGCCTCAGTATAATCTCAGCAGAATAATTAGTGCTTTATTTTGGTTCCGTATAAATATGTATACATTTCTATTTTTAAATTCCAAGAAGCTCAGTTCTTAGTATTTTTTTTCTTCTGGAGTTTAATGGGCACGAATACAATCTCAGGCTGCTTACTGTCATAAGCAGAGCTGCTCAGACGGCTCCTAAAACGGCTTGAAACCTAGTTCCCGCAATTGTACTGCCCACACACGACTCAGCTCGTCCCTACGTCCCCAGGATGAGGCAGGTATTGAACTTAGTCTGTACAAGATCTGCACCTGCGTCAGGTCAGCAAGGCGATGAGGGGGGCTGGCGGATCACCGCCGAGGAGAGGGGGCTGCGGTGCGGAATGGCTAGGATAAGAAATAACACCAGGTCTTGAACAGGAAAAGGCTAAATATGACCAGACACTGAGATTCTGCGTCTTCCTTTGGACGAGAAAAAGTTTAGATGGGACTAAAAGCAAAGCTGCAAGGCAAATACACGAATAGCAACATTTAGCAGATGGAAAGGGCAAAGGGGGTTCTGAGTGGGTGTTGACAGAGATCGTCATAGTTCTTGGATTCTGTCCAACCAGATTGATGCCGCTGAAGTGTGGAAGGACTTTCTTCGTAGCGTTCGTTAGTAATTAATAGGAAGAATATCATTGGGTTGCGTTGGATTACTTATTCAGTTTCTTCATATAACAAATACTTATCGTGAGCACCTACTGAAAGTCTGGCATTGTTCTAAAATGCTGTAGTGAGGGGGCGCCTGGCTGGCTCAGGTGGTGGAGCATGCGACTCGTGCTCTCGGGGTGGTGAATTTGAGCCCCCCGTTGGGTGCAGAGATTGCCAAAAGATCATTTAAAAATCTTAAAAAAAATAAAATGATGTCGTGAAAAAGACAAAGACTGCATGCTTTCCCTTATGTGTGGAATCTTAAAAAAAAAACAAAAAACAAAAAACAAAAAAATAAACTCTTAGTTACAAAGAACAGATTGGTGGTTACTAGGGGGGGTGGTTAGGGAATGGGCAAAATGGGTGAAGGGAGTTGAGAAGTACAAGCTTCCAGCTACGAAATAAGTAAGTCCTGGGGATGTACTATACAGCATGGTAACTACAGTTAATCACGCTGTATTGTAGGTTTGAAAGCTGCTAAGAGAGTAGATTTTTTTTTAATAGAATTTTATTTTTTGAGAGCGAGAAGGAGTGTTTGCAGGGAAGGGGCAGAGAGAGAAGGAGAGGGGGAGAATCCCAAGCAGACTCCATACTGTGAGCACAGAGCCAGATGCAGGGCTCGGGCTCACAAACCATGAGATCGTGACCTGAGCTGAAATCCAGAGTCAGGCGCTTAACTGACTGAGCCACCCAGGCGCCCCAAGAGAGTAGATCTCGAAAGCTCTCCTCACAAGAGACGAATTCTGTAACTTTGTGTGGTGGCCCATGTTAACTAGACTCACTGTGATCATTTCATGATGTATGCAAATAGGAAGTCGTTATGTCTAATTACCAATGTATGATGACACAGATTTTGTGATTTTTGCAAAGAGAAAGAGGTAGCTATGGGTGAAGCACTTTCTCGTGGTTTCAGATCACCTTATGTGCCCCTTTCTTTTCCGGTACTGAACCTCTGTTCCCTTTATCCCTGTCTTTATCCACATCTCTCTGTTTATCCTCTTCCTCTCTATCCTGCTAGAGAATTGAAATTAGCAGACAGGTTTGAAGAAACCCAGGAAGGAGAGCAGGCAGTCGTGGAACACAAATGTGAGTTCCGAGCACTGTTTTTTAAGATGGCCGAGTGGGAGCCTCAAAGGCGGGTTCAGGATGGCCCTAAGGGTCATGGGTGCAAGCTAACTTCTCCCCGGGAAAGGAATCCAGGCCTCTCAGCTCCTGAATCCTACCTCCTATGGTCTCTATTAATATTTTCCTGTCAACTGTGACCTTAGACTGTTCCGCAGAGAGCTGTGTGTCTTTCGCAATAGTCTTCTGAAAGATGAGCATCTCTTCTTCTGCAGTTCCGGTAACAGATTGATTTTCCTCCTGATCACCTCCTCTCCAGTGGCTTGACAACTGCTGATTTGAGCAACTCCTCAGGGCCCTGTTAAGTTATGTTCTATGTCTACTGTGTGGAAAGTAGCCCATAGTAGTCCAGATACGATAGGGTTGCGGCTTAGACTAAGGGGAAAGCTGTAGAAAGGGAGAAAGATGGACAGATTCGAGAAATACTTAGCTGGGGCTATTGCCAGGACTTTGGGATGGATTAGGGAACAGATGCTGAGGGAGGAGGCGATGTTACAGCTGACTCTTAGGTTTCTGACTCACCAGACTGAGTGGAAAGTGGAACTCTTCACTGAGGCATGGCATGTTAGAAGGGGACCCCGCTGGTGGGGGAAGATTATAGGGAAAAATTGCATTTAAAATGCCTTGGAGGGGTGCCTGGGTGGCTCGCTTGGTTAAATGTCCGACTCTTGGTCTCGGCTTGGGTCATGATCTTAGTTTGTGGGATCGAGTCCCGCACTGTGCTCTGTGCTGACAGCATGGAACCTGCTTGGGATTCTCTCTCTTCCTCTCTCTCTCTGCCCCTATCTCATTTGCACGCGTGCATGCTCTATCTCTCTCAAAGTAAATAACTTAAAAAAATTTAAAATTTAGGGGCGCCTGGGTGGCTCAGTCATTTAAGCATCCGACTTTGGCTCAGGTCATGATCTCACGGTTCGTGAGTTTGAGCCCGCCCGTGTCTGTGCTGGTGGTTCAGAGCCTGGAGCCTGCTTCGGGTTCTGTGTCTCTTTCTCTCTCTCTCTTTCTCTCAAAAATAAACGTTAGAACATTGAAAAAAATTAAAATTAAAAAAGTTTAAAAAATGCCTTTGAAAAATCAAATCTCAAGTAGACGAAGAGATACGTTTCTGTGGAGCAGAGGAGAGAGTTGCCTTGGAAGTCTAAATTTTGGAGTATCAGCATATAGGTAGGCAATGGATCTTTGGACACCTTCCAAGGGGAGTCTGTCTAAAACAGTATAGAATGAGAGGGGATGCCCCCTTGCCTGAATCCCAGAGGGTGCCATCATTTCCAAGTCAGGTTGTGGTGGAAGGGCCAACCAAAAGACAACTGAGGGTTGATGGGGGTGGGGGAGAGGGGAAAGTGGGTGACGGGCATGGAGGAGGGCACTTGTTGGGACGAGCACTGGGTGCTGTATGGAAACCAATTTTTCAATTAATTATATTAAACAAAGGACACTGAGTGGGATGGAAGGAAAACCAGGAGAATACGTGGTCACGCTCAGTCCCTTCCGTTCTGAGTTGCTTTCCTGAATGAAAAGAGAAGGGTATCCGTTGTGACCGGCGTTCTGGGGCTTTCTCACGGGAGCTTCACATTCCGTGTGCCATGGAAGAGTCGAGTTGACTACTGCTGCCTTGAGTCGTGCTATCTTTCCATTTACTGTAGCCAGATAAACATGGAGTCTTTGTAAGAAGATCTCTTTTTGACACCAGCCAGGGAAATTTAAGACAAAATTATCTTTGCAAGCCAACAAGGAGGCGTTTTGGAGAATGAGTTGGTGTTGGGAGGGACTAGAGGACTGAGAGGGATGGGCCATGCAGTGTTTTAATGATACTGGTGAAATGCTTGGAAAATAAATGGGTTGTGAACAACTGGGTCCCTTAATTCCTGGGAATATTCTACCCCACAGAGCAAAACTACTCTGCACTTCAGTCTCAGCCAAAACTGGCCGAGGTGTGTGTCATGGAGAGTCTGCAGGTAACAGCTTGTGGGGAGGACAATATTACTGCACCAAAAGCCGTAGTGAGGTTGGAGGCAGTGAAGATACTCCTGCAGTTGACATGAAGTGGGGAGAAATGGCTGATACCATAACAAAAATGCTGAGAATGCATTTCTCTTGTGCTTCTGGCTGCTGATCAGCCGGGGCAGCCGATGACCTTTGATATATAGTCACGCTGGTCTCTGTGGTAGCCGTGACTAGAGACACTTTGAAATGAAGAAAGCTACCACTTTCTGTTCCTAAGGACAAAGGAGTGCTGGGGATGGCAGTCTTGTCTTGTGTCCAAGAAAGGAGGGTGGAATTGGGGGTGAGAGGAGGAGGGAGAAAGATGGGTTTCCCAGTGCACGGCCAAGAAATAGTTCACTCCTGACATCATCTATAGAGATTGTCTGGGATAATATCTGGCTCCCGACGAATGCTTAGTAAACGTTTGTTGGAGCTGATCTTTAACTATTTCTCTCACATGGAGTAATGGTAAGTGACTCATTCTTTTTTAAAAATGTTTACTTATTTTGAGAGAGAGCGAGAGAGCGTGCATGCACGGGTGGGGTAGGGACTGAGAGAGAGGGAGAGAGAGAATCCCAAGCAGGCTCCATGCTTAGCGGGGAGCCCAGCATGGGGCTCAATCTCATAAACATGAGATCATGACCTGAGCAGAAATCAAGAGCCAAACGCTTAACCGACTGAACCACCCATGCACCCCTCATTGTTCAGATCATTAAATGAAACCAGCACCAACTGAAGGAATGGTTAAATATTAACATTTACGCCCAGTATCCTGCATTACGTTGTGTGTTTGTGGTTTATCGTCTACCGATAGCCCAGTTCCTCACAAGGCTGACAATTCTTCAATACTTCTTAGTAGGCAGTTGAGTAGGAATGTTCTGCAAGTAAAGGAATATTGACCTGGTGGTGCTGAGCGGCTGTTTATCTTTACTGAGACAAGGACGAGAGAAAATGGATTTCAGTGGTATAAATTAAACACCTCCTGTGACATCAGATAAAACTTAACCTGTATAGATTATTTGCAACTGACACAATACAGCCAGAGTAAACTTCCAAAAGCATAGCTCTGATCTAATAATTCCCTACTCAAAGATCTTTAATGGCTCCCCATTGGTTGGGGAATAAAATTAATCCCTTAATCTGGCTCTACGATTGGGTCTACCTTTCAAGGTTATATCTTGCTCTTCCCCTTCTCAGACCCTAAAACTTGACCTATTCTTTCTATGTTCCCTTGTGTTTCCTCCTGCTATGCCTTCTAATGTACATGAACTTTCTCACATTCAGGTCTATTCACATCCTATCCATCCTTTAGTTGCACCGGGTTCAAAAGTTACCTGTTTTCATTAAATTGTGCTTGATCCCTTCGGAATCATCCCATTCTCCTTTCCCCAGACATTTTGAAGCGTTTTTATGGTGGCAACACAGGTCAACCGTCTCCTTGTAACTCTCAAATCCCCAGAGCTATGAAAATAGAAAAAAAAAGTCACAATTCATTAAAGAATCAGAACTGACCTGAACCTGTTCAGTAGTAAAATCATACTTGAAGCGATCTGAGACTCTCTAGTCTTTACTGATCTCACTTTAGTGTTAATGGTTCTACATTTGAGTTCAGAGGTATAAATGTGTTTGACAATGGGCTACTGCCCTAAATCCCACTCAGTGTGTTATTTAATATGCAGTATCTGGATCTTATAACTGCTCTAAGTCTGAGAATTTATGAATTCTGAAATCATGTTTCCAAGGTTTTTAGATAGGGATTGTAAACTTGATTACATTTATATACAATTGTCTTTTTTTTTTCTGCCTAAAATCTAAACAACCATTCCATTCTGAGAGAATCGGCCACTGTGTGAGCCTTGGGGAGGGCCTTAGTGTTCCATTTCCATCCTGGATTTTGAAGGGGCCATGTACCTGTTCCTTCCTGGTGCCTAGTCATGGAGACATGACCTAGGCTTTTAGTAGAGCCCAGGTCATGCTCCTGCCTGGGACTTTGAATTCTGAGGGACTACTATAAAGAAACAGGAAAAGTTAGAGATGATTAATTGGGGTGGTGTAGTCAAGTGGCCAGCGACAGTGGTGCCCACACCCCACTCTTCCTGTGGAATGACATGGGCTATAGTTCTTGCTTCCTAGTCACCTTGGGTTCTTGACGATTTCTGAACCTCCGTTGCCAGACTTCCAGTTCTGTGAACTCTCCAATGTTCTTTCAAGAAATGTTTCCCTTAAGTTAGCTGGAGTTTAGTTTCTGTTATGTGTATCCCCAAACCTTAACTTACAGACTATATTGTCTTTCCATCTTTGCCTGACTTGGTCAATTTGGGCTTCTCTAACCAAGTACCAGAGACTGGGTAGCTTATAAATGTGACAGAAATTTCTCTCTCGCAGGTCTGGAGACTGGAAGTTTGACATCAGGGTGGCGGCATCGTTGATTTCTGCTGCAGACTCTCTCTCCTCCAGGGTGTAGACTTCTGACTTCTTGCTGTATGGTCACATGGTAAAAAGAGCTAGCTAGCTCTCTGGCCTCTCCTTTTAAGGGCAATAATCCTATTCATGAGGGCTCCATGATCATGACCTAATCACCTCCCAAGGCCCCGTCTTCTGATATCATCTCATTGGGATTAGGTTTTCAACATATGAATTTTGGGGGGACATAAACATTCAGTCCATAGCACCACCCTCATCTAGATTTGAAGCTCGTTAAAAGTGAATCACATATCTTTTCATCTTTGTATACTCAGAGCCCTTAGTAACAACAGATAATTGATTAATTTTATATATGATAGTGACAAGATCATACTGGTATTTTGGAAATCTCACTCTCTTTCATGTATGAAAAATGGGGTAGAAGAGGAAAGGTCGGAGTAAAGACTGGAATACTGGGAGGCGATTTTTGTGATAGGTAGTGGGAATGGAGATGGAGAAAAATTTTATGGATTTGAGAGATGTTTAAGGAAACAGGTCAGGATTTTGGTGACTGATTGATCATGGTCGATGATGGATAGGGAGGAAGAAACATGACTCCCAAATATCTGACTTCAGTTACTAGTTGGATAATGGTGCCATTCAAAGAGCTAGGAACATAGGAGTTGGGGGGTGGTGGTGCTGAAGGAGATAATTGGGTCAACTGGAAATGTGTTGAGTTTCTGGACCGTTGGAGAGGTCCCATATACCATGAGTGATGGGTCTAAAGCTCATTCAGGGTCAGAGATTAGGTATCCTCACAATATCCATACGTGACTGAAAGCGGCTGGGTATGGAATTGACCATCTTCATCTCGTTGGCTTGCTCTTGGCCCTTGAGGTTGTTTCTCTTCAGAAGAAATATGTTAGAGCCCAAAGAACTCAGGAGTGAAAAGAGGCATCCTGGTTTCTAATTCCACCTATGTTGCTAGTCAAATTTGTAATCTTAGAAAAGTCACTTTTGCCCTCTGGGCCTTGGTTGTTACATCTTTACAAGGGAGCTGCTGTCTGCCCCGGAGACCTCACAGGATAGTTGTGGGAATCAAGTGAGAACCTGATGTAAATAAAATTGCTTGGATAACATAAATGTGCTTGTGAAAGACAGTGCTCTTGCATTTTCCATATGCTCCCCTACAGATCCCGGGATCGTTTGAGTTATGTTGGGACCATGTGAATACTCTGGCTAATGAGCTGTGAGTAGATGTGACAGGTGTCACTGCTAAGTCAAAGCATTAAGAGTTCGTGCGCCATCTCCAACGTCTCTGTTCCTCTTCTTTAGTAACCATGGATGCGATATGTTGAGATGGCAGCATTGTAAAATAGAAGGAACATCAGTCTCTGAGTCATAAAATGGAGGAAAGGAAACCCCACCTGTCTCATGACCCCCAATTGAGTTTATGTGAGTGAGAAATAAATTTTTGTGTCTTTAAGTCTCTGAGATTTGGGGACGATAGGTTCCTAAAACACATCTAACCTTCTTCTGGTTAACATAGTGTTGCAAGCATAAGGCATTGTTCCTGGAGGTTTTTGTGGAAGTCGGTGGGAAACTGGAGACATGGGGCTCTAAAAAGCTTTTGGAGATAGACAGGGAAAGCAATGAAGATAATTTGGGGTAAGGGAGAAGTTGGAACCTGGGGGGCTTGACTAGGAGGCTGGGGCAGTAACTCAAAGGTGAGGGGATAAATATTTGGAAATGGGAATAGAGAAGGGAAATCATACGGATGCAAATGACAGTCATTTTGAAAGAAAGTGGATGGAGTCTGTGGCTAATTGGAATGGGAGCTGTGTCAGTAGAAATTGCCAAAGACGATTCAAAGTTTGAAGCCTGGATAGCTTAAGAGAATAAAAGTGTTGTTAATGGGGACCAGGTTTTTTGGAATCGAGCAGAATTTGATTGGAAGAGGTAGCCGTGGAAAAGGAAGTTCATTATGGATATAATTTGTTTGGGTGGAAAGAGCTCACAAATTCAAGAAAATGTCTGGTATCCAGGCAGAGCTATTAGCGCAGGAACTCAAATAAAAAGATCAAACTGGAAGGGTAAATGATACGCGGAGCCACCGTATGGTGCATTGGTTAGTCCTGCCAACGTGGGAGGTTGGGTCGGAGGATAAGGAGTCCATGAGAACCACTGGTAAAAACCAAGTGGGGATGTCCGTTCATTCGTTCAACAGACATGTACTGAGCGCACATTATGTGTCCTGTATTTACTCCAACATACTCATTGCTCAACAAACTGGTAACTGTAATTTGGGTGAGTTTTATTATCTCAGCACTTCCAACGTGGAAGGCAGGCACACTGGGAACATCGGTACACATATTTGAAAAGTTGTTTTGTAGACCTTCTTTCCAGAGCCTACCTAATAAAAGACAGCTAATACAATGAAGGAGCCTGCTGAGACCATAGCTGTGACTTTAATGTCATTAGATTAATGCAGAAATAGGACTTAGCATGCCACCTATATACTTAGTGTTTATGACCGTGGCATAGCAGTCTGGGCGATCTCCGACATCCTCACAATTTTCCTCCTCCAGCAACAGAGAGGGAAGACCGTTTTAGTTGCATAATAAAAGTTACAGAACCTAGATGTAGAAGATTGTTTTATTTGAGATTCCATTAAGTACCTTACAGATACAGAAGGTCTTTCGAAGAAAAACAGGCATGTTAGCTAAATGTAATTTGACATTAAAATATAGATTAGCAGAGAACTGAGAGAGAGATTTCAAAGCAAACCATCTCCGAACTTCACTTCATTGACAGGAGAGGAAAGCCCTTACCATCCATAAAATAGGAGGATGGACTCTTGGATCACTAAAGCAGTTCTTGCTCTGATTTTCTATAAATATGGAGCCAAGCCTAGAATCGTGGGATATCTTGAAGTTACAAAACACTGCTGCTAGTTTGTAAGCACTCCCACACAGCTTTTAGTGATAGCCACTTTAAAAAGACCATCCAATATTTTAATTGCCTTGACCACAGATCTGAGGCAGTTTTTCGCTAAAAAAAATTATGAGGTCATTTTGGAAATCAACCAGATGACTCTATGGGGCCATAAAGCTTACTTTCAGCAGAATGGTGACCAGCATGTAGAAGACAGAAGGGCGTAGAGCATGTCAACAGAAATAAGAAAGGGGTGGGTTTTCATAAACCAAGGTTCTCACCATAGCCCTAAGATTCCAGCGGGGAGAACCCTGGCCTGGCCAATCACCACGTTGAGCCCTAGGTTGAGATACAGTCTTTTGAAGAATTTTCCGTATTGCCTAATTTGCATACACTTCCCTCCTTTCCTGGGGTGTCCTTGGAAATTCTGGGTGTCCTTTTTCTCCAAGGGTGGGTGCGGAAATGCGCTGAATCTCTCATTTCTGCCTCACCATGCAGCTACCTGGGATCGAGTGGAATACTGAAGCCGACCAGGAGCCTTGACTTGGTGAGTGCAATTTTTAACCAATCAAGTCAGCTGCTCATGGATCACATAAGGATTGGTTGTCCGACACAAGAGATGTCTTCTAGGAAACCTGCAGGGCGTCCGATATTTTCTAAATTTTTCGGGACCGCTCTAGATAAGGATGGAGGCAAGACATTTGCCAGATTGAACTCATTGCAGCCGTGAATGTGTTTGTGATGAGATCCATGAGACACTTCTGCTATTTACCGTTGACTAAAGCTTAGCTTCTTTATTTAATAGCGCTTTATTGATTTTTATGGTTATTTTTGAAACAGTACCTGTTTCAAACCAGTATTTGATGTATTTCCACAAAATGCAAGGTTTACCTTGAGAAGAAATTTTACCGTGTTTAAATGTTAGCTAAAATAGCACAAACCAAATATCCCTGTGCTAAGAAAATAACCCGGGGACGGAGGGGAGGCTTTGCTCCTCAGCCAGTAAATCCTGCTTCCTAAGCTCTAGTGTGCATAAGGCTTTCCCACGGATCTCCTGTTGCTACGGAAACCTCTCTCAGTGTCTGGGCTCTAAACAGCTGACTCATTTCAAAGTCTGGCTCTCAAACTCTCAGCTCACAGCTTAGAGAGACAAATGGAAACAAAGAACAGCACAGAAACAATGAAATACCAATATATACCATTCCATTACAAAGTGAATAAATTATGTGTCTTGAATAAAGGGACAGGGTAAGGTCGTGCAGATCGCCGGTGGCTACAGACTGCAGTCCAGGTGCCCTAGAAACGCAACGGAGGCCAAGGTCAGTAAGAAGAGATTTCCGTCCTTTGGACTTCGTGACCCAGAATAAAACCAAAGCTTAAAGAGATTCTCCATAACTCCCTCATATCAAAATAGGCTAACCAGCTACGTATGTAAACACAAGCAAAGAGCGTGAGCAGCAGGTTAGCTAGCATGGGATGGGGTGCGGGGAGAGGTGGGGAGGGTAGGGGTATCTTAGAAAAGCCCAAAGCCGGCTCGGGCAGTGTCCAAACAAAGCTCGAAGGTCTCTCTTCCAAGCACGTTCTAAAGGGGCCTTCCTGTTTTAGTGCCTTTGGGCCCTATTAACTCAACATATTCCATGAATACACGGAGCCATGTTTGGAATCTCAGAATGAGGGAATAAGTGTCCCAGCACTCTTATCCCTGTCAACTGGCCCGGAAGGTATGGTGGGATTTTCTGTTTTTCCATTTACAACTGATAATGATGATAGGCAGCAATGGAACTTTGAATCTGAACTCCTGAAAAAGTGATTTACTTAAAAAAATTTTTGAAAAAATTTGCTTATTTTTGAGAGAGAGGGAGAGAGAGAGAGAGAGAGAGAGAGAACGAACCTGAGTAGGGGAGGTGCAGAGAGCGAATGAGACACAGAATGCGAAGCAGGCTCCAGGCTCTGAGCTGTCAGCCCAGAACCCGACGTGGGGCTCGAACCCATGAACCGTGAGATCGTGACCTGAACTGAAGTCGGCCGCTTAACCACCTGAGTCACCCAGGCGCCCTGTGATTTACTTTTATGTATTGAGGATCAACTTTAGTTTGGTAGCGAGAAACTTCCTTTTGAGGACCTAACATGGTAGGGATTAGGAAAAAATGCTGCCATGTGGATGTTTCAGATTTACATTTTTTTTTTTTTAATTTTGAGAGAGAGAGGGCGTGTGCGTGAGCGGGGAAGGGACAGGGAGAGAGGGAGAGAGAGAGTCCCCAAAGCCCCATTCGACGTGGGGCTCAAACTCACAAACCTGTGCCTTCACATTTTAATGTGGGAAATTATGTACATGATAATATATAAATTACATATAAAAATTATATAATCTTTTGTATTTTATATATATTTAGAATTGTTTAGCTTTCGTGAGATTCTGTTGTCTCTGTTATCTTGTGCCTTTGAAAGCACTGGCCGTAGTATAGCTCAAATGAATATTTAAGCATCATTTTATTCTATTTACCAAGACAAATTCTTTGTGACTTTCCGCTGGGAAGGTCCAAGTCGGTAATACATGCCAGCAAATAGTATTGGTGAAAAGATGTGGAAAGGATCATTAACCAATGCATATTGAGTCTGCAAAATATCCCAAGCACTGCTCCCAAACAGGCAGAGTGTTAACGGCAGTAAGCAAGGCTTGGCCTTTAATAAAAGTTGTAACTCTAGAGAAGTCATGTTGTGTGTGTCCAGACTTTGGTGAAGGATAATTGGCACGTCCAGTTTATTGTGGAACTTTCCACTCAATTCATTCTGTGCATTGCGGCTAAATTAATGGGTTCTGCTGATGATCCTTGAGAGGCTAACTAAGCTGGTAAATCAAGGGAACGCTCTTGAACCAATATGTCTGGAATTTAGCAAAAAATACTGTGGGAAGCTGAATAATGGCCCATGAAATATGTTCACATTCAGAACCCTAGTATCTGTGAATACATTAATTTACACAGCAAAAGGGACTTTGCAGATGTGATTATATTAGGGAACTGAGATGGGGAGATCATGTGAAATATCCCGGTGGGCCCAATGTAATCTGTCTTATAAAGGGGAGACGGGGGGCGCCTGGGTGGCGCAGTCGGTTAAGCGTCCGACTTCAGCCAGGTCACGATCTCGCGGTCCGTGAGTTCGAGCCCCGCGTCGGGCTCTGGGCTGATGGCTCGGAGCCTGGAACCTGTTTCCGATTCTGTGTCTCCCTCTCTCTCTGCCCCTCCCCCGTTCATGCTCTGTCTCTCTCTGTCCCAAAAATAAATAAACGTTGAAAAAAAAAATTTAAAAAAAAAAATAAATAAATAAAATAAAGGGGAGACGGGGTGGCTCAGTTAGTTGGGCGTCCGCCTCTTGATCTCTGCTCGGGTCATGATGCCAGGGCCATGGGATCAAGCCTCGAGAACTCTAAAAGCAGAATTAGTGTCAGAGAGAGGGGGGCTGTGATAATGGAAGCAGAGGTTGGAATGATGCTTTGAAGATTGTTGAAGGGGCGGGAGGCAGGGAATGTGGGCATTCTCTGACACCTGGAAAGGACAAGGAGATATATTCTCCCCTGGAGTTTCCAAAAGGCACACAGGCCTTGGTTCTAAGCAAGTCAAGGCTGCTCCAGACTTCTGACCTTCAGAATTGTAAGATAGTAAGTTTGTGTTGTTTTAAGCCTCTAAGTTTGTAGTAGTTCCATACAGCAGCGGTAGTCACTAATACAGCTGATACAGATGCTCATTAAATTCAGCAAAGAATTTCACTATAGCCTTAGAAACAAGAGGGAGAAACATGGACTAGATGATAGGATTGGTAAGTGGCCTCACATCTGGTGGAAATGTATACAATATGAATGGAGCAGTGTTAACGTGGGTAGAGAATGCCCCCGACATGCTAGCTGGCTTTGTGCTTGGCTTTGGCCCTTTCATCAGTTTCTGTGAAGACACAGAAGGCAGATGGCTTGGATTGCTCTCAAGGGAATTATGCTGAATGAAAACAACTCATCTCACAAGGTTAGATGCTGTATGATTGCGTTTAGATGGCTTTCATTTTTTTTATCGCGGTGAAATTCACATAACATAAAATTAACCATTTTAAAGTGTACGTGTCAGTGGCCTTTAGGGCATCCATAAAGCTGTTCAGCCACCACCTATATCAAGTTCAAATCATTTTTATCACCTCAAAGCGAAGCTCTGTACCCAGTAAGTGGTCACTCCCTATTCAACCCTCCTCCCAGCCCTTGGGCAAAACCAATTTGATTTTTTGTCTCTATAGGTTGGACAAGTCTGGATCGTTCATGCCAATGGAATTCTGCAACATATGACCCTTTGTGTCTGGTTTCTTTCACTTAGCATAATCTTTTTGAGGTTTATCCACATTGTAGCATGTATCCATACTGCATTCCTTTTCATGGCCGAATAATATCCTATTGTATGGACATACTACATTTGTGTATTCACTCACCCAGTGATGGAAGTTTCAGTTGTTTCCACATTCTTTTTTTTTAAGTTTTATTTATTTAAGTAATCTCTACACCCCACGTGGGGCTCAAACTCACGATCCTGAGGTCGAGAGTCACGTGCTCTACTGAGCCAGCCAGGTGCCCCTTGCTGCTTCCACATCCTGGGTGTTGCGAGTAGTGCTGCTAAGAACATTTGTGTGCAAGTTTTTGTTTGAATGTTTTCAAATCTCTTGGGTGTGTTCATTCCCAGAGTGGAATTTCTGGGTCATATGGTAATTCTCTGCTTAACTTGAGGAACCACCAAAATGCTTTCCATAGTAGCTGTACCATTTTCCATTCCCACCAGCAATTTTTCGCCATCCTTGCCAACACTTGTTATTTTGTATTATTATTTTTTTAATTATAGACATCCTAGTGGGTGTGAAGTGATATGTCATTCTGGATTTGATCTGCATTTCCCTAATGACTAATGATGTTGAGCATCTTTCCAAGTGCTTGTTTGTCATTTGGATGTCTTTTAGGATAAATGGCTGTTCGAGTCCTTTATCCATTTTTTAATTGGGTTGTTTGGGGCTTTTTGTTACTATTGTTGAGTTGTCAAAGTTTTCCTATGTTCTGGACGAGATCCTAATCAGATATGTGCTTTTCATATAGTTTCTCCTATTCTGTATTTTGTCTTTTCCCTGTCATGGTCATGTCCTCTGCACACAACTTTTTAAATGTGATGAAGTTCAGTGTATCTATTTTTTTCTTTTGTTGCTTGTGTTTCTGATGAATCCATTGCCAAATCCAGGGTCATGAAGATTTACACCTATGTTTTCTTCTATCTGTTATATACTACTTTCATTTAGGGTATTGGTCCATTTTGTGTTGATTTTTGTATGTGGTGTGAGATAGGGGTCCAAATTTATGTTTTTGTATATGGATATACAATTGTCTAAAAACCATTAGTTGAAGAGACTGTCTTTCTCCCATTGATCGGTCTTGGGATCCCTGTTGAAAATCAATTGGCCATAGATGCTTGGATTTATTTCTGGACTCTCAATTCTATTCCATCGGTCCATGTGTCTATCCTTATGCAGCACCACACCATTTTAATCATGGCAGATTTGTAGGAAGTTTGAAATTGGAAAGTGTTTAAGTTTAACTTTGTTCTGTTTTCTAAAATGGTTTGGCTATTTGGGGTCCCTGGTAAATTTATATCAATTTTAGTATCAGCCTTTCCATATCTGCAAAAAAGGATGTGGAATTTTAATAGGGTAACATCACATCTGTAGATTGATTTTGGTAGTGTTTGAATATTATCTTAACAATATTATGTCTCCAATCCATAAACATGGCATTTGTTTCCATTTATTTAAGTTCTCTTTTGTTTCTTTCAGCAATACTTTATGGTTTTCAGTGTATAAAATGTTTACCTCTTTGGTTAAATTTGCACATAGATATTTTATTCTTTTGGATGAAATCGTAAATGGGATTTTCTTTTTCTTTCTTTTTAAAATTGTTTTTTAATGTTTATTTTTGAGATAGAGACAGAGCATGAGCAGGGGAGGGGCAGAGGGTGAGGGAGACATAGAGTCCGAAGCAGGCTCCGGGCTCTAGCTGTCAGCACAGAGCCCGACATGGGGCTCGAACTCACAGGCCGTGCTGAAGTCAGACGCTCAACCGACTGAGCCACCCAGGTGCCCCTGGGATTTTCTTAATTTAGTTTTCAGGTTGGTCATTGCTGGGATGTAGAATTACAAATGAATTTTGTGTGTTGATCTCATATCCTGAACTTCTGCTGAATTTTTTTTAATAGCATCAATATTTTGTGTGTGTGTCTGTGTATTCTTTAGGATTTTCCACGTGAAAGGGGGCACCTGGGTGGCTCAGTCGGTTGAGCATCCAACTCTTGATTTTGGCTCTGGCTCTGATCCCAGGGACGTGGGATTGAGCCTTGCATTGGGCTGCACTCTGTAGAGTCAGACAAAAATTATAAAGTATGGAAGAGTCAGAAAAAAATATTTAAAAAAATGATTTGAGTAGACATTTGTTCCAAGAAGTCCTATAGGTGACCAACCAGTACATGAAAAGGTGCTTAACATAACCATCAGGGAAATGCAGACCAAAACCGCAGTGAGATATCACCTCACTCCCGTCAGAGTGGCTAGAATAAAAAAGATAAGACATAATAAGTGTTGGTGAGGATGTGGAGTAAAGGGATATTTCAGCATGGACTAAAAAACTATGTCAAGGATGTCAAAGAGGGATTCCCACACAGAAAGGGAGTTGAACTTGATCAACTTTGTTTTATTTCATTTTTCTTTTGAGAGAGCGAGAGAATGTGCACAGGGGCGGGTGTATTAGTGGAGGAGGGGCAGAGGAAGAGGGAGGGAGAATCTCAAGCAGGCTCTATGCTCAGCATGGAGCCCGATGCAGGGCTCAATCCCACCACGGTGAGACCGTGACCTGAGCCACAATTAAGAGTTGGGCGCTTAACCGACTGAGCCACCCAGGTGCCTGGGCTTCATAAACTTTGAAATAGTTTTCAACACTGAGATTCTATGGCTCAAATCTAGGCAGGTGAACTGACCTATGGCAAAGTGGGTGATCGTCTCCCATGCTTGGATGCTTGGTCTCTGGCCATGGTGTTTAGCAGAAATCAGTGAGTTTTTAGAACGTTGGAAGGTGCCCACAACTGGCACTGGTGTATTTTTTGTCACTTCAAGGCACCTGTGGACGGTCCTATACTTTTCCAGACAAGAGTAAGCTCAGGAATGCTTTGCTTCATTCATTCAGGCTGCCTGCAGATAGAGACCCTTTCCTCTGCTGCCTTATCACCAGTTACATTAAATACAGTCTATGACCAGAGTTGATTAATACTGTAATGTAGTCAACATCCGTGCGAGCATATACAATGGCCCCCCTGCAGAAAAAGATTCCATTGAGCTAACAGATAGCAGTGATTCCGTGAGTGACAGTGAAAGTCGTCCTACACCATAACCCTCCTCTCTCGTCTCCCTCACACTAGCCACAAAGATTTTCAAAGGTAAGTGAAGGTTAATTTGTTTAGTTTTCTTTATATTTTGTATTTATTATTTTGTATTACAATATTGTAATCATTTTTGTAAGAATATTTTGGGGTTGTGGAACGAATCATCTGAGTTTCCATTATTTCTTATTGGGAAATTTGCTTTGATATACAAATTATGTTATATATTATATTATATATTATAAGCATGTTTCTGGAACGAGTTATGCTTGCAAACTGTGGTTTTACTGTATATATGAAATTCTTAAGTGCAGACTTAGAAACGATTGTGTCTCTGTAAATGTTAAACAATTTTGAGTTTCTGTTTCCTCAATGATAAAATGAAAGTGACCATATATCTAGTTCGTAGGATTTCTATGAAAATTATATGAAATGATATGTTAATTATTTAGTTCTATGCCTGGCACATCAGGCTCCCAGTCATTCTCCTATATGCTTACTATTATATATATTTTTTTATGAGAGGGAGAGAGAGCGTGCAAGTTGGGGAGGGGACGGGGGGGGGGGGGAGAGAGAGAATCTTAAGCAGGCTCCATGCTTAGTGTGGAACCCGACATGGGGCTTGATCTCAACAACTCTGGGATCATGACCTGAGCTGAAATCAAGAATCAGACACTCACCCGACTGAGCCACCCAGGCACCCCCCATGCTTATTATTGATGTACATACGTTAGAGCCTTGATAGGCGGTGAAAGACTCCATTTGATCTAACATACAAATGTTCTTTCTCCAGGTTAAACTGCTCTTCTATGAACCTCACGAGACACGCCCACATTTCACCCACGTTATTCCACACATTGGCATTGGCTTGAACAAACTCCGTTGCTACCTAAGGCTGCAACTGATGTTGCTATATAGAAATTGCAAACTGGATTAAAGACCAGAAATTCAATTTTATATATGCCCACATTGGCCCAGAAAAGTCATCTTGATCTTGTTTGGTTAGTTATATCCCTTGTGATGAGGATAATCTATGCGTTCTACAAAAATATTGGTTGTTAGCTTTTTCCACAAGTTGGTCTTTTCCTAGCTGCAATCTCTCACTTTATATTCAGGTATATTAATTATGAGATGGTTCCACAAATAAGGTAAACAGCAACCCCACCACATCCATTGTACTGGATCTTTTTATGGGATATTGACGAGCGAAGGTTAAAACTACATTGAGCGGCAATTTTCCTTCAATAAGATTTTCAGTTCTGTCAACTGCAAGAATGAGCGCCCTTTATTGGTTCCCTGGCTTTCATCGTTTTAATTCGATCCCGATGATTCCCAAATGTCCATCGGCAACTTAATACGCCCAAAATATCATTTGTCATCTTCCCTAAAAATCTTACCCCTTCTTCATTGCTTCCCATGTCATCTATCTAGTCACTAGGATAGGACATTTGGAGTTACCCCAGACTCCCTCTCTCTCTAATCACCCCATTTAGTCAACCACTCAGACTTCTGGATTTTACTCCTACAAGTTTCTCCTGTCCCCTTATCTCCATCTCTCCGAACTACTGCGCTCGTTTAAACTAACATCATCTCTCCTGGATTAACCTAACATTAGTCTGTTTAGTAATTTCCCTGTCTCTACTCTTATGTACTGGAATGTATGCTTCATGTGTTTTCAGAACAACCCATCTAAAAGAGAAGTCTGATTGTATCACTCTGTTGCCAAAAACTCTTCAATGGCTCACTGCTGTTCTCAAAACAGTACAAGGAGAGGTGCCTGGGTAGCTCAGTCGGGTGGGTGTCCGAATCTTGATTTCCACTCGGGTCATGATCCTGTTTAAGATTCACTCTCTCTCCCTCTGCCTCTCTCCACCCACCCCTCTCTCAAATAAAAATAAATAAAGCAAAAGAAAAACCTAAGTACAAACTGCCTGACTTGGGAAACATAGTTTTTCATGATCTGACATCTGCCTACCTTTCCAGCTCTGTCTCTCATAATCTCTAAAGTGCACTTGACATTCCAACAACCCAGAAATATGTTCAGTTCTCTACATAGAGACTTGCCAGGTATAGAAAAGATAAATATAGGACATCCAGTTAAATTTGAATTTCAAATAAACAGCGAATTTTTTTAGGAGAAGTATATCCCATGTAACACGTTGTGTCTTACGTGTGTTTTTGTTCCCACTATCACATCTCCCTGGAATGCACTTGCTAATGTTAAGATTCAGCAGAATTACTATCTCTTGTAGGGCACCCGTCCTCTGCACTCCCTCCCTCGAACCCTGAGTGAATTAGAGGACTCCTGTCGTCACATACTGGAATTGTAATTTTTTTGTATCTTTTCCTATCAGTGAGACTCCCTGAGGGCAGGGACCGTTTGTCTCTGTATTGGCATCATCCAGAAGGGTGCCTGATATGTGGTAGACACTTTACAAATATTTGATGAATAAATGGTTCTCCTGACATTAATATTAATATTTTCTCCTTAAACCCAACATGAAGAATATTTTTGCCAGCACACGTGACAAAATTAGGAGAAAGCCCGTCTTAAAACAGAGTTCCAAACTCAAAGCTGAGAGGACAGTATATTTTCCCCTAGAGATTAAAAAATTAAAATAAATTTAATGGCGACAATTAAACTTTTTAACCTTGTGAAACCTATCCTGTTGCATGAATTTTTAACAGCATCTTTGACCTCAAAACAATACGATGCAGTGGCTCATATTGTTTGATTTTCTATGTCTGCGCCTGCACATCTTTAAACTCCTATGTTTTCCATATTTCGAAGATGTGTCGGCATGGGAGAGTGCTATAAATCCCAGCTAACAACCTGAGAAGGAACTCACACTAACGCTTTAGTAGGTACAAATTTATTTGCCTGTTGCCTGCATTTTCTTTCACTAAAAATACATTTTTTACTTAGCCCTGGAAAAAGAGTGCGCTTGAATATCCATTAAAAAGTGAGTCAGCTGCAAATTTGATATTCAATTCTATGCTCCTAGGGAGGACAGGTAAACACATTCATCAGTGAGTAAGCAAAGATTAGTCAGATGGAGAATCTGAACACTGCAGTGAAATTTCTGCTACCAGCCTATCCTGTTTTCAAAGCACACTCTTTAGTAGTTCATTAAACTATGCAGTGATTCTTCAGAGGTATAGTATTTTGTAGTCTTAGTCATAGAGGTTGCAGCAAAATTTGCTTTATACTCTCCTCAAGGTACCTTGGGTCTGGCTGCTGAACAAGTACCTGAAAACGGAAGGATCCTGGCTTTCATAGCTTGCTGCAAAATAGTTTTAATAACAGATGGGACTGGAGAGGGTATTAGTTTGCTAGGACTGCAGAAACAAACTGTGTGGCAGAAAACAACAGAAATTTACTGTTTCACGATGCTGGGGGCCGGAAGTCTGAAATCAAGATGTCGGCATTGTTGGTTCCTTCTGTGTGTTCTGAGGGGGAATCTGTTCCATGCCTATATTCTGGCTTCTGGCGACAGCTTACAATCTTTGGTGTCCCTTGGGTTATGGGAACATCGCTCCGATCTGTCTTCGTCTTCATATGGCATTCTCCCTGTGTGTCTGTGTCTTCACATTGTTTTCCCTCTTTCTGGAAGGGCGCCAATCATCCTGGGTTCTGGCCCACCTCTAATGTCTTGAGTACATCTAGAAAGGCCCTCTTTCCAAAGACGATCACGTTCACAGGTATTGGGCGTCAGGACTTCCACAGTTCAACTCCCAACAGGGAGGAATCTATCAATCTCTGAAATTGTAGACAAAATCAGGAGCTTTATGCACAAATGAGAGCATTTTCTTGGCAAGAGTTTCCATCTCCCTTACTTTCGTCGAATTCTGAAGGAGATCCATACCCTGAAACGTTAAGAGCCACACTCTGAATAAAAGCAGCATTGATGGGAACGGCAGAAAGGGTGTCCTTGACAAAGTTTTGGAGTATTCTTTGAAAGCTGCTAGGTAACTTCAGGATGAGTGTTGTATATCCAGTTCATGATTCAAGAGTCTCTCTTATGCTTACTGTCCGTGAAGGGCCGGGTAAGGGAAAAGTGAAAGCCCTACCAGATCCTTCTATTTTTTTTTCATTAAATTTTTTTCAAGTTTGTTTGTTTATTTTGAGAGAGAGAGAACAGGGGAGGGGCAGAGAGAGAGGGGGAGAGAGGGAATCTCAAGCAGCCTGATGCGGGGCTCGAACTCACAAACCTTGAGATCATGACCTGAGCCAAAATCAAGAGTCGGATGCTTAACCAACTGAGCCACCCAGGTACCCCTGAGCCCTACCAGGTTCTTTTAAGTGCACAGCATGGCTTCAAACGCTTTGCCTTTCGCCCATTCGTGATGGGATTATCCCTATTTCCTTATATAGATATTCAAAAGAACATTCCAACTTCCTGCCTGTATGATACGGATGTCGTCATGCTTAGCTGTATGGAAAATGTAACAAAAGCCTTTAAAACTGCAGAATCTTTGCTGACTAGAGGTAATGTTGTTTTATGAGGCAAGCTCAGCACTAGTCTTGCTTACTTTTTAAGTCACACGTGTTGGCTGATGATTGTTCTACTTCCGTGGGAGTTGTAAGCTCCAAGAGATTTGTTGAAAGAAATGTTTTGATTTAAAACAGCATGGATAGCTTGTGAAAATATATAGCGGCCAGGCTTTCAGGTATATGATTCAGAATAATTAGGCAGAGATTTATAAGATGCTGATTTCATACTAATTATGTCTCACGACAATGACGTTTTAGGTTCTAAGTAGCGAAGTAGCGATTACTTGTAGTTTGAAATGCGTATGTTAAATGTAAGTATCTCCTCCACTGACAACGATTTTACCCCAGTTTGAGCAATTTCACTGGCTTAGCTGTGATAATGGGGAAGCCAGTTATTCATGTAGATAGTTAAAGTGTGTGCTAATTAGGTTTGTAGATGACACTAACTAGTGAATTTGCCGGTACATTTAAAATGGGATTTAAATTCAAAGTGACCTGACTATGTAGAGACCCGGTCTTTCAGAAACAGAAATTTAATAGTTGTAAGTGCATCGTCTGGCATAGTTGGGTAGAATGAGTAGCCGACTCCTAGCTACCTCCCTACTTCTTGCCTCCCATCCATTGCACCCCTCAAAAATGTTTTTTTTATCAAACATAACTCTGATCATGTCCGTATACTTCTCAAAAACCATCAGTGGCTCCCCATTGCTCAACACATTAGGTACAGAATCCTCACTCTGGCGTTTAAGGCCTCAATATTTATTTATTTCTTTATTTATTTTTGTCGGCAGGATCCCTAGATATTTGGAAATGAAATAATACATTTTTGCTAACCTGTGCTTCAAAGGGAAAACTGAAGGAAATTAGAAAATATTTTGAACTGAATGAAAACCTAAATACAGATCGGAATTTATGGCACTTCACTAAAGCAGTGCTAAGTGGGAAATTTATGTCATTAAATGCTTATATTAGAAAGGAAGATCGGACTCAGTTTAATAATACCAGCTGCCACCTTAAACTATAAAAAGAAAAAGTAAATTAAATCCAATGCAAATAGAAGGAGAGTAACAATATATATAAAGGCAGAAATCAATGAAATTGAAATTAGAAAATGATAAATAATTATCAATGAAACAAAAACTGGTTTTTTTTTTAAAGACCAGAGAAGCTGAAATAGCCAATCTTTTTCTTTTTTAAAGACTGTTATAAACCAAAAGCTTTGGACATTGTCTTAGCTTAGATATGTTAGGCTCCCATAACATATAGCCATAAACTGAGTGGCTTATCAACAACAGAATTTTATTTCTCACAGTTACGAAGGCTGGAATTGTGAGATGACGCCGGCATGGCTGGGTTCTGGTGAGAGCTCTCCTCCAAGTTCTTGACTGCCGACTTCTTGGTATCCTAACGCAACAGAAAGAGAGCTACCTGGTTCTCCGGCCTCTTATGAGGGTACAGCCCCATTCACCAGGGCTCCACCTTTGTGAACTAAATACTTCCCAAAGGCCCCACCTCCAAACACATGAACTTGGGGAAGACACAAATATTCCGTCTATTGTAGACCTAGCTTAAAGTATATGACTCTGAGCACATAGAGAAAAAGATTTACAGCAGTTTGCAGAAAGGGCAAAAATGATAGGACACTTAGAATCATCAATGACGTATTAGTAATTTGTAATTGTTGGGATATAGTCATCAAATTATTTGGATTTATGGCAAATGCATATAAAGGCAACAAGTTAATGTGGGAAAATAAGGCCCAGTTTTAATTTTGCAGGGGGGAAATGCTAGCTCAATATTACATGGTGTTGGGACAAAAGTGGTATATTGGCAGATACTGGTAATTAATTCACTTGCATCTTTCTTTAGAGAAGGTGAACCTATATTCTTTTTTTTTTTTTTAACTTTTTTAATGTTTGTTTATTTTGGGGAGAGAAAGAGACCCGGAGGGCGAGTGGGAGAGAGGGAGACACGGAATCTGAAGCAGGCTCCAGGCTCCGAGCTGTCAGCACAGAGCCCGATGCGGGGCTCGAACCCATGCACCGTGAGATCATGACCTGAGCCGAAGTCGGACACTTAACAAGAACCTATATTCTCAAAAGGGAAAAAAAAACCCACAAAAGTATTATGAGATGGTTCCATTGCAAAGAAGTAAACAATACGGGAGGATTTTACAAGTTAAAATCTATACGAACACCTTTGGATCCAAATCATTCGGTAAAACTCTGGGATTCTGATCGGTTTCAGAAGGAGTGCCATGATTGAAAAAATAAAGAGAAAACGCTCGCTTTGAGGAGAGCGGCTGTGCAGTTGTTCTAAAGTAGAACAAGTAATCCAGTAAAATCCTAGGGCACACAAATAATATGGAATGGCACAGATGACCATTAATGGCTTCGTTCGGGCAGGGTGTGGATGAAATCATTAAAATGGCAGAATTGTTGAGTGCAGAATGTGAGCCTGTGGGAGCTAAAAACAAAGCATGTAACATGTATCAAAGCGAACGGCATCAAAATGACCCAGCACTTTTCACATGGTATTTACTTTGTAAAAGATACTGTGTGTTGAGAAACTGGTGATAGTGTTGCGCTGGTCTAGGAAGAGAGGATAAACATTCTTGTGAAAATGTTGCATCAATCAGGAAAATAAAAGTGCATTTCAGGCCCGACTGGAAGTATTGCGGTGATGACTGAAGAATCTATTTTTAAAATAGCGTGATTTATTTATTATGAGCTTTGACAAGAGGCATAAACAACCCTCCTCGTAATGAATGTGATCATTGTAACTCCTTCTCCTAGAATTGTCTGTATGTTATGCTTCCTGTAAATATTGGATTCAATCAAATCACGGAGAATATGATTTAGATGTAAATATAATTCCCTCATTTAAAATATGTGAATACTTTTTCTGGAGAGAGGGCTTCAAAGAGAAGACCGATTCTTACCTGTGTAGCGTTGTCTTTGAAAGCGTGAGCTACACACAGCTAATGAAATGGATTGCATCATGTTTTCTTTCTAGTCGGACAAGCAGGAGGCATGCCGGAGGTGGGTGCAATCTGGCAAGAGGTTGATCACTGTTGTAAACAAATCGTCCAGAGAATGTGTGCATTTATTTTCAGGAGTCAAGGTCACATTTTAAAATATTTGTATTTGTATTTTTTGTAATGTTTATTTTGAGAGAGAGAGAGACAGTGCACGAGGAGGGGAGGGGCCGGAGGACAGAGAGGGAGACACGGAATCGGAAGCAGGCTCCAGGCTCTGAGCTGTCAGCACAGAGCCTGACGCGGGGCTCGAACTCACAAACCATGAGCTCATGACCTGAGCTGAAGTCAGATGCTCAACCGACTGAGCCACCCAGGCGTCCCGAAAATATTTATATTTGTAATTATAAAGGTAAAAATTTGGGGGCATCAGTCATGCCTAATTTAGATTTTAAATTTGGACTATGGGACTTCTAGCCACGGTGAAATAACAGGAACCCAACTCCTACCTGATAGACCTAAAAATACGAATGAAAACTACGAAACAATTTTCAGTTTATTAGACATCTGGCCGTGAAGGACAGCGACCTCTAAGAGATGGAAAACAAAGGAGGTAAGTTCTAGGGCACCCTAGTTTATTTGCCTAGGAGGATAATGCATGTGTGCAAGGAGGGGGGGGGGGCCTGGACAGTCTCCTTGAGTTCAGATGGAGCCGGGAGTCCAGGAAGGCCAGGGTAGCTAAAATTGGCAGGACAGGTTGCTAAGAGGAGATTGCTGTACAGAAAGAGAACTCTGGAAATCACACAGGGCTGGGAGTAATTCCTGTTCCCATTAGAGTAGAAACCCTCATAATTTGTGTGGCATTAGGGTACTTGACAGGGTTCTGCCTTTGCAGTGAAAATATGGGTACAACATCAGGGAAGGCCCTCTGTGTTATTTATTGTCTTTTTGTGTTTTTATTTTTTAATATTTTTTAAATGTTTATTTTTGAGAGAGAGCACGAGTGGGGGAGTGACACAGAGAGAGAGGGAGACACAGAATCCGAAGCAGGCTCCAGGCTCCAAGCTGTCAGCACAGAGCCCGACATGGTGCGCAAACTCACAAACCGTGAGATCGTGACCTGAGCCGAATTTTGACACTTAACCGACTGAGCCACCCAGGCACCCCTATTGTTTTTGTTTTTGTTTTTTAGAGAGAGAGCACATGAATGTGAGTGCGAGTGGGGGTAAGGGGCAGAGGGAGAAAGAGAATCCTAAGTAGGCTCTACACTCAGCACTGAGCCCGATGTGGGGCTCGATCCCATGAACCTGGGATCATGACCTGAGCCGAAATCAAGAGTCAGATGCTCAACTGAGCGACCCGGGCACCCCGACTTTTGTTTTTTTAAACCAGAGCTAACATGTCCACCAAAGAAACCATTGTTCACCTCCTAGGACTCAGGGGTTTTAGGAATTCAGCCCCTGTAGTTGTTTGCTTACATAGTGGTTTCCGTGGTGTTTCCTCCTCCACTACTTAGATGTTTTGGTGTTTGACCATCTAGGTGAGTTGTTCATCTGCTGATGTCATCAGTGGCCTGTTTCAAATAATATGTCTTATTAGACTCTTACCTGCAAATATCAGTGTGGTTTCAAGAACCATCCCTAACGTCAGGATTATAGCCTAAGAACCAGTAGATTATGAGCAAATCAGACTCTACTTGCCAGCTCATTTGAAAGTGTGTTGCAGACGCCAGGAGGGGCGCTCAGGCATCTGACCATCCTCCAAAGTACACTTTTACTGCTAAGGGGCTGTTGCTATCAGGGTTCCGGAAAGAGAGAGGCCAGCCAGCCGGACATCCTTCTGCAGAGAGTCTGGGGGAAGGCAGGCGATTGGGGCTGTTCATTGGGAGCACAGGTCTCCAAAGGAAGAAAAAGTGATGAGCGGTCAGCAGGCCGGATTCTAGAGCTGGACAGGGAGGCAGACAGAGGGAGATCAGGGGAAGGGTGCAGTCACGCAGGAAAGTGCCTGGATTGAGACACACACCAGCACGTGGGCAGTCGCCTCCCCAGGAGCTCTGGGGCTCAGGCAGGCCGGACGGTAGGGAAATAAAGCCCGGACAGTCCACAGTGTTTGATTCTCATTGTCCCCTTCCTTCTTTGGGCCTACTTTGGACACAGGGACCTTCTCTTTGTTGCCTGAAAGACATTGGAAAGAAATGAGCCAGAAGACAGAAAGGTGAGCCTCAGGCTGGGAGGAGGGAGAACAGCCTGGGTTTAGACGAATTCAGACCAGGCATCTAGTCCCAGCCCTGTCACGTAGGAGACATGTGACCTTGGGCAAACTGCCAAGTGCTGTGAGCATTAGGTTCTTTACCTGTGAAGTGGGCTTGATGAGTCCTGTCTTGTAGGACCTGCTAGAATGATATATTGGCACGGTGCTTGGCTTTTATGGGATCTTTAATAGCCGTGACTACTTTTTTTTTTAATGTTTATTTTTGACAGCGTAAGCAGGGGAGGGGGAGAGAGGGGGACAGAGGATCGGAAGCTGGCTCTGAGCTGTCAGCACAGAGCCCGATGCAGGGCTTGAACTCACGAGCCATGAGATCATGACCTGAGCTGCAGTCAGTTGCTCGACCAACTGACCCACCCAGGTGCCCCAAATAGCAGTAATTTCTATGTGGTTTTGACCCCAAACTCTATCATGGTCTCATCGGGGATTGTGCGTGTGTGTGCGTGTGTGTGTGTGTGTGTGTTTTCCACGACATCTCAGAGAATGAGCATCTCCAGGGAGCAAACCACCAAGTGAGCCCCAAATGCTGCTTTGTAAATAGAACTAAAATGTCCCTGTTAGTGGATATATTATTTAATTGGGATATGGGGAAGTCTTCCCCAGCAGAACGCAACTCATAGCTCCTAGAATTGGAGTCAAGGACTAACTGTTCCTCCCTCCCAGCTGCTCTTGCATCCAAACGACAATTTTCACTCATTTCACCCCCACCGAAAGTCTAGCCCTTGCTTAGAGGTGACCACATCACGCTCGAGATAACCTAATTAAAATGCCCTTTCAAAGGCGTGGGGCCTCTGCTTTCCCAGGCCAAGGAAAAAGCGCCAGCTCCCCCGCACCACTTCAAAGGACTGTCACCCTCTTCTCAGGAACTCTTGTAGACAATGCATACAGAACACTTATCTGTGCACTGCGTTCAGTGGCATGGGGACAGGGGTGCCGTGTGTCTTCCATACGTGCCCCAGGTGGAGACTTCTCTCTGGTTTACCCACGATCCCCAAGGAATTGCTAAGAGCAGTTTTCTATTCTAGACTTTTCTCTTACTTGTAAAACACTTGCAAGAATAAATGAGCCAGTGACCCAGGGCTTTCATTTATTAAGATTTAATTTCTCATGCACACTTTAGCTGAACAAATCCAGGTACAGATCTTTAATTTTACTAGCCAGCCGATTAAACGGGATTCAGGAATCCTAGCATGACCGTCTTGTACATTTCCCCCTCTATTTCTCCATCCCATCGATTTTATTGCCGGACTCTTGCATATTTCTAAGGAAATTCCACTATCTGTGCCATGCTATCTTCTTCCAGATCAGAAAATAAGATTGAAAGTTTCCCAGTATGTTTTCCAGAAGAGCAAAATTCTTATTCTTAAGCCTAATGAACAGCAGTAAAGATGTGACCAGGGTCATTCATGAACCTAGACCATGAAGCTAACCTTTTAGAAGAGCATTTGAAAAATACCAAAATGAAAAAAAAAAAGATAAAATCTGCAATTCAGTCCTCCACCGTTTAGAACTTCGACTGCCCTCTTCAACCACAGAGTGGAGGATCTTCCTCAGGCTTCACTCAGGGCGAGAGAAGCTGCCGGACGGGACACTGGAACCTTCACTGGCTGTGACAGTAGTACCATCGGTGGTGGCCACTGTGGCCCGGGCTCGCTCTCTCTCGTCTCGCAAAGCTTCTCCATACCAGTACGGGAAGGAAGTGGGGTCAGTGCCAGTGACCTTGGAAAAAAACTGCAGGACTTTCATCTTGCTGGTTTCAGCGCGGGCCCTGGGACCCCACAGGAGTTCGTACCGTGGAGGATCGCTGTGGGGCACCTGCTGGTATACCAGGTACTTTTCCTGCACTAAATCTTCGGTGATGAGCTTCCTGGGTTCCCCATAGATGAAATCCTTCCTCCCAGCATACACTCCGATCTCGCTCAGCACCCTCCAGATCCTATCCTCAGGGGCATGGTCGCCCTCCATAAAGATCACACCCAGGATAAGGATCAGGAGGCCGGTCTTGGGCATGCCCTGGTCGTCACTCAGCATCCCATCGTAGGTGAGGTCTAGGGTTTTGATAAGCACGTAGGAGTGGTTGATGGGGTCCACTTCCTTCACTTTGAGGCCAAAGACAATCTCCATGCACTCACAGGCCTTCTTGAAGATCACGGGGAAGTGGTTCTTGTGCTCTTTGATGCTCTTCAGCATTTCCGCCTTTGTGATGGGCTTCTTTGCTACGTACTTGCCACTCAGAAACTGCAGCAATTTAGCTACCATCTTGTCTAGGACATCGTCAGGCAGGATCGCCGGGTCTGGTGGAGCCTGGGAGGCACCTGCATCCCGTCTTGGGCGGCCGGAGCCCTCATTTGATTTGCTCGATAGAGTGGCTTCGACGGCGGGGGAGGAAGAGCA
This sequence comes from Felis catus, assembly GCF_018350175.1. Classification (NCBI taxonomy): domain Eukaryota; kingdom Metazoa; phylum Chordata; class Mammalia; order Carnivora; family Felidae; genus Felis; species Felis catus. The sequence goes on along the minus strand of NC_058386.1, from coordinate 113,515,120 downwards.
GGCTTCCCCAGACTGCTGGAGAACACCTGGGTTTCCAGCAGCAGGCACCACCTCTGGGGCACCCTGGATCAAAGGAGAGAGAGGAGAAGAGGCAGTTTCCTTCTCCTCAGTTGCAGGAACCTGTGCAGCTACCAGGCCCTGAGCCTCTCTTTGGGCCTTAAGGCCTACTTCAAGCTCGTGGCTCTGACTCTCACTGTGAGACATGATGACCGGTGTCAGGGGCAGCAGGCAGAGATATGGGCAGCAGGTGGGTGACGGCAACCAACTGGCCTGAGGGAGAGAGGAACAGCGTGAAGGACTCAAGTGTGTCAGCTCCGACAAAGGCCATCATAGCAGGTGTTCCCTTCCTTAGTACTCTAGGGATCTCCTGTCTTCCTGATTGGAGAAGGGCTGGACGGACTCTGGGGATCTCTCTTCTGGAACAGGGGGTCACCTGTCCTTACCTTGATGCCTGCCAGGGTGTGGGACTCCTCCCTCTGTTGACCTGAGGTCACCTTCCTTAACCCAAGGCCTCACCGCCGTGAGACAAGAGAGGAGGAAGCGAACGGGGTGCCACATTCAAACGCCATGCCCTGGGTCCTATCTTGTCTGACGGCAGGGGCAGGGGCAGCTGGGCCCCATCTGTTCTTGAGTAGGGGTCCACCGCATCCTCCATCCTCACATTAACTCCTGGCAGAACCTTAGACTCATGCCTCTGCTAACTGCCTCCAGCTCCTTGAGACCACCAGGTAGTTCAAGTAGCAGTGAGGGTGCATTACCTCTGGACACTGTGTACCAGGGTTTCCCTAGGCGGAAGCAGAGGGGAGAAGGGGACTTATCTCTCCAAGGGCCAGAGGTGGGGAGAGCCCCCAATCCTTATTCAGGGCCCTCATTTTAACTCCTGGGAGAGCCTGGGGTTCCTCTCTCGATGGTCTGACATGACTCCCTCTGCTGGTGTGAGGCTGTCCTGTCAGACCAAGGCCTTCACTTCCTTGAGACCAATGAGACAAGTGAAGAGGTGTCACATCCACCCATCCCTGCCCAAGATCTTCCAGGGCTGACAGCAGGGGTTAAAATCCAGGATGTTTTGGGATGGTGGCTCGATTTCGTCATCCCTCCTGGTACTTAACTCAGTGGCCAGCAGGAGCTGAGATGCCTACCTCTGGTGACCTGAGTGGCCTTTCCAGACAAAGATCCTTACTTCCCTGAGATCCACCCCCCGCCATGCCAGCTGGAAACAGGGGGGACTCAGGTAGACTGACATGCTCCTGGGCTACCAGGGGCGGGGCAGGTTTCTGTGGGGACCTCTTTGTCTGGAGTGGAAATTACCCTTAGCCTTCCATTAGCAATTCGTATTGGGCCTGCATTCCTTCCTTTCTGCAGACCTGAGGCTGCATCCCTCACCCGGAGGCTCTGTCTCCTGGAGAGGCCAAATAAGTGAGGGGGTGACAGGGGGTTGCAGGAAGATGCTTCTGCCTTACAGCTCTACTTAGAGCCTCGCAGGGCTGACGGCAGGAGCAGGACAGGGCTGGAGACCCCTCTATCCACGGCTGAAGGTCCTCCGGTCCCACATCAGAGTCCTCACCTTGACTCCTGCAGGGCTGGGGCTCCTCCCCCTGTACTTGAGGTTGCACCTCTCAGACCAAGGCTGTCCCCTCCCTAATGCCACCGAGAAGGGACTGAAGCTGGGCTTCGGCCTCCCGGGCCTGCCTGGTGTATACTAGGGCTGATGGCCTGGGGTTGTGTGGGTCTCCACGCAATTCCCTCCGTGTTCTGGCTTGAGGGTGACCCCCAGCTCTCCTCAGGGTATCCCTATTTATTCCTGGGAGGGCCTGAAGCCACTTTTCGTTGACCTAAGAATGTTGCCCTCAGGGAAACGCCCCCTTCTTCCAAAGACACTAGGCAAGGAGGTGAGCAGGGCGGACGGGGCATCTGTATCTGACAGCCCTGGCTGGGGCCCCTCACGGCTGAAAGACAAGACAGGTTTCCGCGGGGCCCGCCCTATCCTCTCGGCCCTAAAGATCCTCACCCTTCTACCTGGCAGGGTCTGAAACTCCTCTCTTCGATCACCAGATATTGGGTCCTTCAGACCAAGGCTCTCACCTCCCTGAGACCCCCGATTCGGAAACAGAAGGAGGTTCCGCCTGACGCTATCTTCCGGGGTCCCCGGGGGCTGACAGAAGGGGTCACGAGAAACTTCTGGAGAGGTTCCTTAGGGTTTGGGGGGGGGCGGGGCAGAGCCACAGTCCTTCTCGAGGACTCCCCACGGACTCTCGACGGGGCCTGCGCCCTCTCCCTTTGGCGAACCCGAGAATGAGGCCCGCGGGCCGAGGCTCCCAGAAACCACCCACAAGGAAGTACAGAGGGTTGGGGGAGGCGCCTCGGCCTAAGCGCCCTGCTCCGGGCCACCCAAGGCCGGCGACCAGGAAGGGTATCTGCGTGGCCCCCCCCCCCCCGCTTTATCTGGAAAGAGATCCCCTCGGCCCTCCATAAGGGTCTTCACCTTGAGGCCTGGCAGAGCCTGGGCCTCCTCCCTCTGAGGACTTGAGTTCACGCCCCTCAGACAAAAGCCTTTTTTCCCCTCAGGCTCTCAAAATGGAGGCCCGGATTAGGCCCATCTGGGGCCCTGCGTGGGGCCTGTGAGGCAGACGATGAGCGAGGTGGGGGTGGAGAGCGAGAGCTCCTCCTCAGCCCTCATTCTGGGTCCTCACCTTAACCTGGCCACCCCAGCCGGCGGCACGTCCCTCCGACCACCGGGGCCCGCTTCCCGTCAGAGAAAGCGAGGCCCTCGGGCTCCCAAGATGGACGTTGGGATCAACCACATCCGGGACCCCGCGGGGGGGTCCTTCCGGGGGGGGGGGGCGTTGGGGCCCCCCCTCCGCGAGGAAAGCTACCGCCAGCCCTCCCTCTGAGTCCTCACCTGACGGGTGCTGGAGCCGGCCCTGTCCCTCAGGTGCCAGAGCTGAGCCCACGCCCGGGACTCCTCCCTCTGGCGACCTGAATCCATGCCCCAAGTGATGAAGACAGCCTCGCGGTCCCCCGGACCGCCCTAAGGCGGAAGTCAGGTACGTCACTTCCGGGAACTCTGCCTGGGGCCTTCCAGGGACGATTGTGGGGACAGGGAAGAACTTAGGGCCCTTTGTGTCTGGGGAGAGGACCCCTGGCTCCTCCTCCTGGTTCTTTACCTTGAACTCCCTCTTCTGACGGGAGTCCAGCCCGCTCAGAGGGAACCTCGCTTCCCTCAGATTCCGAAAGGCAGGACGCAACACATCCCTGTCCTCAGCCTGGTGTTTCCTAGAGTTGATAGTAGGGGCGGGTCCCGACTTACTTGGGATGGGAAAACCCCTGACCCTTACCTTGACTTATTGCACTGGCCGAGTCCCCCGCCCCCTGTTGAACTGAGGCCTCATCCCTCAGGTCAAGGCCTTTATCTCACCAAAAGAGGAGGCAGGCTCCGTCTTGGCATGACGGGCCCGAGTGGGGTCTGTCCGAGCTGACAGTAAGGGCAGGCTTGCGGCTCCCTATATATTGTGGGATACTCCGCAAGTATTTATATTTCTTCCTGATAGGGCCTCTACCCCCTGCCTTTATAAGGCCCCCTGAGATGCCCACCGCACAAATGCAGACGATGTGAGTGGTAAGTGATAATTGTTCCTGGGGCCTCCCCGGGGCTGAAAGCAGGTGTGCATGCCTGTGGGGCCCCTCTGTTTGGGGTGGGTGGCTAATTCAGCTCTCCATAAGGGTCTTCACCTTAATAGTTGGCAGGGCCTGGGGTTCCTCCCTCTGCTAGCCTGAGTCCTGCCCCCTCAGATCAAAGCCCTTACGTCCCTGAAAATGTACCCCTTCTCTAGTAGAAATCAGGCTCTGCCACATCTGGTCGTCACGTGCCAGGGTCTCTCATGGCTAACAGCTGGGGTAGGATGAGCGTGGGGACCTACCTCTTCTGTGGTGGGAGTTCTGGGTTCTCCCTCAGGGTTGCTACCTTGACTTCCAGCACTGAGTTGGCCTTCGCCTTCCATGGACTTAAGCCCAACCGCTTTGAACCAAGAGTGGAACACAACCCCCCAGGTTTGTTGTCTTGGCACATACAGGTAAGGCAATAAATCTGTAAATAACTTAAGGACAATTAACATATTTCCGGCATTCTGAATCTGTCAGGAACATTTTATAGTTGTCTCCATGAAGGACTTGAACATTTTTGTGAAGCTTTTTCTTAGGCGATCTTTGGATTTTCATGCCGTGGTGAATGGGATACGTAAACAATTTTCATAATGCACTTATCATCCTCCACTTCTTTGCGTTTTCCCAGAGACAAATCAATGAAAGGTTGCAGCGTCAATGAGACAGAGGGTAGTGTCTTTTTACAAAATTTATTTTTTCCAGCTTTATTGAACTGTACTTGACAAATAAAAATTGCATGCCTTTACGGTATATAATATGATGTTTCGATACGTATTGTGAAATGACTATGACAGTTGAGCTAATTAACATATCCGTCACCTCCCATAGTTACCACTGTGTGTGTGTGTGTGTGTGTGTAGTGAGAACACATGAGGTCAACCCTCTTAGCAAATTTTAAGTATATAGTAGAGTATGGTCAACTATAGTCACCATGCTGTGTATTAGATCTCCAGGACTTATTCAGCCCAGGTAACTGAACCTTTATACCCATTTCCCGCACACCTCAGCCCCTGGCAACCACCATCCCACTTGGCTTTTATGAATTCGACTTCTCTAGATTCCATATATAATTGAGATCATGCATCCTTTTCTGTCTGACTTACTACACCTAGAACAATGGCCTCCAGGTTCGTCGATATTGTCACAAATAGCAATTATTTCCTTCTTCTTAAAAGCTGAGTAATATTACAATGACACAAGGGAGTATATGCTAATGAACAATATACAATATTATATATTAATAATATATAATGATATATTAATATAGATCACACTTTCATATATATCTCCCATTTTTATATATATTTCACATTTGCTTCATCCATCCATCCATTAATTGACACTAGGTCATTTCCTTATCATGACTTTTGCGTATAACGCTACAATGAACATGGAGTGCAGATAGCTCTTTCAGATACTGATTTCATTTTCCTTTGGATACATAACCAGAAGTGGGATCGCTGGATCATATGGGAGTTCTATGTTTTAAAGATGTTTATTTATTTTTGAGGGAGGGAGGGAGAGAGAGAGAGAAAGAGGCAGAGAGAGAGAGAGGAGGACAGAGGATCCAAAGCAGGCTGTGAGCTGACAGCAGAGAGCCTGACGCGGGGCTCGAACTCACTAACCGTGAGATCATGACCTGAGCCAAAGTCGGACCCTTAACCAACTGAGACACCCAGGTGGCCTGGGACTCCTGTTTTTAATTTTTTGAAAAACCTTCCTGCTGTCTTCCATGACGGTTGTACCAATTGACATTCCCACTGACAATGTACAAGGATACCCTTTTCTTCACATCCTTGCCGGCCCTTGTTACTTCATCTTTTGGTAATAGCCATCCTCGCGGGTGTACGGTGACGGCTCACCGCAGCTTTGATTTCCATTTCCCTGCTGATGAGTGATGCTGAGCACCTTGCCATATAGCTGTTGGCCGTTTGCATGTCTTTGGAGAAATGTCTATTCCGGTCCTTAGCCCATGTTTTAAAATTCAGGCGATGTATTTTTTGCTATTGGGTTGGTCAAGTTCCTTATATACTTTGGACATTAACCCTAATCAGATATGATTGGCAAATATTTTCTCCCATTCAGTACGCTGCCTTTTCACTCTGTTGATTGTCTCCTTTGCCGTACAGATACTCTTCAGTCTGATGCAATCCCCCTGGTCTCCTGTTGCTTTTGCTGTCTGTGCTTTTGGTGTCCTGGCCAAAAAATCTGAGACCAATGTCCGGTTTTTTTCCCTGGAGTTTTACAGTTTCAGGTCTTCCATTTAAGTCTTTAATCCATTTGGAGTTGATGTTTGTGTGTTGTGGGAGACAGAGGTCCAATTTCAGTATTCTGCATGGGTATATCCAGTTTTCCCAGTCATTTACTGAAGACGCTATCCTTTCCCCATTGTGTACTCTGGGCACTCTTGGCCAAGGTCACTTGACTCCAGATGTGTGGATGTATTTCTGATCTTGTTATTCTGTGTCGTTGGTCTGCGTGTCTGTTTTTATGCCAGTACCATACTATTTGATTACTGTAGCTTTCTAATATATTTTGAAATCAAGGAGTGTAATGCCTTCAGCTTTGTTCTTCTTGCTTATGCTTTGGCTATTCATGGTCTCCTGTGTGTTTTCATATGAAATTTTGGGACTGGTTTTTCTATTTCTATAAAGAACGCTATTGGAATTTTGATAGGGATTGCATTGAATCTGGAGACCACTTTGGGTGGACATTTTAACAATATTAATTCTTAAAATCCACGGACACAGGAGTCTTCCCAATTATCTCTGTGTTCTTTAATTTCCTTCTTTGATGTTTTATAATTTTCATTATGTAAGTATTTCACCTTTTTGGTTATGTTTATTCTTAAATATCTTATTCTTTTTGCTGCTATTGTGAATGGGGTTGTTCTCTTAGTTTCCATTTTTAATTGTTCATTGTTTATGCATAGAAACACCACTGAGTTTTTTTTTTTTAATTTTTTTTTTAATGTTTATTTTTGAGACAGAGAGAGACAGAGCATGAACGGGGGAGGGGCAGAGAGAGAGGGAGACACAGAATCGGAAGCAGGCTCCAGGCTCTGAGCCATCAGCCCAGAGCCCGACGCGGGGCTCGAACTCATGGACCGTGAGATCGTGACCTGAGCCGAAGTCGGACGCTTAACCGACTGAGCCACCCAGGCGCCCCAACACCACTGAGTTTTGTATGTTAATATTGTAACCCAAAACTTTACTGAATTTGTTTATCATTACTAATAGTTTTTTGTTCTTGAGAGTTTTCTGTTTATATGATCTTTGTCATTTCAACTTGAACAACTCTGTTTAGCATTTATTGTAAGGCAGGTCTAGTGATGAACTCCCTCAGCTTCTGTTTGAGAGAGTCATCATTGCTTCTTCATTTCTGAAGGACAGCTTTGAGTAGTGATGATCCCTGTTTCATTTCTGATAGTGATAATTCTGTCTTCTTTTACCCTGGTTAGCCTGACTAGAAGTTTATCAATTTTATTGATCTTTCCAAAGAACCAGCTTTGTGTTTCATTGATTTTCTTTATTGTATTCCTGTTTCAATTTCATTGATTTTTTTAGTGCTTATTTATTTTGAGAGAGAGAGAGAGAGCGCGAGAGAGAGAGTGCACACACACACCAGGGACAGGCAGAGAGAGAGGGAGAGAGAGAATCCCAGGTAGGCTCTGCACTGTCATCGCAGAACCCAATGCGGGGTTTGAACCCACGAACCGTGAGATCACGACCTGAGCCAAAACCAAGAGTTGGACACTTAACCACTGAGCCATCCAGGGCCTCCCAATTTCATTGAGTTTCACTCTGTTTTTCTCTCTGCTTTCTCTACAATTTAAGTTGTACTTTCATTGTCACTTAGCTCAAAATATATATATTTTAAGCCTCTGGATTTTTTTCTTTGACCCGTGAATTATTTAGGAGTGTGTTATTTAATTTCCAAAGATTTGGAGCAATCTTGCTATTGCTTTTTAGTTTAATGGCATTGCGGCTTGTGAACATACTTTGTATGATTTCTTCTGAATTTGTTAAGGTGTGTTTAATGGCTCTGAATTTTTTTTTATCTTGATAAATATTTTATGTCACTTGAGAATAATATGTATTCTGTTGTTGTTGGATGGAGTATTTTATAAATGTCAAGTAGATCAAGTTGATTGATAGTACTGTTCAGGTCACCCGTATCCTTACTGATTTTCTGCCTGCTTGATCTATCCACTACTGACAGAGTAGTATTGAAGTCTCCAAATAGAATAGTGGATTTGTCTGTTCCTCCTTTCATCTCTATCAGATTTTGCTTTACATATTCTGACGTTTTGTTTTTAGTTGCATATGCATTTAATATCTTCTTGGAGAATTGACTCCTTTTTCATTATGTAATGCCTTTCTGTATCCCTGATGGTTTCCCTTGCTCTAAAGTCTGCTTCTCTGGAATTAATAGAGCCACAACAGCTTTCCTTAGATTATTGTTAGTATGGTATGATTCTTTACATCCCTTTACTTTTGGCCTATCTGAATCTTTATATTTAGCATTAATTTCTTAGAGACAAAATATGACTGGATATTATTTTCTGTCCCTTTGGCTATCTGTGTCTTTTAACTTGTGTATTTAGGTCATTCACATTTAAAGTGATTGCTGATATAGTTAATATGTATCATATTTGTAACTGTTCTCTATTTATTTCATTTATTTTACATTTCCTTTTTTTCTCCTTTCTCTGCCTTCTTTGATTTTGAGCACTTGACTGTGATTCCATTTTATTTCCTCTCTCATTTTGTCCCTTTGTATATCATATATATTTTTTATGGCTATATTGAGACATAATTGCCATGTAACCTTGTGTAGGTTTAAGTATGCAACATGACAACTTGTTATACAAATGTATTGCAAAATGGTTACCCCAGTAAGGTTAGTTTAATATGTCCATCACCTTATACAGTTATAATTTTTGGTGTGTGTGGTGAGAACTTTTAAAATCTATTCTCTTAGCCACTTTCCAGTATGTAATCCAGGATTGTGAAACTGTAGTGACCATGCTGTGTATTACATCCCTAGAACTTAATTCATCTAATAACTGGAAATTTGTACCCTTTGTGCATTCTTACCCATTTCAGTGCCCCACCTCCATTCCTGGCAGCCAGCAATCTGTTTCTATGAGTTTCGTTTTTCGTATTCCTCATATAAGTGAGATCATATGGTGTTTGTCTTTTCTTTCTGACCTATCAAATATATGTCTTTAAATTTTTTTAATGGCTTCCCTAGTTTACAATATACACTTTTTTAAAAATTTTTTTAACATTTATTTATTTTTGAGACAGAGAGAGACAGAGCATAAACGGGGGAGGGGCAGAGAGAGAGGGAGACACAGAATCTGAAACAGGCTCCAGGCTCTGAGCGGTCAGCACAGAGCCCGATGCGGGGCTCGAACTCACAGACCGTGAGATCGTGACCTGAGCCGAAGTCGGACGCTTAACCGACTGAGCCACCCAGGTGCCCCTACAATATACATTTTTAATTCATATAAGTCTACTTTCAAATGATACTTAACTATTTCACATGTATTATATATATTTTATTAAAGAGTAGTCCCAATTTTTTCCTGTTATTCAGTTTTCTTATGCATATACCATAATCATCCAGTACATTGCTACTAGGCAGTTATCAGATCAATTAAGAATAAGAAAAATAAATCATTTTATTTTTTTCTTCATTTATTCCTTCTCTAAAGTATTTCCTTTATGTAGATCCAAGGTTTTGGTCTATGTAGTGCCCCTTCTGCCTAAATAACTTCTTTTTAACATTTCTTTCAAGGTATATGTATAGGCAATGAATTCCCTCAGTTTTTGCTTGTTTGAGAAATTCCTTATTTTCTCTTCCATTTTTGAAGAACAATTTTGCTGGATATGGAATTCTAGGCTGGTGGCTTAAAATTTTGTTTTAAGTTTATTTATTTACTTTGAGAGACAGAGTGAGCGGGAAAGAGGCAGAGAGAGAGGGCGTGAGAGAGAATCCCAAGCAGGCTGTGTGCCGACAGCACAGAGCCTGATGCGGGACTCGAACCCACAAACTGTGAGATCGTGACCTCAGCCCAAACCAAGAGTTGGATGCTTAACTGACTTTTCTTTCAACACTTTAGATACTTCACCTCACACTTACTGCCTAGTTTGTACAATTCCACTGTCCACTGTAATTCTTACATGTGTGTATTAGTTTCCTAGTATTAGTTTCCTGTAACAGATGACCACAACCTGGGGATATTAGAACAGAAGTGTATTCTTTCACCGCTCTGGAGACCCAAAGTCTGAAATCAAGGTGTTGGCTGGACTGAACTTCTTCCCAAGACTCTAGGGAAGAATGCTTCCTTGCTTTTTCCATCTTCTGGTGGCTCCAGGCATTCCTTGACTTAGGGCTGCGTAATTCGAATCTCTGCCCCCGTCTTCTCATGACCTTCTCCCCTGTGTCTCTCCTTTGTGTATTCTATATCTTTCCCTGTTCTTATAAGGATATTTGTCATTGGATTTAGGGCCCATCCAGATAACCCAGGACGATCTCATCTTGGTATTCTTTACTTAATTACATTTGCAAATAATTTTTTTCTGTCCTATTCTTAGGTACTGGGGGTTAGGACTTCTACATTTTTGGGGGGACCATGATTTAATCTATTAAAACCTCTTTATAGATAAGGTACCCCCCATATTATCCTTTATTTAGGTCTTCATTAGTTTAAATCTATAATGATTTGTATTTTTTGGTGTACAGTTTCCCTACATCTTTTGTCAGATTTATCCCTATGTATTTCATACTTTCTTTTTTTAGAAGTTTGTTTATTTTGAGAGAGAGAGAGAGAGAGGAAGAGAGAGAATCGTGAGCAGGCTCTGCACTGTCTGCACAGAGCCTGATGCAGGGCTTGAACCCATGAACCATGAGATCATGACCTGAGCCAAAACCAAGAGTCAGAGGCTTAACCAATTGAGCCATCCAGGCACCCCTATATTTCGTATTTTCTGATGCTATTTTAAAAGCACTGTTTCAGGAGCACCTGGGAGGCTCAGTGGGTTAAGTATCTAACTCTTGATTTTGGCTCAGGTCATGATCTCAAGGTGGTGCGGTCAAGCCCCGCATCGGGCTCTGCACTGGGCATCCTCTCTCCTCCTCTCCCTCTGCCCCTCCCCTACTTGCATGCAGACACACACAATTATTATATATACATCCTGTGTACTCCAGCCTTGCTAAACTTCATTATTAGTCTTTCTCTCATGTTGCACTGAATAGAATCTTCACCCCCCTCCCTGTCTAGGTGAGCTCATCAGTTTTAGATTGTAGTTTCTTGAACGCAAATACCCAGGACAACTTTCAGCATGTGAATATCTGCCCCCTCTCCATCTATGCTGCAAAAAGACCTAAGTCTGGGTAATACACTTTCTGAGATGAACATAACCTCTCAGGTTTATTGTGTTTTTATATTTATTTTTTGATGTTTGAGAGAGAGACCGAGAACGTGAGTGGGGGAGGGGCAGAGAGAAAGGGAGAGAGAATCCCAAGCAGGCTCCCCGTGGTTAGCACAGAGCCCGAGGCGGGGCTCAGTCCCACCCACAAACCGTGAGATCATGACCTGAGCCGAAATCAAGAGTCAGTCGTTCAGCCCACTAAACCACCCAGGCGCCCCAGCCCCTCTGCTTTAAAACAATGCTAGGATACCCAGTAGGGCAAGTTTAATTCACTAAAGCTTTGACAGAAGTGATTCTGCCTTGAAGTCTTGAAGGCAGTGATTTCGGGCTGGAAATGGAAATCTGAGAAGTGCTACATGGACATTGGGAAAATGAGGAGGGATGGAAGTTACCTAGAAGTATCCGAGAAGTGAATGGTCTTCAAGGCACATGAGGGGAAATTGTAGGAAAGAAGTGAGATGATTCACATATCTACCAAGACTTAAATATTAAATGTCCCAGTACTTTAGAGGGATCTTAGGTAAGACATCCAAAATACTAGGTCAGGCTTGCTGAAAGATGGGCGAGAACAGAATGAACCACTGAATGGGATGGCTGCGGTCAAAGGCTTGGAGGAAACATCCTCTCTGCCACGTGGGCAGTCAGAATTGAACACGAGATGAGGAAAGGCAGAAGGTCATTTTGGGAAGGCTGTATAGGGTTGTTAATGCTCTCTTTCTTGGGGCGCCTGGATGGCTCCATCGGTTAAGTATCTGACTCTTGATCAGACTCAGGTCATGATCTCACAGTTGATGAGATGCAGCCCTGGGTGGGGCTCTGCACTGTCAGCATAGAGCCTGCTTGGGATTCTCTTTCTCCCTCTCTTTCCCTCTCTCTCTTTCCCCTCCCCTGCTTGCATGCCCATGTGCGCCTGTGCGCATACTCTCTCTCTCTCTCTCTCAAAATAAGTAAACATTTAAAAAATGTTTTAAATGCTCTCATTCTCCAATTAGAGAATCTTGTCTTTCAGGATCCCCTTACACTGCACCCTGACTTCCCGAGGTATCAGGAGTAGTGCTTTTTAATGTCTAAGTCACCCAAGAGTTACCATTGCTGGGGAAATTCCTTGGTGACCACACAAAGCCTAAGGGTATGGTTCCTCACCATCCTGGCGAAGGATATATAGAGGGAATGACAAAAATTATTTAGACATCCAGAGAACTGAAACCCTTGTCATTTGGCTGTGGTGAAATATACTGTGTGTGTGTGTGTGTGTGTGTGTGTGTATAGTCAGTTTTAGCATGCACCAGAAAAGGTAGAACTAAAACCTAAATGAATCATTATTCCCACGTTTTCATGTTTAAAAACTAAACATTCTATCCTACTTAATTGGGGAAATCTTTAGTATTTCTTCAAATAATTCAAGACAGACGTTTATATATATATGTATATATATACATATATATACGCGTATATATGTATATATACGCGTATATATACATATATACGCGTATATATGTATATACATACGCGTATGTATATACATATATACGCGTATATATGTATATATATACATGGCTAAGAAATATGCTTAACAGTGGGAAGCATGTTAAATAAAGCTTAGCAAAAGTATATCTCTGTTATCATAAATAATGCGCTCACCTTGTAATAGTTTCAGACATTTGAGACATGCTTAAAATAGATAATAAAAGCAACATGCATTTCTTTTCCACTTAAACCCCCAGAATTTACCACTGTGAACAAATTCTGTATTTTCTTCCAGAGGATTTTTATATGTATGCTAACATTTATATCAAAAATGGTTAATTATGATACCTTCTTGGACTCACTGTTTTGCATCTTGTCTTTCAGTAAACATTGGATCTTGGACGTTTTTCCATGTTAATCCGTGTCTGTCTATCTCTTTATTTTCATTGACTAGATAATATGGTCTTTAGGAGTTTGCCAGTTTCTTATATTACAAACAATATGACAGTGAACGTTCTTCTATCTTAGTGTATTTACGTGACAGTTTTTGGAGGATAAATTCCCATAAATGGAATCGCTCGATCAAAAATATATGCACATTTTATAATTTGTTAGTTACTGTCACATTTTCCTGCAAAATTGTGCCAATTTATACTCTCACAGTGTTCGAAAACACTTGTTTCTCGTACATTCTTGCCAACACATTTTAATCTTTGCCAATATGATTGGGGAAATGATATCTTAGCGTTTTAATTTGCCTTTTACAATTATTAGTAAAGATGGTATTAAATGCATATTGGGCAGTTTTGTTCTGTGAATTCATTTTTGTTTGCTTGCCTGTTTTAGGGTTTTTGTTTCTTTTCTTTATGGATCTGTAGTTCTGAATGTAACAACAACAATGATAGGTAACATTGTTAGAGCACCTAACTATGTTCCAGAAATATTTTAAGTACTTTATATTTATTACTTTATTTATTCTTCACAAGAATCCAAAGGGGAAAAGAATATATTCTCTCTCTTTATCTGACTACAAAACTGAAGTACAGAATTGGTGAAGTAACTTGTCCAAGGTCATATAGTAAGTAGCTGCATTGGAATTTGGACCCTGGGATTTTTAGATCCATAGCTTACTGTCCTAATTGGAGTGACAATTTATACATTAATTTGGCAAGAATTGATAGTTTGACTCTATTAAGACTTCCCATGACCACTTCTCCATTTATTTAGATTTTTAAAAAAAATTTTTTCAATGTTTATTGAGCAGAAGTGGGGGAGGGGCAGAGAGATTGGGAGACTCAGAATCCGAAGCAGGCTCCAGGCTCTGAGCTGTCAGCACAGAGCCCGAAGCAGGGCTGGAACTCATGAGCCCTGAGATCATGGCCTGAGCTGAAGTCGGACGCTCAACTGACTGAGTCACCCAGGCGCCCCTATTTAGGTTTTTAAAATACATTTCAATTAAAATTTTATAATTTTATATATAATATTCTTGCACATCTTTCACTGGATTTATTTCTAGGTACCTAGTATTTTTGTGGCTAACATAAATATTAAATTTTTCTTAAAAAAATTTTTTTAATGTCTGTATATTTTTGAGAGGGAGAGAGAGAGAAAGAGCACAAACAGCGGGAGGGCAGAGAGAGAGGGAGACACAGAATCTGAAGCAGGCTCCAGGCTCTGAGCTATCAGCACAGCTTGAACTCGCGAGTTGTGAGATCATGACCTAACCTGGAGTCGGATGCTTGACTGGAGCCACCCAGGCATCCTAAAATTTTTCCTTTTTTGAAGGTTTTATTTTTTAAATAATCTCTATACCCAAAGTGGGGCTCGAACTCACAACCCTGAGATCAAGAGTCACATGCTCCACAGACTGAGCCAGCCAGGCACCCTGATACTAAACATTTCCAACTGCAATTTCTAACTCTTTGTGGCTAGCGCATAGAAATGAAATTGAGTTTTGTATGCTCATGTCACTTTCAGCAAGGTAACTGAACCCTCTCCTTAGTTGCAAAAAATTTCTCTGTATGTTCTCTTGGTCTTCTATGTAGACAAAGTTGTATGGGCTTAATATCAGTCTTGTTTTCTTCCTTTCTAATCCTAACACCTTTGTTTCTTTTTCTTGTCTTATAGTGCTAGGAATTCTATGGTGTTGAATAGGTAGGATTCTAGTCCATTTCTTAGCAGCTAGGACCTTACAGATTCACAATGGACATAACCAGAGTAAAGGTATTATGAAGGCTCAGTTACTCAGCTACTACCAGTTATGCAGTATTAATCTGTGTCAGGTACTAAGTGCTTTCTGTATGTGAGCTCATGAAATCCACCTAGAATTCTGTGAGGTGAGGACAAATATTATCTTTATTTTATAATTGAGGGATTTAAGGCACGGGGAGAATATGTTACTTGTTCCATATCACATGGCTAGTAGACTGAGTCCACGTGGTGTGGTTCTGGAGTCCATTCTTTTAACTACTCTGCCAAACAGAATTAAAACCAGACCCTAATGCATTTACTTTTTTGTTTTTAAAGATTTTATTCTTGAGTAATCTTAAAAAAAATTTTTTTAATATTTATTTATTTTTGAGAGAGTGAGAGGCAGAGCACGAGCAGAGGAGGGGCAGGGAGAGAGAGGGAGACACAGATTCTGAAGCAGGCTCCAGGCTCCGAGCTGGCAGCACAGAGCCCGACACTGGGCTTGAACTCACGAACCGTGAGATCATGACCTGAGCCAAAGTTGGACGCTTAACTGACTGAGCCACCCAAGTGCCGCCCCTATTCTTAAGTAAACTTTACCCCCAGTGTGGGGCTCAAACCTACAACCCTGAGATCAAGAGTCGTGTGCTTTACCATCTGAGCCAGCTAGGCGCCTCCTCTAATGCATTTACTTTAAATAGTAGATGGCACTGTAATGTCACTTGCCTATATTAAAACAACAGTGAGTATGGATTACATTTATCTTGAGGTTGTGGGGAAAATGCACACCATTTTAAATCATATGTGTATGGAAATATAAAAAGAGGTCTCCTCTAGCCAGTTAATGCCTTCGTCTTCCTTTGCCTGTATGATCACATGCAGACCATGTGAGCTGGGTTCTCCAATAAGGTGAGGCATTAAATACCAAATGGCCATTAAGTAGAACAGTGAGGGGCATCTGGGTGGCTCAGTCAATTAAGTGTCCAACTCTTGATTTCAGCTCAGGTCATGATCTCACAGTTCATGAGATTGAGTCCCGTGTTGGGGTTGAGCTCTGCACTAAAGGCACAGAGCCTGCTTGGGATTCTCTCTCTCTCTCTCTCTCTCTCTCTCTCCCTCTCTCCCTCCCTCCCTCCCTCCCTCCCCCACTCAGGCTTGCACTCCCTCAGAATAAGCAAACAAACAAACAAACAAACAAACATTAAAAAAAAAAGGTAGAACAGAAAAAAAAGGTAGAACAATGATCAAAACATAATGAGTAGACTGCTTAGGTGTGTGTAATAGTGAATAGTGTATTTTTCCCTAAAGCGTTTATAATCTGGACATTTATATACAGACTCCAGTTAATTTAAGAAGACTTACTGGTGTTTCCAAATTGGCGTGATATCATTGGCAGATCTCTTTGTTCATGTATATTTATACTTGGGTAGTACTTCTAAGGTAGAGAGGAACCTTATCCTACCCAGAGCCAGTCAGAAGCAAAATGCCAGTGCCACTCATGTGGCCTGAGTCCATATTGGTGCTTCTGTAATGGAATGATGGGTTGACAACTTACAGCGTGAACTGGCTTATAGGAGCTCTGAGCCATATGAATCACTTATTTATAACTTATGAGTGACAATGAGTGGGTGAAAGTCTTGCAGGTTTTGTTTGGATTACATTTCCTTTGTAAACACAAATGAGATTAAAAAAAATTTTTTTTGATTACGCTTCTTTATTTTTGAGAGGCAGGGAGAGACAGAGCACGAGTGGGGCAGGGCAGAGAGAGAGGGAGACCCAGAATCCGAAGCAGGCCCCAGGCTCCAAGCCGTCAGCCCAGAGCCTGACGCGGGGCTCGAACCCACGAACTGTGAGATCATGACCTGAGCCGAAGTCAGACGCCTAACCGACTGAGCCACCCAGGCAACCCAAGTGCAGGTTATTTTTTAAGTCAAGGGCATGGTTGCTTTCACCTCTTAGTGCTCAGCATTAAATCATCCTTCCATTACTGACTTCTTTCTTGGCGTATTCCACTGTGCTTTAGGAATCTTTATTCTATGGGAGATACATCCCTCTATATCCAGAACTTCTACACAGACTACTTTGCTCTCGAGGCATGCAGAAATGTGAGAAGCCATGGCATACTGTCTCCCAACACTTGTCATCTGAACTGTAGACTGATACCTATTCAACTGCATACTGGACATTTTTATCTGGGTGTTCCAAAAGAAACTTCAGATGAAGCGTGTTCAATGAAATCTTTCTCTCCCAAACATCTGCATAAACCTTTTCTTGTATGTTCACTTCTTACCCAATGACAAACCTGTGGGTCACATACAGAGCCCCGTAGAAGCAAAGAAGAGGGAGGACCCTAACTCTGCCTTTGGTGTCTTGAGGGTGGGCATCAGGAAAAGTTCTACAGAGGACACGACACTGAGAAGAAAACTAGTGGATAAAAAAAGAAGGTGTTGAAGAAAGATAAAACAGTGTACCCCAAATTCATGCATTTGGGAAAGTATGGTAGATAAAGGGTATGGTCAGGCAAGGTGGGTAGGAGCAGAATCAGACTCAGGAGGAGGGGAGGCCGCTGTACAGAGGGTCAATCTATTACAGGCACTAAAACACTGATAAACGACACCAGTTCACTCATGTTCCTTTCTACACTTCATTATATAACTGGCAAAAACCGAAATCAGACCCCCTCTGACTGACATGTTCAGCACCTCGAGTAGAAATAAAAATGTTCAGGGGCGCCTGGGTGGCTCGGTCAGTTGCTCGCTCAGAGCGTCCAACTTGGGCTCAGGTCATGATCTTGTGGTTCGTGGGTTCGATCCCCGTGTCGGGCTCTGGGCTGACAGCTCGGAGCCTGGAGCCTGCTTCCGATTCTGTGTCTCCTTCTCTCTCTGCCCCTCCCCCGTCATGCTCTGTCTCTCTCTGTCTCTCAAAAATAAATGAACATTGAAACAAAATTTTAAAAAAAGAAATAAAAATGTTCCTAGTGGTGCTGACTTCTCACTGTCGAATGGTTTTTGCAACAGACCCGTGCAGGTTGTAGGTTCCAGCTACACGTGACACAACTAAACCCAAGACCAGTTGTATAGGACTGCCACCTAAATGCAGCAGTAAAGTATAGGACTATTTATTTGGAGTAAGAAATTGCATCTGGTGGCTACATTTTAAACGTTTCGCTATGCCTCCCAAGAAGTTGTCAGAGGATTTGGCAATTGTGTGGAATAAATTAATGTCATAAATCCTTCACCTTAGACATAAAGAAGAATAAAATCTTATTATCAGGAAATTCACTTCTTCCCATCCTCATTTTTAAAAATGGCTGAAGAAGTACTTAAAGAATATTGTTTTGAGGGATTCCTGGGTGGCTCAGTTAGTTAAGTGTCCGACTTCAGCTCAGGTCACGATCTCGTGGTTCGTAGGTTCAAGCCCCACATCGGGCTCTGTGCTGACAGCTCAGAACCTGGAGCCTGCTTTGGATTCTGGGTCTCCTTTCTCTATGCCCCTCCCCCGCTTGGGCTTACTCTCTCTCTCTCAAAAATAAATAAACACTAAAAAAAAAATTAAGAGTATTGATTGGACTGGGTGCCGAATTAATAGTCATCCTGGGAGTGCTACTTTCTATCCTTCATGCTCTGAATAGAGAGGAGCAATGAGATAGGCTGCAGAGATCAGTGGGGGACAGATAACTAGCAGGCCATATAAGCAACATAAAATACGAAATGTGTCTTCTGTGTCATTGGGATCCATGGAAAAGATTAAACTAAGAGATTGGTGTAATCTCATTTCCATTTCAGACGAGTCACTCCACTAGTCATGCAGAAGATGGCCAGAGCAGGGAGAGGAGGGAGTGCCATTAAAGGCCAGAAAAGCACCTAGGAGGCTGTTGACATAGTCTAGGGACAAAATGATGAATCTCTTTTCAGAGGCAGATGTGGCAAGACTTGGTGACTCGTTGGGTGTGGGGGAGGAAGTGAAGGGATGAGTCCAGAAAGATGTATTCACCCGTTCATTCCAAACATATATTGATCTCCTTATTTGTGCCAGAAGGTGCTAGAGCCTGGAAACCCAAAGACAAGTGAAACACACTTCCTGTGTTCAGGTAAAAGAAATAGATATGCGTGTAAATAATTATAAGGCGCATGATAGGTCTGTAGTAAAATTGCGTATAAGCTACATTGGGGGATCAAGAGGAGGAAGTCATTTACGCTACCTGGGAAATTTGAGGAAGACTGCAGAGAGGAGGTACCCTTGAGCCTGGTCTTCAGGAACATATGGCAGTTCCTGTAAAATCATTCCTGGAAGAGGGAGCTATGGGTACAAAGCAAAGTAAGTTTAAAGCAATGTAACCTTATTTGGGTAATGAAGCTTCAAGTTGTTCAACCTGACCGTGTGGGTGAATGAGGGGCTGAGGGTTGAGAGAGGCCATCTTTCATGAGAATAGCTCATGAAGTGCTTTGGAAAACCCCATGCTGATGAGTTTGATCTTGTCCTAAAAGTGATGAGTAGTCCCTGAAGGCTTTAAAAACAGGAAAGGGATGTGGTCTGCATTGTGTTTTCGGAAAAATCCCGGTTTTTGAGACGGAGTTCTGCAAGCAAAGTTGATGATGCTTTTTTTGTTTTGTTTTGTTCATTTGTTTCTACGGTACTTGCTGTTTTATCACTTATCACACTTGAGTCAGACTGAAAAGGGTTTGAATCCTGGATCCTTCAGCCACTTACCATTGGACCTTGGGCAAGTCAGTTTCCCATTGATTCTTTTTCCTCTTCTTTTGAATGAGGTACTAATAGCACCACCCCACTGGGTCTTGGTGGGGGTTAAAAGAGGTTGTGTATGTAACAGTGCCTTAAATACCACAGGCACAAAACAAAGAACACTGTTGTTTTTGTTTGCATGTTTCCAAGACAATGTACCCTGCCAGACTTTGACATTTCCAAGGATAAGAATTGTGCCTGTATTTGTTTCCAGGCTCTAGTGCAGTGCATAGCTATGGTGGACAAGATGATGTGCCAGCCAGATCCCCCATTAGTGAAGGAATTGCCCTAGTTGTTGGGATTATTGTCAGCAGAAGGTCTTCAGGTAGCCCCTTCAGGGATCACCTCAGCTACACAGAGCTGCCTTGCTCAAGGTCACGTCCCTTCCCAAGGTGCCTCAGACACAGTGAGGAGTTGATTTAGACATATACAGGCCTGGTGCTATCTACCCACGGAGAAGGCAGTTCTGAAGGGCAGCTATGGCTTTAGAGAGCACTATTGGGTTAGACAAGGCTATCACTGGGCTGCGTCGTAACTTGACTACTCCCACTGCCTGCTCGACTTCCTTTCTTCTCCCTTCCATAGATGTTTATGTCAAGGGCAACCCTTAGTAAACATCTTGCACATTGAAGTCCATCTCTGAACTGGCTTCCTAGGGAATGCAAACCACAATTGTGGCATTTAGTAGGTGGTCAAGAAGCTAGTTGAATGAATGAATGAATGAATGAATGAATGAATGAATTCTCAGCCAATTTATGCTGCTGAATGTGAAAATTATGGGCTTTCTGTGTTATTTAACCTTTCCTCCTTTCATCTTTATGGGGATATAGTAAACAATGTGCTCTGAAAGGAGAACATACTCTTAGGTATGTGAATCCAGGAATAAATTATACTCTGGCAGAGTGCAAACTTTCTGTGCCAAAAGTATTTCTGTTGGCTTCTCTCCTTATAATTAGACCATGTTCCTCCTTGAGGATGTCTTAAAAAGAAATGCTTCGGTTTTAAGAGAATGCAGTATGAAAGGAGGCTGTGTTGATAATGTCTTCCTTAAGAGATATCTAGTGCAAGAAACTTTAAAAATATTACATAAAATAAATCAACTCAGTACACCATAAGAAAATGTAGTCTTGTTTCTTAGTGTTCTTCTTGATAGGGAAGGGATTTTGATTTCTTTCTTCATCATGCTGTCATATATAACAAGGTGTTTTATACATATATATGTGTATATATATATACATAAGATCTGATGTCACACACAACTCAGATCGGCTTTCCTGTAGGGAGAGAGACATTCAGGTTCAGGTTGGAAAATTCCCTCTTGCATTTTGTCACAATTTTGAAGGCACAGGTCTAACAACACTGGTCATGTCTATAGCTATTCTAATTCAGATTTTTCTCCCCTGAGGAAGGTGTAGATGAAACCAGAGTTAGGGATGGGGAGAAATAGGTAGGTGCACACCATAAAATTATGCGTCTGAATGAAACTTCTGGACTGTGTTTCTTATCAGTTGAAAGCTGATAAGAGGCAATGATTTCAACGTTTATTTTTTTTTTTTATTTTTATTTTTGGGACAGAGAGAGACAGAGCATGAACGGGGGAGGGGCAGAGAGAGAGGGAGACACAGAATCGGAAACAGGCTCCAGGCTCCGAGCCATCAACCCAGAGCCTGACGCGGGGCTCGAACTCACGGACCGCGAGATCGTGACCTGGCTGAAGCCGGACGCTTAACCGACTGCGCCACCCAGGCGCCCCAAGAGGCAATGATTTCAATAAAATGTGACTGTACATCTAAATTCTGGTTTCCAAATGAAGAAATGAAATTACGAAGATATACGTTTGGAAAATAAAATGCGATTTAAGAAGGAGTAATCAAGTTAATCACTTAATCATGGATATCACTGGGCATACCAGAACCAAATGAAGCTTTATAAATGGTCAGGCATGGGGCACCTGGGTGGCTCAATTGGCTAAGCGTCTGACTCTTGATTATCAAGATTTCAGCTCGGGTCATGATCTCATGGTTCATGGGATGGCGCCCCGAATTAGGTTCTGCAATGGCAGCATGGACCCTGCTTGGGATTCTCTCTCTCCCTCTCTCTCTGCCCTTCCCCCGTTCACAGGTGCATGAGCTCTCTCCTTCTTTCTGTCTCTCAAAATAAATAAATAGAAACATTTAAGAAAATGGTCAAGCAGATGAACTTGCTAATTTAACAAATATGTCTTAGGCCGCTGCTGTGTACAGTCATTACTAGATTGTGGAGGAAGGAATCATGCTAGTGGCCTAAGCATGCTCGCGGCCTAACAGCCTAGCGTGGGCCTACAGGACCTACATATTTCAACCACGACCTAAACTCATCAGTATAGATAAGAGCTTCACTCCTGTAACGAGAGGAGTTTTGAGCCCTAAGTTCCTCCAAGAGGAAGAAAAATCCCTCTGAAATTTCATATAAGGGAGACATGTTACGGAAGAGACACATATTCCATATTCAAGAGTTCTAGATTGCACGGATGCTTTGTGAGGTATAGTAGGCACATAAGGGTAAAACCAGTTACTAGAAAGGTTTATGGAGTCAGGAAAAGAACTTGAAGTTATTTTTATTTTTACGAATGCTATCGAAGGAGAAAAATTGAGATTTGTTTTTGAATTTCATAATACTCAAATTCAGCAGACAGAAGTGATCAAATCAGAGAAAGAGCCGGGTGCCAACTTGTACTTACAAGAGGCTTTTCATGATCTTCCTACAGTACTTTTGATGTGACTGCAAAGCCAGTAGTTCAAACACATATCAAAAGATTCATTTCAATCAGTTGAAAGCAGAGAACGTATCCCGTGTCTTGGTCCCAACACAGGGAATGTCCAAAATTTAATAGTAAAAGAAATCAAAACTAAAGAACAAATGCAAAAACCCCAGACGTGTGGCAACCTTTCCTTGGGTTTGGTGTGAGGACGGACTATAATACTTCAAGTTGGTTGGGGTTGTTCATTCCTGGCCTATCCTCTGAATGTCTTTATGGTCATTCTCAGAGTAAGGGCTGTTCCCAGGAGTTCAGTTTCACCCAGTTTTTACCTTCCACACTTGTTTTGCTTTGTAAATACATGGCCATTACGTAAAAGTAAACATTCATTGAAAAGAAATAGGCTATCTCACCTCATTTTATAGCATGTAAGGTTAAAATATGGCTCTTAAGCTAACTGCTTCTCCAGAGGTATTAGCTGTGCAGTTACATATGCATTCATCCATTCAGCAAACTTTTAAAACAGTTGTATTATCAGTGGCACATAAAAATCGTATATATTGGGTCACATGGGTGGCTCAGTCGGTTAAGTGTCTGACTCTTCATTTTGGATCAGGGCATGAGCCCAGGGTCATGAGATCGAGCCCCACTTTGGGCTCTGCACTGAGAGTAGAGCCTGCTTGAGATTCTTTCTCTCCCTCTGCCTCTCCCCTGCTCACTCTCTCTCTCTTTCAAAAAAAAAAAAAGTATATGTTTAAAAAAATGTATATATTTAAGGTATGCAGCTTGAAGTTCTGATATATATACATATATATACACATATATGCACGTATATACATATATATGCACATATATGTACCTATGTACACATATACACATATATGTACATATATACATATATATGTATATACACGTATACATATATATATGTATATATACGTATGTGTATGGTGAAATCATCACCAGAATCCAGCTAGTTAGCAGATCCATCACTTCTGCATGGTTACCGTGTGTGTATATGTGTGTACTGAAGAGATTTAATTTAAGGTATATCCTCTTAGCAAAGTTCAAGTATGCAATACAGTATTAACTATAGTCACCATACTCTACGTTATATCTCCGGAACTTACTCATCTTGTGTAACTGAAAGTTAGTATGCTTTCACCAGCATTGCCCCATTTCCCTTGCGCCCCCCCCCGCCACCAAGCCCTGGCAACCACTGTCCTCCTACTGTCTGCTTCTATGACTTTGACTATTTTAGATTCCACATAGAAGTGAGATCATGCAGTACTTGTCTTTTTGCATCTGGCTTAATTTAGCATAATGTTCTCCAGGTTCACCTATGTTGTTGGAAATGGCAGGATTTCCTTCTTTTTAAAAAAATTTTTTTTTGATGTTTTTATTTATTTTTGAGAGACACGGAGAGCATGACCAGGGGAGGGACAGAGAGAGAGACACACACACACACACACACACAGAATTCGAAGCAGGTTCCAGGCTCTGAGCTGTCAGCACAGAGCCCGACGCGGGGCTCGAACCCATGAACTGCGAGATCAGGATCTGAGCTGAAGCCAGATGCCCAACCGACCGGGCCACCCAGGTGCCCCAGTATTTCCTTCTTTTTAATGGATGACTAATATCCCATTGTGTGTGTATGTGTGTGTATGTGTGTGAATATATATATATATATATATATATATATATATATATATATGTGTGTGTGCGTGTGTGTGTATGTTATATACCATATTTCTTTATTCATTCATTTGCCAAAGGACATTTAGGTTGTTTCCATATCTTGGCTATTGTGAATAATGCTGCAGTGAACATGGGGGTGTAGATATCTCTTCACCATCCTGTTTTCAGTTCCTTTGGATCTATACCCAGAAGTGGGAATGTTGGATCATATGGTAGTTCTATTTTTAGTTTTTTGAGGAATCTTCATCTGTTTTCCATAAAGACTGTACAAATTTACATTCCAACAAACAATGTACAAGGATTCCCTTTTCTTTACATCCTCACCAACACTTGTTATCTTTTGTCTTTTTAACAATAGTCATCCTAATATGACTGTGAGTATATATATGTGTGTGGAAAATACATACATATATACACATACATACATATATATTAATAGTCATCCTAATAGATGTGAGGTGATATTGTGGTTTTGATTTGCATTTCCCTGATGACTAGAGATGTTGAACATCTCTTCATATACCTGTTGGTTATATGAATTTTGTTTTTAAACAAGTGTCAATTTAGGTCCTTTGCCTATTAAAAAAATTTTTTTTAACATTTATTTATTTTTGAGAGAGAGAGGCAGAGTATGAGCAGGGGAGGGGCAGAGAGAGAGGGAGACACAGAATTCGAAGTAGGCTGCAGGCTCTGAGCTGTCAGCACAGAGCCCGATGCGGGGCCCGAACTCACAAACCGAGAGATCATGACCTGAGCCCAAGTGGGACGCTCAACCGACTGAGCCACCCAGGCGCCCCTGCCTATTTTTTAATTGGGTTATTTGTATTTTTGGAATTAAGTTGCATGAGTTCCTTATATCTTTTCAATATTAATCCCTTATCAAATATATGGTTTGCAAATATTTTTTCCCATTCTATAGATTGTCTTTTTTATTTTGTTGATTGTTTCCTTTGCTATGCAGAAGGTTTGTAGCTTGATATAATCCTGCTTATTTATTTTTGCTTTTGCTGCCTGTGCTTTTTGAGTTATATTCAAAAGAATCCTTGCCAAGAGTGATGTCAGGAAGGGTTTTCTCTGTTTTCTTCCAGGAGTTTTATGATTTCAAGCTTTATGTTTAAGTCTTTAATCCATTTTTAAATGTTTGTTTGTTTGTTTATTTATTTAGAGAGAGAAAGAGAACAAGTGGGCGAGCATGCACACGAGATCGGCGGGGGGCGGGGGGGCGGGCATAGAGAAAGGGAGAGAGAATCCTAAGCAGGCTCCATGCTGTCAGTGCAGAGCCCGATGTGGGGCTCGAACCCATGAACCATGAGATCATGACCTGAGCCCAAATCAAGAGTTGGACTATTAACCGACTGAGTCACACAGACACCCGAGTCTTTAATCTATTTTGAGTTGATTGTTGTGTATTGTGTGAAATAGGGGCTCAGTTTCATTTTTTACATGCAGATACCAGATTTTCCCAGCACCATTTGCTTAAGAGACCATTGTTTCCCCATTGTGTGTTTTTGGCACCCTTTTTGAATATCAATTGACTATAAATGCATAAGTTCATTTTTGGGTTCTCCATTTTATTCCATTGGTCTACATGTCTGTTTTTATGCTGGTGCCATATTGTTTGGATTACAATTACTTTATAATTTGAAGTTACATTCAACATACTTTTTATTGCGTATGTGGTTATATGGAAAAATGATACAAAAGTTGGGGATCCAAAGGTGAATAAGATTGTCCTTGCATTCATGGAGCTCACGGTCATTAGGATATGGAAAAGGAAACAGAATACTACAATCCAGTATAAGAAGAACTCTGAGGGAAGCTGTAAGCGAGAACAAAAGGCTTTGGTTTCCCACAAAATGTACACTTAAGAATGGAGAAGGGGAAATATGCTAGCGCAGCTTACTGGAGAAGATGGTGATGCCCAAGTCAAGTCTTGCATGACCATTACGAGTGATTTAAGCAAAGAGACAGGGGAAAGGCATTCTAGGCAAAGGGATCAGTACGTACAAAACATTAAGCTAAGACTAAAAGAGTCAAAATGGGAATGATGGAGGTAAAAAAACAAACAAGAAATTCAATAGGATAGAAAATTTCATTTTTAGTTCTAATGTGGTATTTCATCACCTCATTGAACAATTCAATTCAGAAGTTACCTGTATATGGATGGGCTATTTCTTTCACTTTATAATTCATACATTTCCCAGAAGAATCTTCTGATTTCTGAATGTTTACTATCGATTTTATTCATTTGGGAATTACATTTCAAATGGCCCAGCTTTTACAAATACCTACATGAGGGATTGATATAGCATTGGTGCAGTAGTTTCACTGTATGTTTACTACTGAAATTGGTCCAACCCTGGGCTTCTCAAGATGACTTTCTTACCCATGCACCCTGGGGCCAGCATACCATAATAATGGAAATTTGTAGCTTTCTTTTTTTAAAAAAAAATATATGAAATTTATTGCCAGATTGGTTTCCATACAACACCCAGTGCTCATCCCAAAAGATGCCCTCTTTGATACCCATCACATGTAGCTTTCTGAATAATAGCACATGGCAGCACCACTTAGGTAAGTGTAGAGATCTCATAACTTTTTAATACACTTTTGTAGTTTATTTATTTATTTTGAGAGAGAAAGAGAACAGGGGAGGGGCAAAGAGAGAGAGAGAGAGAGAGAGAGAGAGAGAGAGAGAGAGAGAGAATCCCAAGCAGGCTCTGTGCTGTGCAGAGCCTGATGCTGGGCTCGATCTCACAAACCATGAGATCATGGCCTGAGCCAAAATCAAGAGACAGACAGACGTTTAACTGACTAAGCCACCCAGGCATCCCGAGATCTCATAATTTTAGACCTATCACCCCCTTCTAAATACTTTCATGGCAGCCCACTGCCTTAAAAAATAAAGCCTAATTTCTTACGGAAAGTATTTAAAACCTGGGACAAATTCACCCCAAACTACTATTCCAGGCGTCTTTCCCTATGTCTTTATTCCCCTTCACACCCTGAATGCATCAACCACAACAGAGTTCCTTGTTATTGCCTGAATACATCCTGTAGAGTTTTAGTTTGAAACTCTGCCTGAAATTCCCTTCCTCACTGCACCCCACCACTTTATGGCTCCCTTCCTTTATATTTAATATAGCTCTTTTTTTTTTTGAGCCTATTGGACTTTATTTCTAGTAGAAACACTTAATCCTATTGGATACTGGTGGTTAATACCAAGTCCAACTGTGTTGTGTTCAAATTCTCTGCCTTTTAAAAAAAATATTTATTTTTAAGTGTTTATGTATTTTGAGAGAGAAAAAGAGCATGAGCAGGGGAGGGGCCAAGAGAGAGGGAGAGAGAGAATCTCAAGTAGGCTCTGCACTGTCAGCACAGAGCTTGATGCAGGGCTTGAACTCACAAACCGTGAGATCATGACTGGAGCTGAAATCAAGAGTTGGACGCTCAGTCAACTGAGCAACCCAGGTGCCGCTGTAATTTATTTATACAAACTCAAGTTGGTTAACATACAGTGTAGTCTTGGCTTCAAGAGTAGAACCCAGTGATTCCTCTCTAATGTATGACGCCCAATTCTCATCTCAAAAGTGCCCTCCTTAATGCCCATCACCCATTTAACCCATTCCCCCACCCACTTCCCCTCCAGCAACCCTCAGATTGTACTCTGTATTTAAGAGTCTCCTATGGTTTGCCTCCCTCTATGTTTTTATCTTATTTTTCCTTCCCTTCCCCTATGTTCATCTGTTGTTTCTTAAATTCCACATATGAGTGAAATCATATGATATTTGTCTTTCTCTGCTTAACTTGTTTCACTTAGCATAATACACTCCAGTTCCATCCACGTGGTTGCAAATAAATCTCTGCCTTTTTTAATAGCACCAGTCAGTTGATCATATTAAGCCTTTGTTTCCTCATCTGTAAAATGGAAATAATTACAATACCTTTGTCATAGGGTGTGGTGAGGATTAAATGACATAATTGTAACATGCTCAACACAGTGCCTGACATGTAATACTCAATAAATATTGAATAAATGCTCAGTACATGTGAGTTCTTTCATTAGTATTTCTCTAGGTACCTCTCTCTCTTTGTAGAACTGCATCTTTCAGAACTGTGTCTGGATGTACACAGCACTTGTCATGGGCTTTGTAAATAAGGAGGAATGAATCGATTCGAAAGGAGCTATGTGGCCAGTTCCCTAGCGGATCAAGAGATTTGTGAATGGATGAGAACTTGTACTGAGCCAATTTTTCTTTCCAAACATATATCTAACTATAACCAAAACTCACAATTCTCCTAGGTTTCATAGCATTCTGTAGACATGATATCATCTGGGTATCATGTGACTTCTTACGGGGTTTCAGATTATGAAATATGGTTAGGCTTTTGACTAACAGAAGAAGATTTGTAGGAGATTTCAAATTTACATAATTGGTTCTTGTTTTTCATTTTTTTCTATATTTGGAGTTCACTGAGTGAAATAATTTCCTAGTCACAGTTGAATGGAAAACCATAGTCAAGCTACAAATTAGAGCAAAATACTAGCTTCTTGATATATTTGTTCAAAATGCAATTTCCCTCTGCTCCCAATATAATTTACTAAATAAGTACAGTCTAATTACATGTCAATTTTTTTCCTTTTTGCGATACACCAAGATATTTTTCTATCATTTAGTGATTGCTTGGAATCTTGCCAGCTAGGAATCATATACCAACCGCCAAACATCCCACTCAGAGTCCCCTCAACATAAGAGGCTTAGGAAGTGTTGAAACCTACATCTGTTAGAGCTGGATAACAATCAGAGGGAACAATGTACAAATGGCTAATACATGCTTAGAGCACAGTTTCAAAAGCACAAAGCCATTTGCTTTGCTTATCAAATTAAAGATATTATGATATCCCAGAGCATTATTGAAATAAATGTCTCTGGTTCAGGGCACACCATGTCGGTCGGCATACCAGTATAGCCCCGCATTAGAAATGTATGTGCTTAAATTGCAGAAAGTAAATCAAAGGCCCAAAGATATTTTCAGTAGTCCCAACCCCAACTTTGAATAGAGCTGTGTGATTTGCCTTGGACGATAGGATAAGATGGAAGTAACAGCGAGCCAGTTCCAAAGCTGGGCCTCGAGTGGTGTGCGTGTTTCCGCTTGCTCTTGGACCTCTGCCGTTGCCCGAAGAGCATGGTGAACTCAGGATCGCCCGCTGGACTCCAAAGGAGGGTGAAGGAAAAGTGGGTCAGAGTGGCTATAGCACAGCGAAGCTCAGCCGAAGTCAGCCAGTTCCCAGGTATGTGAGCAAGTGAGTGAGATGGGCAGAGCTGCGCTGTCTGTTGCGGGCTAGATTGACCAGCCCTCGGATGTGTGAGCGAGCACACTCGAGATAAGAAGAGCTGCCTCGCTGGGCCCGACCCAGAGAAACCAACCCCTAGATGCACGAGGAAGCAAAACCGAGACCAGCAGATTTGTCCCTCAGAGTCCAGCCTGGGTTAGTTGACCCACGGTGTTGCATGCTAAAAAAACGCTTCCCATTTGCCACCGAGATTTCGTGGTTGTTTGCCACATAGTGTTATTGTGGCCGTAGTTAATTGATAAGTTGTGTACAAACACGTAGGAGTTCTGTAATACTATGTCATAACAAGAATTCTATTATCATGACTGAAGACCAGACAGGTTTATGTTATCTGTATCTATTTACATTATCTATATCTGTTATCATGAGTGAAGACCAGATTTATAGACTATTACACGGATGTATCCAGTCTGCATGATTTCATTTCCATCTCTCAGCCTGTCTACTCATCATAACTCTGAAACCTAACTATACTGCTCTAGGAAAAGTTGATTGTCAGGAATTAAAGCAACTAAGAAAATGTAAATTTCTGAAAATCTGAATCTAAATTCAGAAAGCTCTTATTTAATTGTTTAATTTTAATTTTTTCATGTTTTATTTTTTGAGAGAAAGAGCGTGCAAGTGGGGGAAGGGCTGAGGGAGAGAATTTTTTTAATTTATTTTGTAAATTTCCATCCAAGTTAGTTAGCATCTAGTGCACCAATGATTTCAGGAGTAGACTCCTTAATGCCCCTGACCCATTTAGCCCATCCCCCATCCCACACCCCCTCCAGTAACCCTCTGTTCTCCATATTTAAGAGTCTCTCCTGTTTTGTCTCTGAGGGAGAGAATCTTAAGCGGCTCCACAGTCAGCTTGGGGCCCATGTAGGGCTCAATCCCATGACCGTGAGCTCATGACCTGAGCCGAAATCAAGAGTTGGATGCTTAACTGACTAAGCCACCCAGGTGCCCTGCAATTAGTATTTTAACACGAAAGGGCTGGGAATGACCATAATAGGGTATTTCATGTAAGGCAATGGATTATCTTAAGACTTAGAAAATTAAAAAAAAAAGTTTCATTCACAGTAACATCGAAAAGGGTACAAATGCTGAGGAACAGATTTGACAGAATAAGTGCAAGTTTATATACTGAAAACTACAAAACATTTGTTATACGAAATTAAAGAAGAGTTTCACGAATGGAAAGACGTTTCGTGTTCAGGGATCGTAAGTCTTAATATTAAAATGGCAAGTTGATCTACAGATTCATTGCAATCAAATTCTCAGCTGGCTTTTTTTTTTTTCCCAGAAATTGACAAGCTATCCCTAAAATCGATATGGAAATGCAAGGAATCCGGAATAACCACAAGGACATTGAGAAAGAATAAAATTTGAGGGCTCACACTTCCCAATTTAAAAGTTACTATAAGGTTATATCAGTAAAGACGTTGTGGTAGTGGTGTGCAAGTAAGCATATCAGTTAATGGAACAGAACTGAAATTCTCCAAATAATCTTACATGTGTGGTCAATTGATGTTTGACAAAGTTGAGAAGTAAATTTGATAGAGAAGGGAATCTTTTCAGCAAACGGTCCTGGAACAGTTAGATAGCATATGCCAAGAACCCCTCGAATTTATACAATTACCTCACACAATACAAAAAAAGCAACACAAGATGTAACACACCAAAATGTAAGAGGTAGAACTATAGCACGTTTAGAAGAAAATCTTTGTGACCTTGGATTAGGCAAATTCTTTTTTTTTTTTTTTTTAAGATTTTCTTTTTAAGCAATCTCCACATCCAACATGGAGCTCGAACTCACAACCCTGAGATCAAGAGTCACATGCTCTACTGACTGAGCCAGCCAGGCACCCCTGGACAAATTCTTAAATGTGACTCCATTTTTTTTTAACATTTATTTATTTTTGAGATAGAGACAGAGCATGAACGGGGGAGGGTCAGAGAGAGAGGGAGACACAGAATCTGAAACAGGCTCCAGGCTCTCAGCTATCAGCACAGAGCCCGACGTGGGGCTCGAACTCACGGACCGTGAGATCGTGACCTGAGCCGAAGTCGGATGCTTAACCGACTGAACCACCCAGGCGCCCCTTAAATGTGACTCTAAATGCATGATCTATAAATGATAATACTGATAGGGGCGGCTGGGTGGCTCAGTCGGTTAAGCATCTGACTCTCGGTATCGACTCAGGTCATGATCCCATGGTTCATGAGTTCAAGCTCCACATCGGGCTCTATGCTGACAGCACAAAGCCTGTTAAGGGTTTTCTTACGCTCCCTCTCTCTATGACCGTCCCCCAGGCTCGCTCGCTCGCGCTCTCCCTCTCTCTCAAACATTTAAATAAATAAATGTCCTTATTATTATTTTTTTATATATGAAATTTATTGACAAATTTCTTTAAAAAAATAAAATACTGATAAATTGGACTTTACATAAATAAAAACATTTTGTGCTTCAATAGGCAACATTAAGAAAATGAGAAGACAAACCACAAACTGGGAGAAAAATATTTGCAAGTTATATTATCTGCTAAAGAGCTGGTATTAAGAATAAAGAACTCTTGCAACTCAATAACAAGAAGACAACCCAGTTAAGAAATGGGTGAATGATTCTAATGGACATTTCAGCAAAGACGCTATATGGGTGGTAAATAAATACATGAAAAAATGCTCAATGCCATTACTCATTATGCAAATGAAAATTAAAACCACAATGATAACCTCTAAAGTGCAGCATACATTTAGTAATGGACATACATTGCTGGTGGGAACATAACATGTTGTAGCCAGTTTTAAAAACAGTTTGACAGTTTCCTGGATAGTTCATCATAAACCACAGAACACCATAATTTTAATCCTAGATATCTGTCCATGAGCTATGAAAACATATTCCCACAAAGACTTAGGAGGGAATGTTTCTAGGAACATTTTTTCCCCCTAACATCTACAAACTGGAATCAATCCAAATATCTATCAACGGGTGAAAGGATAAACAAAATGTGGTTTTTCCATACAATACAAAACTATTCATCAATAAAAAGAAACAGAATGTATACATTCTGCAACATGAATGAACCTCAAAAACCTAATGCTAAATGAAAAGAAAGCCAAATGCGAAATATTATGTATTATATGACTTTATTGTTTTATTTTTTAAGTTTATTTATTTTGAGAGAGAGCGCAAGCAGGGGAGGGGCAGAGAGAGAGAGAGAGAAAGAGAGAATCCCAAGCAGGATCTGAGCTGTCAGTGCAGAGCCCAACGTGGGGCTTGACCTCACAGTGAGATCATGACCTGAGCTGAGATCAAGAGTCAACGCTTAACCAACTGAGCCACCCAGAGGCCCCTGTATGACTCTATTTATATGCAATTTCCAGGAAGCATTAATCTGTATAGACCAAAAACAGTTCACTGGTTACCTGGGACTGGGTCTGGAAGTGGATATTGACTGTGCACGGGCATGAGGAAACTTTTTAGAGTGGTGGAAATGTTCTTAAACTCGACTGTAGTGACAGTTGAACAATTCTGTGAATTTACCAAAAATCCTTGCAATCTATACTTAGGAGTAAATTGTATGTTATGTAAATTATACTGCAATAAAGCTATAAAAATGGCACATGAAAACACATGCTTATTTATGCTGCCGCCTCAAATCCCATTAAAACAACAATAAAGAAACATGACCATAACCATGACCAAAACCGTACCCACAGAAGAAGGGGAGATATTTGAAAAATATACCGTGGAGAGCAGATTGGTAAGTGATTTGACGGAACATGAAGAACCTCATCCTGAGCAGCTGCAGAGGGGAATAACAAGAAGATCAATGCATCTTTCTTTGTCAAAGCAAGGCTTTGATTGGAGGCCCCAAGTGCTTCAGAAAGCATGCGTGGACTTGGGGCAATATGCCAGCGTAAGGAGTGGTTAGAAATCTACATAAAATGCCCTTCGCCTTCCTGGTCTCCAATACCAACTCGTGTTAACCACGTGTCTATCCCAACAGAGTAAGGGACATAGGTTTATTTTCTGGAAGAATTACACACGCTTAAAGAGGTTCTAGACTGCCTATCGTGATGTTAACCAGTGGTAATCTTAGAATATGCCTCATTAATCCAAGGTCTCAAAAGCTTACGGTGAATTTTTTGGATGTGAATAAAAGTCACTGTTCAGTATAAAGTGGAAGATAAACTTTCGCTGTGACTAAAATTGTAGAAGTAGATCGCCAGTGGAGAAATGTACATTTTTGGAGATCGCCTTTATCAGGTCGAGGAAGTTCTTTTCTACTACTAGATTTCTAAGACTTCTCCTCTTTTTTGGCCTGAATGGATGTAAAATTTTCTTACTTTTCTTCATCTACTGAGATGATCATAAGATTTTCTTGTTTTGTCAGTTGGTATGGTGAATTCTTCCGATTGATAGTGAATGTTGAGATAGTCATGTTTTTTTCTGAGATAAACCCCACCCACTGGCCCACTTTTTATGTATTGTTGTTTTTAATGTATTGTCGTTTTTATGTATTCCATTTCTGTGCTTGGTGTCTATTTTGTGTCCTGTTGGGGAGTTTTGCATTTATGTTTATGGGGGATATCGTGTGATTTTCTTTTGTTGTAATGTTTTTGTCTGGTTTCCTTAACAGTGTAATGCTGGTCTCATAAATGGAGTTAGAAAGGGTTTCCTCCTGTTACATATTCTGGAGGAATTTGCGTGCAGTTGTTATTATTCTTAAACGTGTGATAACATTTGCCAGAGAAGCCATCTGGGCCAGAAATTTTCTTTGTTGGAAGTTTTTAAACTACATGTTCACTTTGTTTGAATAACATAGCACTATTCAAGTTATCCGTGTTTCCTTCAGTGAACTTCGGAAGCTCCTATCTTTTGAGGAATTTATCCATTTTTTTCCAAGGTGTAAAATTTGTTGCTATAATATTGTTTGTGGTATTCCTTATTGTCCTCTTTTTTTAATTTTTAAAACTTTTTTAGAGAGAGAGAGAGAGAGAGAGACTGTGTGAGCAGGGGAGGGGGCAGAGGGAGGGAGGGAGAGAGAGAGAGAGAGAGAGAGAGAGAATCTCAAGGAGGCCCCACGCTCAGTGCAGAGCCTGACGTGGGATCCCATGACCCTGGGATCACAACCTGAGCTGAAATCAAGAGTTGGATGCTTAACCAACTGAGCCACCCAGGCGCCCATCCTTTTTGCCCGCCCCATTTTTTTTAAACTTTACTTATTTATTTTGAGAGAGAGAGAAAGAGTGCAAGCATGAGCTGGGGAGGGACAGAGAGAGAGGGAGAGAAGGAGAATCCCAAGCAGGTTCCATGCCATCAGTGCAGAGCCTGACATGGGGCTCAAACCTACAAACCATGAGATTATGACCTGAGCTGAAACCAAGAGTCGGACACTTAACCGACTGAGCCACCCAGGTGCCCCTCCTTAATGTCCTCTTAACATCTCTATTATCTATGGTGATTTCCCCTCTTTCATTCCTTATATTTGTAATTGATGTCTTTTTTTTTTATTTTTGGTCAGTTCAGCTAGTTTATCAATTACATTGACTTTTTAAAGGAACCTGCTTTTGGTTTCACTGATTCACTGCTGGTTTTTTTTTTTGTCAGTTTTACTGCTCTCATCTTTACATTTTTTGTTCTCCTTTTTCTCCCATTTGCTCTTTAGCTGGTTTCTTTTTGTGAGATCTTAGATCATTAATACGCAATCTTTCTTTTATGATAGAAGCCTCAAATATTATACATGGTCCTCTCAGCACTGCTTTAGTTGTGTCTCACAAATTCTGGTTATGTTGTTGTTGTTTTTAATAGCATGTGTGTGAGCGGGAGAGGGACAGAGAGAGAGAATTTCTTTTCAGTTTATTTTTTTATTTATCTTGAGAGAGAGAGAGAGCGAGTAGGGGAGGGGCAGTAAAAGAGGGAGACAGAATCACAAGCAGGCTCTGCACTGACGGCACGAAGCCCGATGCGGGGCTTGAACCCACAGACTGAGATCATGACCTGAACTGAAATCAAGCATTGGATACTTAACCAACTGAGCCACCCAAGCACCGAGAGAGAAAGAGAGAGAGTGAGAGAGAATATTTCTTTCTTTCTCTCTTTCTTTCTTCCTTTGTTAATGTTTATTTATTTATTTATTTATTTATTTATTTTTGAGAGAGACAGAGACAGAGAGTGAGCACGAGTTGGGGAGGGGCAGAGAGAGAGAGAGAGAGAGAGAGAGAGAGAATCCCAAGCAGGCTCTGTGCTGTCAGTGCACCATCCCAGGGCTGGATCTCATGAACCGTGAGATCATGACCTGAGCCGAAATCAAGAGTCAGATGCTTAACCGACTGAGCCACCCAGGCGCCCCTGTTGTGTTTTGTTGTACTAAAACTCAAGAGTATTTTCTCGTTTGCTTTGTGATTTCCACTTTGACCCACGAGGAGTTTCCAGCATTTCTTTTTCTGATTTCTTGTGTAATTCTGTTACAGTCAGAGAATATGGTTTGTAGAGATGGATTAGGTTTGTTGAGCTTTGTTTTGTGGCCCAGAATATGTTCTTTGTGAATGTCACTTGTTTATTTTTGTTAACAGTATGTTATGAAGAGCTAACGTTTTAAATTTTGCCATGGTGGGGGCAGCCTGGGTGGTTCAGTCAGTTAGGAGTCTCTTGATTTCGGCTCAGGTCATGATCTCATGGTTTGTGGGTTCAGGCTCCATGCTGACAGTGGAGCCTTCTTGAAATTGTCTCTTTCTCTCTTCTGCCCCTCCACCGTGCGCTCGCGTGCGCGCGTGTGTGTGTGTATGCGCGCACATGCACTCTCTCTCTCAAAATAAATACATAAACTTAAGAAAGATTTAAAAAGTATTTTCGATGTGGACCAGTAGGAGTTGCTGGCTGTTACTCAGTTGCACTAATGCCCTGCAGAGAGATAATAAGAAACGAAGCGTGGTTAAGACCAGCTGAAGGCCATGTGTAAGAAGTAGCAAGTCTCCTTGGTAGTTTGCAGAGGCCTGTATCTTCCCCAGTGGGAAGACAGGCACAGCCGAGGAATAAACTCAGGATCTGCTGGTTCGGATCCTACAGCTCCGGAGGTGCTGGAATCGTCAGCCACCGTCATATCTGTTCTTGGGAGGGTCCCTGAAACACGAGAATTGGACAGCTGAGAGGATGCTCTTGAGGATTTTGGCTCTGTAGATTCCCCCCAAACCCCTCAGAGCTTGCAGAGATGGCCTGCCATCCTGGAGTCAGAGCTAGCCCTTTTCCCATGAGGTAAAAAACGGAAGTCTTCTCCGACGCAAGGCAACAGGTACCCCTCAGTCCTCAGAGATGTCTCATTTCTTCTCCTGTTTGCCGGACCAATGACTAGGGGTAAATCCCAGCATAACCGAACTCAGGATACAACGGGTCTGATAAAGAATAAAGGAATTACACATGGAAGGAGCTACAAGAATTGGCTAGCATGTCCTGTAGAAGCCATACGACTCCATGGGATTGGATTTTAAGGTGCTTCTCCAAGGGAGCTGGGATGCAAGCGTGGATTATTG
The DNA here is from genome assembly GCF_018350175.1 of Felis catus. NCBI lineage: Eukaryota > Metazoa > Chordata > Mammalia > Carnivora > Felidae > Felis > Felis catus. The sequence continues at coordinate 113,478,306 of NC_058386.1, read as the reverse complement.
AGAATCGACTCAGGGCATTTTCTTAGGGCACAAGATTGAACACCCTGGCAAGGACCCCTGCGCATGGTACAAATCCACTTAGCGTGTCTCTTAGAAACCTGGTGAAAGATACAGTTCAGGCCGTGGGAAGTGGATCCCAGAGTTTCCCTAGCAGTGGTAGGGGAAAGGTATAAAAAGGCTTAGGAAAGTGAGCCTACTGTAAGGGATATATTATGGAGGGCCACGCAACCCACCAGAGAATTATGTGCCACAGAGGAACCACCGTTCACCAAGGTCCTCGGGAATATGCATTAGCACGTTCATTGAGAAGTTAAATGGTGGCCCTCTTCTGCAGGCCAAGAATGATGGCAGAGGACATGGGCACAGAGTTTGGCTTGTTAATAACCATGAGGATGATGGCTAATCAGCTAATAGAGGCTAGAAGCCAGAACAGACACATTCTCCAATAAAGATGACGTTTTTAAAAAGAGCTATTCGGATGATTCTGAAGCACATCTAGTTTGGGGATCCATAATATCTGGTGGCTAGCCCAGTGGTCCCCCCCTCTTGTTTGTTTAACCCTGCTCCTAAGCACATGGTTATTTTTCTCCTATAACCGAAGTAACTGTATATTGTAGACATTTAGGGTGAAGGAGATCAAAAAGAAGATAAAAAATTTTTCGGCATCACATATGACACTGACATGAGCATTCTGGTAGCTCCATCTCTGCGGATTTCCATGATTATTTCCTTCAGATAAATTCCTAGAAGCAGAACCTGTGTCCCAGCTGATGTATGCTTTTAAGGTTTTTGGGTCCACGCTGCTAAAGTGCCCCCCAGAAGTTCATCAGATGACTTTCTCAATTTCAGCCTATCATGTTCCCATTCCCTATCCCATCGCCTACACTAGTTTTCAGAATTTTACAAGGTTCTGCCAGTTTAGTAGGTGAAAATGGTCTCTACTGACATCCCTTCGTGACTTGTGAGATTGGACTTCTTCATGTTTTAACTTGTCTCCATGTTTGTTTGCCTTCTGTTTTTTTTTTGAATTCATATAATTATCAACTTGGGGAAAACGTCACTTTTCTTCTCTTTGATTTGGAATAGTGGTTTACATAGTAGGTTCCCCCCGCCCCACCCCCGTTTCGTCATTTGACTTGAATTTTCTTCATAGTGTTTTTTCCTCACATGAGGTTTTGTTGGTTTGCTGGCTTTTGTTACATCATGTATGACAACTTTCCTTTTCCTATTAAATTGACATGACTTTTTTTAGTGTTTGTTTATTTGGGGGGGGTGGGGCAGAGCGAAGGGGAGAGAGAGAATCCCAAGCAGGCTCCGGGCTGTCAGCGCAGAGCCCGATGCATGGCTCGAACCCACGAACCATGAGATCATGACCTGAGCCGAAATCAAGAGTTAGATGCTTAACCAACTGAGCCACCCAAGTGCCCCCAAATTGACATGACATTTTAATCCATATGTTTATATTTGATATATTCTTCAGTATCTCTCAAGAGTTCTTCCTGTGTTTCATTGAGCTGACTCTGTGGCCGTATTATGCTTTTAGAATTATTTTTAAAACAAGTACCCTTTAATTAAAAACACTTCTTAATGTTTTAGTTATTTTTGAGAGAGAGCACAAGTGGGAGCAGGGGAGGGACAGAGAGAGAGGGGGACAGAAGATCTGAAGCAGACTCTGCACCAACAGCATCAAGCCTGATGCGGGGCTTGATCGTAAGAACCGTGAGATCATGAGCCAAACTCAGATGTTCAAGTGACTGAGCCACCCAGGCGCCCCTTTAATTTTTTCTTTTAAACAGTTTCTTGATGGATCACATGTTTATTCTTTCTGATGAGCACAAGAGGAATTTTAAGTGCAAGAGTAAATTCCGCTGTTTTTTACATTGTGTGCAACGTATAGAGTAATTTAGAAAAAAAAACGAATATTCGTATAGCATCAGATCTTCGCATTCAGTAACATGGCATGAGACGTCACTTATTCTGGTGCAGTTTTGTTTCCTTAAATAAGGTTTTGTGATGTTTGGGTGTATTTTAGTATGGAATGATCAAGTTCTTAGGTGTTTTCTTTCTTCCCCCTGCCACCCTCGCCATATGGTTCTCTTCTTCACTAAAAATTGTGTCTAGTGGTCTTAAGCTAACAGCCACTTCCTTGGCCTGCCAGATAAATATAGCATGCATTTTTGGCCAAAATAGGAAACGGACAGACATATAGGAGAATGTAGAAGGAGGGCAAGCAAACAGTAAGATGAATGGATACCCGAGGAGAGGATGGCTGTGCTTTAGGGCCTTAGAGAGGCTCCTTGATGGAAGTTTGACTCATTGATTCAATAAAGTGGTTTAATTGATTCTTGGGGCTTGGTGTAATAGATTGTTAGCTCCTGTCTCCAGGCAGTGGTTATTATAAGCCTGGCATTTCACTTCGATGATGAGGAAAAACTCCCTTCAGCAACTTGAAAAGCCATTTGGGCTGAGGACAGAGGTGGTACCACTCAGTGTGAAAGTGTTAGAGGAAAGCAATCACGGTTTCCATCAGAGGTAACGTTCTCATTAACGAGCTTGAGATCTTAATGGAATTGTACATCGCATCGCATGTGTTTGAGTGTATGAGTGTGTTTTAAGGATGAAAAGCAAAGCAAACGGATATGAATGCTTTGAAGGTATTCTAGTTATTTGATTTGAAACAGTGATTTTTTTTTGTTTCAAAGCAGCTTCTCAAACCAAGAGGATAAAGCCTGTGATACTTTCTCATCCATCCTGGCTCTTAATTACAGGCAGTTGAGCACTTTATTGTGTGCCCCTTTCTCTGAGGGGGTATTGGTGTTGAGAATGCTAATTCTGTCTTCCCAGGGAGGTTACAAAACCACTGAAAGAATATACACACACAGAGAGAGACAAACTGCATGGCACTACATGGCTGAAGTCCCATAACAACATATAAATGCATTTAGCTATTGCATGACGGCCGCATTTTAGGGATGGGAGAGTGGGGACAGAGAAAAGTTGAGGTATTACTGCAACAGTGCAGGGGAGACACAACAGGGGCTGAGATGAGGTAGGCCAGTTAGAGCAGGCATGGAGAAGAGGGGACAGATTCGAGACCTGCTTAGGAAGCCAAATATGTGGGATTTGATTAGTAAGAAGATGAAGTCAGGGGTAATTGCGAGAGTTAATTTGAAGCCAGGAAATTTAGATTTGAATTTTAGTGGCTTCTTAGTTGTGTGATTTGGGCCACTTGGGGGTTTGTTTAAATGGTCTTTGGTTTTGTTTCACCATTCGCAAAATTGAGGATACTGATACCTGCTGCGTAAAGTTGTATAGATTAAATTGAATATATAACAATGCTTTGTCACTTCTAAAGCACTACATAAAATTTAGACATTATTTACTTCATTAAAAATAGTATATCTCAAGGGGGTACTGATAAGATGTTTATAGATCCACGTACAAAAAAGATCAAATAATGACATTTGTATCTTTTTTTCCTTGGTGTAAGAGGGTATCTAAAAGGAGACGTCGATGAGGTATCTTCTGCATCATAGAACTTGTTTCCATGTTTGCCAAAAAAGACACTAGGGGGAAAAAAGAAAGAAAAGCTAGAATGTAACCCATTTCTTAAGGCCTAGCTCGAATTGTAGACCCTTAATGTATTTGGTGGTAAAGTCCCATTCTTTCCCTTTGCCTTGTTTTCCCCATCTGTAAACTTAGAGTATGGGCCAAGGTCTGATTTTTACCATCAGGTAGTAACCACCTCTTAACTCCCACCATTTGTATTAGTCCTCTTCAAGAAGAGCTATTGAAGTAGTTTCAGCCCTTGCCAAACTCATGGAAAAGATAACCTTCCAGTTGGAGGAAGTAACTCTCATTTTCCTGCAGGAAATAATGAATGGTATAATTTTTTCCTTGCCCTTCTTCCCCAAAGGACAATCAGTCTTATAGATCAGAGGCTGATTTGTGCTAAGTCTACGATTAGATATTGTTATTTTCTTTTTTTTAAAGTATTTATTTATTTATTTACTTACTTACTTACTTATTTGAGAGAGAGACAGAGATAGGGGCAGAGAGAGAAAATCTTAAGCAGGTTCCACGCCCAGCGTGAGCCCAACACTAGACTAGGTTCAGTCTCACGACTGAGATCGTGGCCTAAGCCGAAATCAAGAGTTGGATGCTTACACAACTGAGCCACCCAGGTGCCCCAGATACTGTTATTTTTTCCATAGTGTGGCCTCCTTGTTTTCCTCCATAGTAAAAGCTTTTCTCTCTACTCTCCATTGAGTCTTCCTGTTCCTTAAGACCCCCTCAAATATTAGCTTCTCTGAAATGCTCCCTCTTCCTCAGGGTTTGCTGTTTTTTGATTGTTGAAGACTATAGTAGTGTATTTAGTGACTAACCCAAACTGATGTTGCAAAGACACGTCTTCCTTTTTATTTCACTGAAATCTCTGTTCTTTGTTGTTGTTGTTGTTTGTTTAATGTGTATTCATTTTTGAGAGACAGAGACAGAGCGTGAGTGGGAGAGGGGCAGAGAGAGCGGGAGACACAGAATCCGAAGCAGGCTCCGGGCTCCAAGCCATCAGCACAGAGCCCGATGCGGGGCTCGAACTCACGGACCATGAGATCATGACCTGAGCCGAAGTCGGACGCTCAACTGACTGAGCCACCCAGGCGCTCCTGAAATCTCTGTTCTTTAGCTTGTGTTCAGGTAGTGTTCTGACAGAGATGTCCTTGACCTTCAGGAGCTCAGACAAACACACAAATGGCACCTCTCTCCATCACTGCAGATTAGCTCTGCCAGGGCACTCCTTCAACCCTTAGGCTTACACTGAGTCTAGGAACCAGTCCCAGATGAAACCTTCGGGTATTCTTAGGTCTTTTCTAAGCGTAAATCTTGGCCCTGGACATGGACGTGCCTGTCTAAATTACCACAGATGCACAGCTGCCTTTGAATATCCTAGTTTCACAGAGAAACTCTCCTCAGGTTTTATTGCTGTGCCTTAGGTGGTCTATTGTATGTTTCACTTATGGCGTTTTGCTCCTAGTTTCTGAGAGTTGCTGGGCCAACCTGAAGTGTTTTTGAGCAAATTCTTGCCACTTTTCTAGCTCGAGTCCAAAGTTAGAACAGAGATGAATTCCTCGTGTTTAGTCTTTCGGGAAGCCCCAAAGAGGTTAGAACAGACATACACAGTAGTTTTGGGGGAAAGTCTGTTCTGTTTCCTCCAGACCCAGGGACCATGGTCCCACATTGGGGTTGCAGGTTGTTAACTGCTTGGCGAGCAAGACCACCAGTAGCACGGAGGGGAGGAGATGGGACAAGGGCAAGTAAAACACCACAAAACTTTCCGATCGTTTGTAAGTTGCCTTTTTCTTGAGTCCGTGTTTGCTCGGTTGCTTTAAACTTTTGACTATTTTCCAGGATTCTGACATAGTTGGTTCTGACAGTTTCTGCTTGGTTTTTAATGCTTCTTCAGGGGCAGGGGTAGATGTAACCCTGGAGCTGCCTACTCCATCATTTTGCTGATGTCATTCATCTATACTATCTTTTATATTTACATAATTACCTTAACTGGTGCGTGTGTGTGTGTGTGTGTGTGTATGTTCTTGAATTATTGTCTCAGCTTACTTACTTTCAGCCTGAAAAACTTACTTTCATATTTCTTGTAAGGCAGGTCTGCTAGCAGCAAATTCTCTCAGTTTTTTTTTTTTTTCATGTGGAATGTCTTTATTTCCTCTTCATTTTTTAAATATAGTTTTGCTGGATATAGGATTCTTGGTTGACAGGTGGTGTTTCTTTTTTGAGCATTTGGAATATATTATCATACTGCTTTCTGGCCTCCAATGTTTCTGATGAGAAGTCAGCTATTTATCTTATTGGGGCTCCCTTCTAACTGATGAGCCATTTTTCTCTTACTGCTTTCAAGATTTCCTCCTTTTCTTTGTCTTTCAGCCCTTTTACGATTGTGTGTATGTTTTGGGGTCTCTGCTTTTATTGTATTTGGAGATCACTGAGATTAACATTTTTCAAGAAATGGGGCAAGTTTTGAGCCATTATTTCTTCAAACTTCTTTTTTTTCTCTTTTCGCTCCTCTGTCACTCCCATGACGCATACGTTGGGGCCCTCAGTGGTATCCCGCATTTCCGTGAGGCTCTCTTCATATTTCTTCTTCTTCTCTCTGTTTTACAGATTGCATAATACCTATTTTTTTAACAACATACTTCTTTTTTTAATTTTTTAAATGTTCTTACTTATTTTTGAGAGACAGAGTATGAGTGGAGGAGGGGCAGAGAGAGAGAGAGACAGAGACAGAGAGACAGAATTTGAAGCAGGCTCCAGGCTCTGAGCTGTCAGAGCTACAAATACACAAATTATTTCTTCTGCCAGTTTACATCTCCTGTTCAGCCCCTCTGGTGAAACTTTCACTTCAGGTACTGTACTTTTCAGCACCAGCATTTTCATTTGGTGCTCTTTTATATTTCTCCTTCTTTATAGACATTGTGTATGTAACTAGACATTGTCATAACCCCCTTTATTAAGCGCGGTTTCCTTTACTTCTTTGGGCACACTTTTAATGACTACTTTGAAGTCTTTGTCTGTTACTGTATGACATCTGTTTCATCTCATAGGTTGTTTCCTGTTGTCTGATCTTCCCCTCTTATTTGTGTCAGGCCTTCCTGTTTCCTAAATTATTATGGAAGCTGGACATTTTAGATAATATATTGAAGCAACTGTGGATACTGCCCCCACTTTCCCCTTTGGGCTTGTTGTTTTCTCGTTTATTTGTTTGCTGACTGGCTGAATTACTTCAGTAAAGTCTGTTTGCCTCTGTCATTGCTCCCTAGAAGGTACAGCCTAGGCATGTACATAGTCACTGTGGGATGACAGTGCTTTCAGTAGGGCTCTATTTGACTGTCTCTTTCCCTGACTATGTGCAGCTGATGATAAGCTCCATTAACTGCAGGCTCATTACTATATTGCTTTAATTTTTAAAATTAAAAAAAGCGACCCCACTCTACTTCTTTACACAACACAGTAAAATCTTGGTTCGCAAGCATACTTTGCTCCGGACACATGCGTGTAATCCAAAGCACTTGTTTATCAAGGCGAATTTCCAGGACCATTGTCTCAGTTGTGATCACGTGACGTTCGGCATCTTGTACTACTCGTATTCCAAGACATCGCCCGTTTACCAAGTTAAAATGTATTAGAAATGTGTGCTTGTCTTGCAGAACACTCGCAGAACAAGTTACTTGCAATCCAAGGTTTTATTGTACTCTTAAGTCCTGGGGAAAGAAGGTAGAAAGAGGTTGCTGAAACCATAGTGGCATTGGCTCTCAGAGGAATCAAGAAACAAGACTTGAAACCTTGGGGGTTATTAGCAGGTATGGCTTTAGCAGAGTGACAGTTGAGTGGTGGTAAGAGTTGTGGTGATGCTGGTGGTAAGGAATGGATGGTGAGGTTAGAATTGTAGAAAATATGAATGTAAAGGGATAAAAATGGTTAATAAACCAAATCCTCTAGTGTTTCCCTCCTCCCACTTGCTAAAGAGAATTCTAGCTTGGCATGTGTCAGTCTCTTCTTTTCCTGCACCCCGGAAAGACGGCTCTGCCTTACCAGATCCACTCTTGGAGTCTTGTGACATAGAATAAATAAAGAGCAATGGGGGAGGGGGTGCCTGGCTGGTCAATTGGTAGAGCATGCGACTCTTGATCTTGGGGCCATGAGTTCAAGCCCTATGTTGGTTGTAGAGCTTACTTTTAAAACAAAGTAAAAGGGGAGAGCAGGAGACATTGATAAGAGACATTGATAAGAGGTATCTAGAGTAGAGAACTGGAGGAGTCCTTCAGGGATTATGAAGAGAACAGCTATGGCTTATGAAGGAAGTGGATGAAAGAGAAATGAGACATATTGAGGAAGTGTTGATCTGGCTTATGAATCCCTATTCATAGGTATGCTGGTTATTCTCCACTTGTCCCTGTGGAGTCATTCCCTACCCTTCTCTGCTCTACTTTGTACCCCGAGAGGCCCTAGGTACTGTACCTCCTGGGTCTCTAGCTGGGGCTAAGGTCAGATTCAGTCAGTGGGAGGCACTGGCATGAGATCAGCAGATGGAAAAAGAGAGCAGTGGGGTAGGGTTTTCGTTCCCCATTCTTTCATGGCTATGGCTCTCGTTGAGTTCTAGTAACACCACTTCCCTCCCCTGGTTCCTTCAGTCCTAAGCATGGTAGCAGCTTCCCTCTGTCCTTAAGTCCCCCAGGCACTTTATCATCTTTGTTGGTTTCTCATAACCTGCCTACCCCTTTGTAAAAATGACCCCTATATCAAACCTTCCTCACTTATACCCTTTGAGTGTGCCATTTATGTCCTGCTGGAACTCCGAGTGATACAGCAGTGTTTAAGAAATCCAAGTAAAAACTCGGCTCATTTTGAAATTGCTCTTGATTGTGTAGGCTGTTTTTGGCTGGGATCCAATTCCAGGAATAAACACAGGATAACAACATTGTACGTGTCTTACAATATAGGATAATTGTAGTCTCTTATGTAAAGTTCTAGAATTCTAACGAGGAAGGGGGCATGAGAAAATGAATTATGTTTCTGGCAGGGTTTTGAGGTAATACTGGATAAATTTAGAAGGGAAATAGATTCCATACTTACTGCTCTATCTGTGGGCTTCATGATTTTAGACATGTAATTTGATTTCCTAATGGCTCTGACTCGCCTTAATGAAGTCAGCTAATGCTTTCCTTTAATTTTAATGGAAACTAATTTTATTTCCTTCTTGCCTTTCTAAATTCTAATTTCTCCTCTATCACCAAAAGAGCTGTAGCTGACACATGGAGACTTCCCGGGCCCCTAGAATCAGTATTTAATAGGCTTAACAATAGTATATAGCTACAGAATGCAATACTTACTACAAGGGATGCTGGTATACATAAAAACTTTGTGGAAATGTTTGATTCCAGCCAATTCAGGAACCACACTCAAAGTTTCAGCTCATTGGGTAACTTATTCAGCTGTTCTTAGCGATTGGTGATGAACACAGGTTGACCAATGAGACGGCAGTTGAACTAATCGGAAGAGTCATGTCCAGTTCATGCTTGCTTTCCTTGGCTCTTCATAAATCATCACTTCTTTCCATTTTTGTACAGGCCTTTCTGCCTGTGCTCAATAGGTACCTTCACGAGGAGTTGCATATGGAGAAAAGCCATTCTAAAATGCACTATTGAAAAAAATCTTGGTGTGAATCTTTTTGTAAAGGAATGGGTTCTAATTTATCTTCATGTGACTTCAATGTAGGAACTTCCAATTTGACATGGAAACTCTGCCACATTTGTAACACGTTTGCTCTTCCCCAGAATTTCTTAAAGCAGAGCCTTTTTAGGGGAATGACTTGACTCTAACAAGCATTTGTAACTTTCAGTTATTTTCTGAACTAAATCCTGTGTAATGTCTGGGCTTTGGGCCACTGATCCATTAGGCTCGTCTGAGAGCAAACTTTGTGGCTGATTCTAGACAAGGTAAGTGGGGCGGCCTGCTTGGTAATACCACTGCCTGCATCCTTCCTTCTCGGTCTTCCTCTTCCCCATTCTCAAAAAGGGCTACCCAGAAAGATTTTTTAGCTCCTCTCTCCAATTCCTCGATTTCTCTGATCAGTCAGTATGAGTTCTTCATGAGTGGGGGTCTTTATCAAGCATTTGGGGCAAAGATGAAGGGCTCCTGAGTCTCCCACGGTGTACCCTACCCTGACAAGCCCATACCCTACCAAGCCCACCTGGCTGATGTCTTCAGAGTGAAGATGTGCAGAACAGACTAAGGAGCCTTGAGAAGTCATAAAATTTTCCCTCCTGTCTCTTGTAATAGCATTTTAAATGTTCCGGTTTAAGGAACTGTTCATTTTAACTTCCCTTCTAGATGCCCCAGGTGGTTAAAGCAGAGCCTTTCAGAGCCACAAGGCAGCAATGGTTTACCTTTAGCTATAGTTTGGAGAAAAGAAGTGTTATGATTAGTCGCCCTTCACTTTTTTGGCCTTCCTAGGCCCATGTCTGTGTCTCAAGGCCGACTTAAGACCTTGTACTCCAGGAAGCCAAGAAAAAAAGGAGGGCAAAGTGTAGAGGAGGTGAATAACCATTTATTGAGCACCCATTAAGTGCCAGACCTTTGTGCTAGGGGCTTTGTAGACAGCATTTTAGTTAATCCTAATTAAACCTTCATAAATGGGTGCTAGTGTCAGTCCCATTTAACAAATGAGAGAACTGAGACCATGTTGACTGAAGTCACAGCATACACATTCAGTGGCAGATCTGGGATCTGAACCCTGGCTTCGTTGGCTCCAAAATCTGGGCACCGTCCACCATACCACGGATACTGCCCACTTGGTAAGACCCCCACCTCTCTGAGTTTCCTGTACATTTTCAGCCAGGTATTTATGGCTGGACAACATCTGACAGAACTGTATGAAATGAAAAAAGATATTTGGTGGTCACAACCCATCTCTCTGCCTGTTGGTAAGGCTGCACCTGCGCTATGAGATGACACGCAGGGATCGTGAACTTCCAAGATCCTCCCATACTTGCTTAGAGGAATGAACTTGACCTTCTATTTTAGAATCAGAATCTTCACATTTACCGCTACTTTTCCCACACTCGCAGCCTCTCTCACCCCCATCCCTCAGATCGAACGCGTGGGTGACTTGATGTGGGCACTGTTCGTTGTGCTTCTCTTCCTTGTCCAATAACCACGAGCTGGACTGGGAAGGTGGCAGGAAACGAGCTACGGCCGTGTGACCAGAGACACTAGATGCTTCCACATCTCAAGGAGCCGTGTAGGACGAGGGTCTTACCCTGCTAACCATCTTGTACTGCTCTTGCTCCAGCTGACCCACCTGCTTACTATAGGTGCTGCTCAGGGGAACCCACCCAGCATGCCCTGCTGTGATTTGAAGTTTTCTAGACTTTTATCTGTTTGGCTTTCGAAGTAGCTAGAACTCCCGGGGTCTCCAGGCTTTGGTGGAGATGAGCAGCCGTGAGAGAACTCCCTTCAACCGGCACTAGAGGAAGACGGAGGTGATGAGGAGAGGCTTAATGGGCTCCTGCTTGGACTCCTAAACCATCTGCTATTTATCAGTTCTTTTAGCTTGTATGTACTCCTTCCTCAAGTCTTCCCTGGCTTATTAGCTGTGCCAGCTCTTAAATAGCTGGCAGCATTGGGCTGTCAAAAGTAAATAAACTAGAGAAGCTTTGCTTCACGGGAACACCCCCGACCTCTCTCCGGTGACGCTCTGGAAGAGGGCCTCCTTTGCATGAGCAGTGTATCTCAGGCAAAACCATAGAGGAAACTCTATCTTTCAAAAACCACCTTAAAAAGTACTCTAGCCTAGGGGCGCCTGGGTGGCTCAGCCTGTTAAGCATCCGACCTGGACCTCGGCTCAGGTCATGGTCTTACAGTTCGTGGGCTCAAGCCCCGCGTTGGGCTCTGTACTGGCAGCTCAGATCCTGGACCCTGCTTCAGATTCTGTCTCTCTCTTTCTCTGCCCCTCCCCCACTCATGTGTGCGCGCACACGCGCTCTCTCTCTCTCTCTCTGTCTCTCTCTCGCTCTCAAAAGTAGATAAGCATTAAAAAACTACCCCAAACATCTGGGTGACTAGAGCAGATACCAACAATAGATCGGGCTGTGTAGGAATGTCCTTAGCTGAACGTTAGCCCCGTCAGGGGTGATTATTTTACTGCTGGGGATGTAAGACCAAGAGAAGACTGAAGACATATTTTAGCAGGTATCTGGTTAACACTTTGCTTTCCAGTAGCAGGCAAACACTTGAATTTTCATTTTTCTCAAGGCTTCCGTGGGTGTGAAGAGACACTTAACAAAACGCGGAGCTCTTGGCATCCCGTCTGAATGCCCTTCTCCCTTGTCACTCCCTTAGCCCCTTGAGATGCTGTAAACTGGCCGCTGATCCCATGCAACATCCTCGGTCCCCTGATTGGTTGGTTGGTTGGTTGGTTGGTTTTCTATAAAGTCCTCAGCTGGTGTTTACGGCTGTGCTGCTGGGGACTGGTATGTTTATCCAAGTGTCACCGGGAAAGGTTTACGTGTTGTTCAGTCTGTTCTCCTGCCACCATCCTTCAAATTCCATGTGACAGTGCTTTGTCACTTCCCCTCAGAATTCCCTGTAGCATTCAGAGAGCACCCCCCACCCAGATCCCCAAGAAGAAAAAAAAAAGAGATACTTGACATTTCCTGTCCTTCACCCCTTGCTTCATCTGACACCCAATCCCTTTTTTCCTGGCTTCCCCCGGCTAATAACAGGGAATTGCCGGGCCATGGACATCACCGGGCAAGTCTCTGATTCCGCCAGAAGTTTCTTGCCTTTCTCCACCCCTCAAAGACTGCTCCCTGACTTTGCACTCTAATTGGTCAAAGCAAACCAAGATGCAATTTGAATGAAGGGAAGAGAAACCAGGTGGAAGGGAAACACAGGAGCAGTGTCGGGGGTGGGAAACAGGCAGGTGGCTAGGAAAGTGGGGCTTCTCTCTTATTCTGGAAGTCCGGCTGTGATTAGTGTTGAAAACGTAGAGATCTCTGCGACAGGGATTTGTGATGCTTAGGTTTTTGCCTGTGTCCGGCCCCAGTGCTTTATCACCGTGAGAGGTTGTCAGAGCTCTGCTCCTTGGTATCATTCATAATACACTCTGTCAGCTGTGAGGTCTTGAAGAGCCACATAACATCATTCTCTAACCTTGAGTCACCGATATTGAGCCCCCCCAGAAACAAAAACAGGATGCCTCATTAATAAACCTTATTCATACGGATAGTTGTTTTCCTAGTCCGTTTTAAAAGGCATTAACAAAAAAAATAATAATAATAAAAAAATAAAAGGCATTAACAGCAGATGTAGTTCAGGAAGCATTAACCATCACCACTTTAATAATAACACGAATAGGGGACACCTGGGTGGCTCAGTTGGTTAAGCGTCTGACTCTTGATTTCAGCTCAGGTCATGATCTCATGAGCCCCACGTTGGGCTCTGCACTGGGCCAGGAGCCTGCTTAAGATTCTCTGTCGTGCACAAACACACACACACACACACACACTCACTCTCTCTCTTTCTCTCTCTCTCTTTCTCTCTCTCTCTCTCTCTCTCTCTCAAAAAGAAAGATAAAGAATATGAGTAGGACACAAGATATTATAATTCAAAACCTTAATATAAGGAACTACCTAGCTTGAGACTTCTCTTGGTGTTTACCATGGGCCTATATTGATCCATTGCTGGGGGATTAAAGTAAATAAAATAGGCAAAAAAAGGAATGTTATAGGAAGAGGCCAATAGGGAGTCAAGACTCCAATCTCAGCAGATCCATGACCTAGCATTATCTAGTAATGATTAACAAACATCTGTAGTCGGAAAGGAGACCTTTATTTGTATTTTTCATTGAAAAGCATTGTTAGAAGGGCTGACAATTTTGTCCCTCGCTCCTTTCCCACATCCCCAGATAATTTAATGCTGTAGCTGTAACTGCTTCGCATCATCCCCTTTTTGAACTAGATATGCTGCTCAATCGTTCAACATTCAATATGTCATGCATTGGTCACCTGTACCTTCTGTCCAGATCGGAATAGGTTTTGGGACGAGCTTTCCAGTCATTTCAAATTCTCTCTCTCTTCTAACACCCTCCTAGTTCCATATCTAGGTAAGAAAATGAACTTGGTGGTGATTTAGTGGCAGGGTCAAAATTGGAGCTCGGATCTCCTGATTCCCAGACAAGCAGTCTTCCCAGTGTCCAATGCTCCTCACCACAGGGGCTCCAAGAAGGAAGACAAGGCACTCTGTCTTCCCTGCGAGGGGCCTACTTGCCACTTGCTGACAGCTACCGGACTGAGGTCTCTTAAAAACGAGCTTCACGATAGCTGGCAAAATGGCGAAACCTCACACAGTTGTCTTGATGATGCCTGTGCTCTTGACTTCACCTGTTAGAGCACTAATGAAAATCACCAAAAAGATTAAAATTGATAAGAACAGACGTACGGGCGTTAATTAGGCAGCGTGGATGACATAAGACAATGAAGAACCATTTTTTTTTATTGTAGAAAATATCTCTTGTGACCGTATGCACAATAAGTTCCCTATTTATCAAAAAATATATTAAAACGGCATCATTTTACCAGACGGTAATAGGAATAATATCGGAGTAGTAGGATTCTAGCAGGAAAATTTCATTTTCTTTTGTACTTGTGTATTTTCCAGGTTCTTTACAATGGCGATGAATCATTCCAGCGCCTAGATAAACATTTGTAATTGCTTTGAGATGAGATAAACATATATCATATACAGGATTGGGAACCACTGAGCTATGTGCCTCATAGAGTGGTTCTCCCACAGAGTGACGATTCTCATTTTTTATGTCGTACAGATGAGGCATATTTATGTACGAATACTTCAACTCTGGAGCTATATAGTTTATGTTTACTATTCCAGCACATACATTGTGTGGCATCCGGCCACCTGTCCTGTTACTTGTGTCTAGGTCATGTGGTTCAAAGAAGTTAGGTCAACTGCATTGGCCTAATATATGTGTACACATATTGACCATTTTTAGGAACTGCCTCGTCAGATAAATGTCCTTACAAGAAACTATTTAATCATTTTATTTTTCATGCATCTATTAAGCTGGCACCGTGGTCCAAATGGAAACCATTTTGCCATGCTTCAGCGTTATCTGGTTTTAATGAGTCTCTGGAGGTCTCTGGATGGATTTTCCTGCCAAATATGATTCAGCCCAACACTACAAGTGAAGCGTTAGACCCAGGGTGTTTTGTCTGTCGATAGATTTCTGCTTGGAGTAGCATCCTATACATTTGGAAGAGTTTCAATTGACAAATTCCTAATACTTTACTACAAGACCACTCAGATGAATGCAGTGTGGTTCTGAAAAGTTGCATATGCTAATCTTCACAGAACTACAAAAATATTTGGTACTACAAAAATATCTTATATCTACCTTTAATAAGTGAATTGATTCACTACGTATTTGATCTCTGCGTAACTGTATTTGTGTACCGTATCGCTATTAAACAGATTTTGTGTGATATTTGTGTGATCGGTGATGGGGGTTGATACTATATAATCTCTGCCTTCAGTTTGCTTACAAAGAGGTTGTAGGAGACAAGAAACAGCCCGTCCCCCCAAATGTCTGATAAATGTGTACAGAGGAAATGGACGAGTGCATTTTAGATGGGATTGACAAGAGTAAAAGGGAGCCATTTTTGCACTGTCACCACATAAAAGAACGAAGGAAATCAGTTCAGCTTTTGCAGTGGCCCATGTCGGAAGTGATAAGGGCCCAATCCAGGATGGTCGATGTGGAAAACGGAGACCTGAGTTCCAGGGCATTATAATGAAAAACCAACAACTGGCTTAGTGATTAGTTAATAATGGGGAGAAAGCGTGAAAAGTATCAGAGATGACTTAACTTTCAATCCTGGGTGGCCTGAAGGAGAAAGGGCCTCTCTGGCGGGAATAGGAAAATTAAGAGGCAGATCCTTATGGAGGTAAGGTGATGAGAGGAACTATGTTGAATTTTGTCAGACTGACAGAGAAAGGGCATTCTGTGAGAATAGCGTAACCGGATCTCCATGTGGCATCTTACAAAGCCTTTCCCGGTATCCGATGGCATCAGATGGATAAATTGGGACCAGATGATTGTGTTGATACGTATTGGGTTAAATTATCTTTGTCCTAATTCATAGATCAATATTAACCCATCTGTAATGAGTGTCTATCTTATTCATTTATATTCATGAATTGAGTGAGAATATACTTGACCTGCTTATCTAACCATTAGTAGATACAAAGCCAGAAGGGATAATGCCTTACATTGGAAAATAGATATTCCTCATCTCGTGAGCCTGGTGATATCAGGTTTTGGATTCTGATTTTTAACAAGATGAAATTTGGTAGCGACACATTTTGATGTTTTGCTTTTGCGTATAAACCAGATGTTGCCAATACAGTCCTACAGTTTTGGGGTGACCCGCCTTATAAAAGCAGGAGACATGTGAAAAAGACTTCCTGTCTTACTCGGAGGGTTCCGTGAGTCAACAGTGTTACGTAGCTATATTAATAGATGTTCAGTTTCTAGAATAGGTGATAGGCCTGCTCCATTTTGCACAGGTTGAAAGCTAATTGAAAAATGGACCCGATTCTCGGTTTGACGTTTTGACGGGTTTATACTGGGATGTGCTCAGAGAAGAAGTACCAGGATGGCGAACAGACCCAAAACCTCAATATCCGCCAATATTTAAAAGAACTAGAGTTGTTTAATCTCAACAAAGCTCAGAGAGGAAATAGGAAAAATACTGCAGTGGCGTCAGTGGAATTTCTGCTAGTGTCCCCATGGCGTGGTCAGGCCTTCTACTTGGCTGTGTTGCTGTGCAGGATCCAGGGTTAGGCCCCGCCCACTCCCAGACATTCTGGAAGTTGTCCGGCAACCTGTAAAGATTCCCTTTTGGCTCAAGCTAGCTAGAATGGATTCTGTTGTAACTAAAAACTCGAACCGATACAGGTATAGGTCTCAGACCAATGGCTGTTACAAGGGTCGCGATTTCATGAAAGCTGACCAATGATGCAATGGGATGTCTCAGGAAGATCATTAGTTATGCTCAGTTATAAGATGGACGATCACTTGGTGGAGGCAAAAGCATCAGGGGGGCTTAGAGGAGACAACTTGTAAGTCTCCTGGTGACCTGAGATTGCACTGGCATGCGTAGGAAGTATCCGGTTACCTGATCAAAATCATTCTCACTTTGATGTGAATGCCAGATAGACTCAACCTTCTACTGAGGCTATGTACTTCATATTAACCCCTTTGTGAAATTACAGAGCAAAGGTCTTTGAGGAAAGAGGAGTTTCCAGTACTTTCTGTGTACTTTGGGGACTCCCCCTGACCGCCTCACCCCTCTTCTTCATGGTTTCAGGCAGAGAAGGCTAACCCTCAGACGGATATTTCATAATGTATTTAATTGCTCATTACTTGTGTAAAAATGGAAAGGAAATAGGAGACTTAAGACATGAAATATTACAATATATTCGAACTCCTCTGATTCGATGTTATAAAGCCATGGTAATACAGAACCAACACTCTCCTCGAAAGTTTTGTGTTTCTAAGCCAGCACGCACTTCTCTTTCCCTAATCTTATAAAAATCTCACCTCTTCTTTGAGTTCCGTCCCAAATGCCACCTCTCTAAAGGCTTCCCCGAACACCCCAAACTCATCACTTCTTCAGAGGCTTTACATTTGCTATTCCCTCTGACGGCAATGCTCTTCCCGTAGACACGGGCAGAGATCACTCCTTCCCTTCATTCAGGTGTCAGTTCAAATGCCACCGTGTGGAAAGAAAGGCCCGACTACCCTAACTTAAATAGCAATACTAGTCCTCTTCTCTCTCGTTACTCCATTTTATTGTTTTTATTTAACTTCCCACTCTCTGGAAGACTATTGGGCCCTGAAACCACCCTACTTACTTGTTTTCTTATTTAGTGTGAAACTAAATTCCATGAGGGCAGGGAGTTTCTCTTTCTTTTTTCAATTACTGTATTTACAAAACCTAAAATAGTAATTGACCTATAGGAGAACTTAATAAGTTTTTTATATTAAAAACTTGGGTTTTTAAATATATTTAAATATTTGTATATTTAAAAGTTGGGCTTTTTATATTAAAAAACATTTTTTAACGTTTATTTATTATTGAGAGACAGAGAGACACAGAGCATGAGCAGGGGAGGGGCCGAGAGAGAGAGAGAAACACAAAATCCGAAGCAGGCTCCAGGTTCTGAGCTGTCAGCACAGAGCCCGACGCGGGGCTCGAACTCACAAACCACGAGATCATCACCCGAGCCGAAGTCAGATGCTTAACCGACTGAGCCACCCGGGCGTCCCTTAATAAGTATTTGTGGAAGGAAGGAAGGAAGGAAGGAAGGAAGGAAGGAAGGAAAGAAGGAAGGAAGGAGGGAAGGAATGGACATTCTCTCTCAATGGGATGTGATGTCTCCCTTCTCTGAGTCTCCCTTCATTGTGCTTATACGTTTATAGAGGTATTAACAATCTTCCTGTCATGTGACAATAAAGACGATGTCCCACTCATTTTTTTATTTCTTCTGCAACCCCTAGCATATAATACGGGCTCAATATACACATTGTCAAATTGGATATGATCAATAATTCCCTCTAAGCTCTTTATCATATCCTATACATATAGAAGATAAAAAAATTTTCAAGCATGAGGATATATATGTAACTATCTTTAGCTTGACCAGAACTGAAGACAAGGGGATCACATATAATGAGGGAGGGGCACCTGGGTGGCTCGGTTGGTTGGGCTTCTGACTCTTGGTGGCTGATCGGGTCGTGGTCCCACGGTTCATGGGATTGGGTCCCACGTCAGGCTCTTCACTGGCAGCGTGGAGCCTGCTTGGGATGCTCTCTGTCTTCCTTCTGCCCCTCCCCCATGCACCCTCTCTCTCAAAATAAATAAATAAAACATTAAAATATATATAATGAGGGACACAAACTATGTAACAAGTAAACAAATAGAACCATATTTTTTTGACAGTTCTTATCAAAAGCCAGTGTGATGGTTAATTTTATGTGGCAAGTGGGAGGATATTTCTGGACGAGATTAACATTTAATTAAATCCACGAACTTTGGGTAAAGCAGATGGCCCTCCGTAATGTAGGTGGGCATCATCCAGTCGTTTGATGGTCTGAGTACTACAAAAAGACCCGCCTGCCTGAGCAAGAGGGAATTCTCCAGCAGACTGCCACTGAACCGGAACTGCGCCATTGGCTTTCCTGGGTCTCCAGACTGCTGGCCCACACGGCAGATCTAGACTTGCCAGCTTCCATAATCTTGCCGGCCAATTCTTGAAAATGAATCCGCACGTGCAAACGTGTGCATACACAGCAACACCTTATTGGTTCTGTGCCTATTGGTTCTGTTTCTCTGGAGAATCCTGACCAATACGGTGGGCGTTGGATTTATTTGCTCTGCCCATTTTCTTGATGGGCAAACTCTGTAACTGACATTCCAGTTTTTGGTCTCAGAATTTCTCGTTTTCCTGTTAAAACGAGACTGTTGCTGGAGGAGCAAACATCTGCAGCCTTATTAGCCATTCATACTTTTGCAAATGACTTTCAAATCTTCTTTTCCTTAGAACAGGGTTTGACAAGAGAGAGGAGCGAGGGGGAAACGAGGTTGAGAGAGAGTGATTCTCCAAGTCTTGGCAAGCTTCGTTAAATGGACTTTGATGAAATATGGGCTATAACTTGATGTAATCTACAAAAGAGGTTTTAGATATATTGTGCCTTACATCCAAAATGCTTAAAACTACGATTTCATCATCGGGACCTAGTCACAGCTAATACTCACACTAATTGACCAAACCATTACTGCTACCGCTTCCCAGAATAATGTAGTCTTTACACCCCAGAGAAAAGCCTAAGGACATCCGGGAAGAAGTCTTAGGTCATTAGAGTGATTGAACATTTATCAGGCTTTCACAGCGTACCCGACTGGCTAGGATGTGCAGGAGACGTATGCTTTACTGGTACACAGCCCTGTTTGAAAGAAGAAGGGCAGCGCTCTGCTAAATCACTCTCTGTTACAGAAGCAAAAGAAAAATTAAGTTCATTTGACTGAATTCTATAACGCTTGTCATTTTGAGGCGGGAATGTCGATTGGGAGGATCAAAGGGAATGCCACGTTTCTGGGCGTCAACACTAATAACATGTCACAGTCTAGAAGCCACAATTAAAATATTCACTTCCTCACTGCTAGAATTAAAACTAGCCTTTCAAGGGTAGGTAGACAATAATCGCCTAAATGTGTTCGGAGTCACCTGAATTTTCATCCACGTTCTCTCCTTACTGGCTGTGAGTACAGAACATGTCCCACAGCCATTTACTTTTCATTATCTGTCCTGCCCCCAGTCTAGACGATGCCTTCATCAATTCTCATGTGAGCCACTGCCGTCTTCTCCCAACTGGTCTTTCGGCTTCCGCCTTCAACCCTTTAAAGGTCTTCTCCACAAAGCAGCCAGAAATAGCCACTTTAAATTTCAAACCCGATCATGACACTCCCCTGCTAAAAGCCTTCCGTGACTTCCCATTTCACTCGGAGCAAAATCCCAAATGCCCAGATCCTTCTAGCAATCAAGTCCCTTTGACATCTCCCCTCTCCTGTTCTGATGTGCCCCGTTCTCCACATTCTAGCCACGTTCATTTTTTTCTTTCTTTTCGAAGTCATTACCACCTTAGAGTTATCGCTTTTCTGATTTCCTGATGAACCCTGTTCTGAAGTCTCATACATGGCTGCTTCTTCCCTCTTAGTCATATCTCAGCTCCAATGTCTTCTGCTCAGAATGGACTTCCTAGATCCCAATCCCAAGCAGCTTCCCCCCATCACTGTCTTTCGCAGAAGCTTTTCCACTGTTTTCATATAACGTATTACTAAGAGCAACTTCTCTTTCTCTTCACTGCTAGAATAAAAGCTCCTTGTGAGGAGCGAGACCAAATCCGTTTGTTTGTTGCTCCACCTCCAAGGTCTTGAAGAGCATCTGGTATATAGTCTGCACTCAGTAAATAATTCCTGAGTAAATGAATAAATAAATGATCTTGGAGAAGTGGTTAAGAGCTTGGCTTTATCATCTTTAAAAGTGGTGATATGAAATGGAAGCTACCATGTAAGGTTGACGTGATGATCCAATGAATTAATATATGTAAAGTACTGAAAACAGTGTCTGTCACATAACACGTGTTATACGAGGGTTTTATCGTTACGATCCTTAACAGTACTCCTGCTGCCGCTACCGACGTTATAACCACCTCCGTCGTATGGTTCTGATGGAGATCAAATAAGTTAAAAGAGGTAGAAATAATTCCCAAGGTATAATTATTCTTTACAACATACAGAGCACTATGCGTATTTTAGAGATTGCTACCTGGCTTGATCATTGGGTTCAGGTGTCAACCCTTAAGCTTGTTTACATTTTAAAAGAGGTTGCCAATCAAAACGGGTGAATTACGAGCGGCGAGCGGTGTGTGGCACAAGTAATTCTGGGCAGAAGGACGTACCCAGGGTTCCTTATATTATACTACTGATGATGTCTGTGTTATATAAGGCCATTTCTTGATATTGGCCCCGTTTCTTTCTTTGGAACTATGAATTCAGACTGTTATAGAGATGCCGGATATGGAAACATTTTAACCAAGAGATAGCTATTGCACAGTTTTAGGCATCCAAGCATTGTTTTTAAGTATGATTCATGGTAAAGGCTTACATTCATACAAGGGATTATTTACAGACGCACAATAACAGGACGATAGAGACAAAGCCTTGTAACTGTTATTCCAGAAAGGGTTATTGTATTGTGACTTACAAAAATGTATTGTATCTTTTGCAGTGGGGGAAATTCTGATTGACTGCAGATAACCTCTCACTGTGGCTAAAATCATTCATGTGACTAAAACCAGAATCTTATCCCCCACCCCCCGTGCTCTATGACAAAGGGCAATTTTCATGAGTCACAGGTTCACGGTACTTTGGCATTTGTGTCATAGCTAAGATCATTTGTTGTGTTTGATGGAAATATAATACATTATGTTGTGTGTTCTTTTCCTACCTAATCATATTTGGGAGTCAGTAGCAATAGATTTGGGGCCAAATGGTCTGTAATGTTATTTTTGTTTATGCATTTCTGTACCTACTCAGCCACTGTGATGTGACTTGAATCTGAGAGGGAAGCTAAAATGTTTAAGCTTTAGTCATTTCTAATTTTTCTTAATATTTTGAGATTCAGCATTTGATTAAAAAAATGTAGACTGTCAAGTACAAAAGTGGGCGACACCAGGTCCATATTATAATAAAGAACTTTCAAGAAGTTCAAAGGTTAGACCTACATATAAATAAGGATCAAAATGAGGAAACTAGAAAAATTTGCCTCTGGCAGTTTCCCACTTCCTTTTTAAGGATGTAGAAGGAAAATGTTGAATTTTGAGTCAGCTGACCTATTTGAGTACTGGATTTGCCACTTACTAGCTGAGGGACCTTGGGCGAGTAACTTCAACACTGAATCACATTTTGTTGTCCATGGGATGGGAAAATAATGCCTACTTTTCGGGAAAAGTAAGAGTCAATAATGCATATAAAGTTCTCAGTACATAGTAGGTCCTTAATAAATGACAGCTATTAAGGTGGCTCTAGCATTTGAAAATCAATCCCTATAATTCTTTGAACATTAACAGAATAAAGGAGGGAAACTGTATGATCATTTACATAGATGTAGTAAAATCATTTGATAAAAGTACCCTCTTGTGATAAAAAAAAAAAAAAATTCTCAGCAAACTAGGAATCCAAGGGAATTTCTATGGCATATGACAATTACCAGAAACCTACAGCTAATGTGGTAGGCTTTCTGCAAATATAGCGACCAACAATCAAATACACGTTACTTCTCCCAAAAAGTAGTGAGCCCTATTTCCTCTCTCCTTGAACTAAGGCTGGTGCTGTGGCTTCTGTTGACCAAGAGATGTGGCGGACGTGTCCTGTCTGACTTCTGGGCCTAGGATTTAGAAGCCTTACAAGCTTCCGTAGTTGCTTGCTTGAAATGCTCTCGTAGCCATGTAAGGAAGCCTCATCAAACTATTCAGATGAGAGACCGCATGGAGAGAGAGGTCCTGAGATTTCATAAAGGCCTAGCTGTGCTAGCATCCCGGTTGAGTCAGGTACATCATGCTGTACATCATGGCGAATGCATCCACAGGGGTTAACCTAGGAGAAACTTGCAGAGAAAGTCCCTGGCCAATCCACAGGTCTGTGAGAAGGGATAAAGCAGCTTGGTTTTTAAGCACTAAGTTTTGTGTTAGTTTGTTAAGTGGTAATAGGTAACATCGCACATAACAGCGAAGTAAAGAATGTTTTCCCCCTAAGATCAAGAACAAGGCAAGAATATAAACTGTAACCAGTTCTCTTAGCGATCTAGAGGATCTAGCCCATGCAGTAAGGTAAGAAAAATGAATAAAAGATATTGGTACAGGGACAAAATCCTAAGGAATCCACACAAAACTGCTGAAACAGAAGTAAATTCAATAACATTGAAGAATACAAGGCCCAATATATAAAAATCAGTTGCATTCTTACATACTAGCAGAAAATATTTGGAAAATAAAATTTTTATTTATTTATTGCCGTTTATGGCAGCATCAAAAATATTTAGTACTGAATGTATTTATTTATTTATTTTTGAGGGCGGGGGGAGGAGGAGGAGGGGCAGAAGGAGAGGGAGAGAGAGAATCTTAAGGAGGCTCCATGCCACGTGTGGAACCCAGAATGGGGCTCATTCTCACCACTGTGAGATCAAGACCTGAGTCGAAATCGAGTGTAAGAAGCTTAACTGACTTAGCCACTCAGGTGCCCCAGGACTGAATTTAAAGGAAAGATAAGACCTCTTTACTGGAAATTACAAAATATGGCTGAAAGAAATTAAAGACGACCTAAATAAATGAATTGGAAGATCCAACATTGTTAAAATATTAATTCTCTCCAATTCATCTAGAGGTTCAATACAGTCCAAATTAAAACCCTGTTTTTTTTGTTATTTTTCTTTTTTAATTTTTTTATTTGAGAGAGGGAAAGAGAGCAAGAGTGGGAGAGGCAGAGGAAGAGAGAGAGAGAGAGAGAGAGAGAGAGAGAGAGAGAGAGAATCTCAAGCAGGCTCCATAGCCCAATGCGGAGCTTGATCCCATGACCCTGGGATCCTGACCTGAGCCAAAATCAAGAGTTGTATGCTCAACCTATTGAGCCACTCAGGAGCCCCTAAAATCTGGTTTTAAGAAAATTTTTTTGTAGAATTATCATAATTCTACAAAATTATATATAATTACTATGGAAATCAATATATATGTAATGGACAAAACAATGTTGAAAAAGAACAAAGTTGGAAAACACATAGTTATCAGATTTCAGTATTTACTGTAAAACTCTGATAATCAAGGCAATATGTGGTGTTGATGTAAGGACAGTGGAAAACAATAAAGAGTACAGAAATTAATTTAAACATATATAAGAAATCTCTGGAAAACACAAGGAATTGAATGGGAAAATAACATACGGTGCTGGAATAATTACATAAGCATACAAAGAAAAACTGAAACTTGATTCCCTACCGCACGCTTTACAAAAGTAATTTATTATTGATCATAGACCAAAACGTAAAAGCTAAAATCCTTCATTTTCTAGAAGAACACAGAGCAAAATATACAGCCTTAGGGGCAGGTGAACATTTATTAAACCAGACACAAAAAGCACTAACCAGACAAGGAAAAAAATGTCCTGCGTTAAAATTTAAATATTCTGCTCTATAAAGAGATGATTGAAGAAACAAAGAATAGATAAACTGCGGTACATCCAGACAATGGAATATTATTCAGTGCTACAAAGAAATGAGCTATTACAGCACAAAAAGACCTAGCGGAACCGTAGATGCATATTACTAAGTCTTTAGAAGCCAATCTGGAAAGACTACATACTGTTTGATTCCAGTGATATGACATCCTTGAAAAAGCGGAACTGAGGAGAATCTTTAAAAGATCAGTAGTTACCCAGGGATGGGGGGAAGGAAGGATGACTAGACAGAGCACAAAGGATGTTTAAGGCAGTGAAACTACTCTGTATGATACTAAAATGCTGGATACGTGGCCTTAAAAATTTGTCCAAACTCAGAATGTACAACATGAAGAGTGAACCTAATGTAAACTGTGGACTTTGGATGATAATGGTGTGTCGATGCAGGTTCATCAGTTGTAACAAATGTGCCACTCTGGTGGGGAGATGTTGATAATGGGAGGGGCTATGCATGTGTGGGAGCATAGGGCATATGGGAAATCTCTATACCTTCCCCTCAATTTTTCTGTGAACCTAAATCTTGTCTAAAAAATCAAATCTGTGGAAGAGAGAGAAAGAAGAAATAAAGGATTGGGGGAAGGAGGGAGAAATAGAGACTGTGGGGGAGAGGAAGAAAGGAAGGGAGGAAGGAAAAGAAGAGAGAGGGGAGGGAGGGAAGGAGGGATCAAAGGGAAAAAAAAGAAGGAAGAAAGGAAAAAAAGGGCAAGACACAGACTGACAGAGACCTTGAAAATAGACTATATAAAGACCTTTTAAAATCAAAACTAAAAAGACAGCCCAGTCAAAATGTGCAAAGTACTGGAACGGAAATTTCGCCAACAGAGATCTACATGTAGCCTTTAACCACGTGAAAATGCGCTCAGTATCAGTATCAGTATCGTTCGGCAGCAGGGAATTCAAATGAAAACCACAATGAGATGTCACCATACCGCCACTCAAATGGCTAAGATTGAAATACCTGACGGCACCAAACGTGGGTCAGGAGGTAGAGCAACTCTCCTATTTTGCAGGTAGAGGTGTAAAACGATACAACTATTTGCAATACCGTCTGGTAGTTTCTTATCAAGTTCAATATACGCCTACCATCTGACCTAGAGAGTCCATTCCTAGGTGTTTACTCAAGAGAAATGGAAACATATTTTCATACCCAGAGCCGTGCGTGGATGTTTCTAGGAGCTTTACTCACAAGAGTCTAAAACTGGAAGCAACCTGAAAGTCCAGCAAAGAATGGCTAAATAAATTGTATTATGTTCGTATGATGGAACACTGCCCTAGGGTTTAAAAAAATGAACACTGGTATATGCAACAGTTTGAACGAATCTCATAGTATGTTGAGTTAAAGAAGCCAGAACAATAAAGAAGTAAAGCCTTTGTGACGCCATTTATATGAAGTACAAAAGCAGGTGCAATAAATCTATGGTAATGGAAATCCAAGCATGGTTGCATCGGGGGTGGGTGGGAACTGACTCGAAACGTGAATAAGGGTACTTTCTGAGGCAATGGAAATATTCTTGATTGGGTTGCATTTACACAGGTCTGTATGTAACTGTCAAAACTAATCCAATTCTGCACTTAAAATATGTGCATTCCTGGTACATAAGTGTTACAGTACCAAAAAAAGGACAAAAAATAAATGAGAGGAATTACAGTTGAGCTTTGGAAAAAAAAAAGATTTGAACTGCATGGGTTCAGTTTTATATGGATTTTTTTCTATACAGAATCGTAAATGTATTTTCTCTTCTTTTTTTAAATAATTTTTGTAATGTTTATTTTTGAGAGAGAGAGAGACAGAGACAGAGTGCGAGCAGGGGAGGAGCAGAGAGAGGGAGACACAGAATCCGAAGCAGGCTCCAGGCTCTGAGCTGTCAGCACAGAGCCCGATGTGGGGCTTGAACTCACGAGCCATGAGATCATGACCTGAGCAGAATGAAGCCGGACGCTTACCCGACTGAGCCACCCAGGTGCCCCACCTCCATTCTTCATCTTAACAAAATTCTCATTTCGCCAATGCCCCCATTTCAAACGGTTCCTGTGGAGGAATATAACTGCGTTTCAAAGTGATGTGCAACAGTTTTTTCCCGGTTCTGGATTATGGCGTAACTGTATTTGTATTGAGCGTAGCCAACTAGCTGAGTCCTATCAGGCGAGTGATTGTATTTCCCCGAACCTTGCTTTCCTCATGTGTGGAATGAAGAGGGCTGGTGCGAATATTTTATAACGTTTCTACAAAATCAATGACCATTTTCACCAGGGCTTTTGCTTTAGCGGAGGGGTGCGAAGGAGCGCACACACTCAGGGCACCCGACTCTGAGAAGTCACTAAAGGCAGTTTGTGCCAGTCCTCGCCTGAACGTGACCTGTAGGGACAGTTGGAACGAAAACACTGCGTGGTCATTGGACACCGCTTTTCCTTGCTTCGTGTGGGTTGCTAAGGAGATGAGGCAGTTAAAGTTAACTTCCGTAAGCTGCCTCCTCTATTTTCGCATTGTCAATACTTGGATATTCAGGAGGAGAATCAACTTGGGCATAGGGCAGACTCACCCACTTTCTGCAGTTGTTTGGGGTTGCGGTAATGGACAGAAACTGAGTTAGTCATGTTGTTTTAAGCTACAATTGAACTCTATGTTTTTACTACTATTTACTTCCCATATATACAAGTGCAGGTACTTAGATCAACGTAAACCATAAATGAACGAGCGTAATAAGCATTTTAAATGAGCAAGAAAGATATACACAGGATCACCTCCCGTCTGATTTCCTTTCTTTGACTCTTCTCCAGAAAATGGGAAAGGAGAAAGAAGTAGGGGCACCTGTTAGCCGGTGAGGGCGTGTCCAAGCTTTTCATTGGTCACAATCTGATGCTGCCTTTTTTTTCCTGGACTGTTTGCATTCATGTTTACCTCCAATTATGGTTTCTATAGTGTTGATCATTTTCAGAGGGCTCTAGCATATCTTCTAGATTAAATGTAATTTCGTGGAATGTATTAAATATTATTTAATCAGTTCTACAATTTAATTTCTAATTAACAGTCTCTTCACAGCCTGTGCTTTTTAGGTAATCAGTCTGTAATTCACCAAGAATCTACTCAGAGCCCCCAGCACTTCACCAACTGTTGAAGGCCCATAATCAAGGTTAATTAGGTTTCCATCCTTAAAATACCCACAGCTTGAATCGAGAGGTGGCTCTTTGTCTTCAGATACTTGGAAGGGAAGGCCACTCTCTATTCACAGAAAACAAAATTTTGGGGGCGCCTGGGTGGCTCAGTCGGTTGGTTAAGCATCCGACTTCGGCTCAGGTCGCGATCTCGTGGTTCGTGGGTTGGAGCCTCGCGTCGGGCTCTGTGCTGAGCGCTCGGAGCTTGAAGCCTGCTTCGGATTCTGGGTCTCCCTCTCTCTCTGCCCTCCCCCGCCCACATTCTGTCTGTCTTGCGCCCTCTCGCAGAAATCAGTAAATGTTAAAAAAAATTGTACACGAATTTGGGAAAACTGCTTTACAGTATCAGCGTCGACACCTGCCAATCCTTTTGCTGTACATACAGCTATTACCAGGGACTACTGGTCAGGTTTACAGCGGCATAGAACAGTGGACAGATGGGGAAAGTGGCTTGAGATGCTGATCCTAAAACACATCTGTCTAGAACATCTAGACAGATACATGAATGAAAAGTGGGTTGATTTTAATGATTTTGATAAATGCCTTCAGTCGATCACAAAGACTAAATCAGTTCAAGCAAATTTCCGGGATATAATCCACATGCGACATAGCTAGAAATAGCCACACAACTTAAATCAGCGTAAACAAAGATCCTCCACGGAATTCAGAGGAGGAAAAGAAATTTAGTCCAGTTGATGGTATAAAATGACATTTGCATTTCTTGTTTTTGCAAAATCTCGGGCAAATCAAAGCAGAAAGCTGGCTCCCAGCTACATCAAGGGAAAAACTGACTGAGGAAAATGTGATCAAGGCAGAACCATCTGTGGCAATTTAATGATATTTCGGGCTTGTACCAAAAACACACTTAATCAGAAATTAACAGCTAAAGGGAAGACAATTTCAAAGGGATTTGGACACTGAAGAAAATATCTGTGTCTATAGATACAATTAACTGATGATTTGATTTTAATTCTCCTGGAACAGGATGTCATCAGTGGAATTAGGAAGACTTAAGAGAAAACAAACTGCCTTAAAGCCTTTGTTTGTTCTTATTTGGGTCAGTTTTTTAAGAAATTCATTTCACTGCCTCTCTTTTGACATCTCAGTCACGTAAGGAAGAACACATAGAGACCCAGCTAAAAAACCAGACACTTCGGCACATTTTTTAACTCAGTTATAACAGATCATTTGCTAAAAGCATTTTTAGCACATTGCTCCGTGAATAAAAATGCTGGTGTTCTCTCAGTTTGAGAAGTTCGGCCCTATTTAGTGAGGTGGGGCTTTCCTGAGTCAGGTGAATACAGTATCCAGCAGCCTGTGGAGACGAGAAGGCAGGGACTCCCGGAATTCTGTCATCAGGTTATGGCCCTGTCCTACTTACAGAAGTAGACAAACCCAAATATAATATAAAAGAGGGCATGAGTGGCCTGGCGATTTCAGAGCATTACCTTTTCCATTGCCAACTGAAGTGAATGAAATAGCAACTTTTAGGAGTCAGAAATGAGACAGAATCTTTCCTTGGTCCACGGAGAAATTAATCAAAATCATTTCCCTGGGTGAAAATCTTCCTCTGCAAGTAATATCAATAATAATATTGAGGTCAAGAAACCTAACATTGAGCTCTGTTAGTTTAATGTACTCAACAAGTGACAAATACAATAAAATGAAAATGAATATTCTGATTTGGCTAGGTGCCATTCACTGGGGAACCTTTCAAACTTTATTGGTGCTCAGTCACCTTTCATTAATGATCCTACCAACTGTCCAGGGGCATAGTTATAATTTTTTTAAGTCAATGATCAATCACATTTTAGAGGGAGTAGTTAGATCACACCCTCCCTTCTCAGGCCAAATTTTCCGATAGCACATCATAGACCGATTTTTAAAGAATACAACCGAACCATGCCCCACTTTGCAAGGTAATTTTTTATTTGCTCTTTACAGGGGGAAACTGTGCGTTTATACCATGAATCATATCTGTAGTGTTCTAGCTGTGGCGCGAGTGGCAGGAGAGCGTTAGAGCTGCAGGTTGAGAATCTACAGAGACACCTCTGGGCCGCTTACGATATCACCATGGTGAGAAATGCGTATGCTGTACTTGTAGGGCATTTAAACTGTCCCTTTGTTCTCTGGAAGCTTGTTTGGACATTCCAGTACGAGTGGACAGCAACTCGCATTCCCATGGTCCACTCAGCCTCTTTGTCGAGAACGTGCCAGATAGTGAGGAAGAAAGGGAGGTTGGGGAAAAAAAAGCAATCATTAAAATAAAAGGCAGACAGCATAAATACATGGGATCAGTAACTAAATCCACCTCTATTCAAATATGAGCTGGCTTGATGCTTGAAATGTCTGCTCGGATGCACAACAGGGTGTTTGGCTACACCAAACTAATCCTTCCAATGGAATTCTTTCTGCAGAGAAAAATAAAGTAGGGTAAAGGTCCAGGAACACGGGTGCACCGAAGGCCACAACATTTGTAGCCCCCAAAAAGTCCAGAATGAGTGAAGACTCCCACTGTCCCTGCTTCACCCAAGTCTCAGTCGT
Organism: Felis catus; assembly: GCF_018350175.1. Lineage (NCBI taxonomy): Eukaryota > Metazoa > Chordata > Mammalia > Carnivora > Felidae > Felis > Felis catus. The sequence continues at coordinate 113,448,169 of NC_058386.1, read as the reverse complement.
TTGATAAAATTCCAAAATCAGTGAAACATCTCCCTAGCGGTAGCATTTGTTCAACGATTTAAAGCCCCAGAGTGAAATCAACCAGTTGGAACGACCGCTTTGTACGTCACAGAGCGGTGTCACCTGTCTGCACTTTAGGGTCAGAGGCATTTCATTGATTTCATGCGCTAGATTTAGCTCATGTGGGGGAAATATTTGTTGACACTCTGCTTCTTCACGGTATAAAAGGGTAACATCAGTACCTACCTCATAAGGTGGTTATGGTGTTAAATAAGTTATTATAAATATAGTGCTTAGAACAGTGCCTATGACAGACTACGCATTGAAAGGTCATCATCGTCATCATCATCCCTATTGAGATCATCTAACCCACTCAAAATTATTTTACTGAGAGCTTTGACTAAAACAACGTGACAGAAGAGAAATGGTACGAGTTCTGAGCCTGACAAGACTTGGTGGTTTATTCTCATGCTCTTGGGAACCCTATAACCACCTCCAGGTGAGCGAGCCCAAGACAGCCCTGCCGCGGGACGACAAGATGTACATGGATGTCCCTAGGTCTTCTCGGAAGACAGATTCTGGGGTTGAGACTTTCGAGCAGGAAGTCTATTGGGGAGTGCTGTTGGCACCAGCTGTAAGGCGGTAATAAATGTGGAATTGGTCATAGGGGAAGTTAGGCTGCAGGACAACTGAGACGGGGGTCTCAGCTGATCCCTTGGGGAGCCCTAGAGCTGAGATAGCCCTTGAAAGTTGTTTCAAGTTGAGGCCAAGGGGCCAAGCATTTTAATGTCTGCCTCAGTCACTGGATACGGGCTGCCCTTGAGGGAGGAATATGATCTTGGATTAGGAAGCTCTCTTTGGCGATCATTGGGGTAGAGACTCAGTGGTAAGTTGTCAGCAGGCAACACTTCTAGACTCCGTGGGGAAAATGTCTTCGCCCCGAAGATGGGGGTCATGGGTTGCATGCCATAGTATTCACTACAGAGGTAATGTAGGTGTTCCATTCAAGCCTGCCAAGTGCCAGACATGTGAGTGAGGCCATCCTAGACCGTCCAGGAGCCACTCAACCAAGCAGCTGATGACAGACACATCAGTGAGCCCAGAAAAGATAAACCAGCCCAGACCAGAAAAGTATCACAAAATTTGAGAGATAAGAAATAATTGCTTATTTAAGCCATTAAATTTTGAGGCAGTTTATTATGTAGTGATGGATAACTGATACAGAATATTGCATTATGACAGTAATCATCAAAGGCCAAGAGTACGTCAGATTAAGGTGATTCTAGGGGCGCCTGGGTGGCTCCGTTGGTTAAGTGTCCGACTCTTGATTTTCGCTCAGGTCATGATCACATGGTTCATGAGATCGAGCCCCACGTTGGGTGCTACACTGACAGCGTGGAGCCTGCTTGAGATTCTCTCTCTGTCTCTCTCTTCCCCTCCATGCCCCCCACTTGCATGCGCTATCTCTCTCAAAATAAATAACATTAAAAAATAAGATTAAGGTGATTCTAGTTGTAGTGTTGTAGTGTAATAACATGTTTCTTTTTCCCTCCAAACACCCGTTGTCAAGGGCATTAGGATCAACATACACTTGAAATTAAATCAGCGACGCATATGACACTGATGGAGACTGGGCTGTGACTATGCGGTACAATTCTTACATCAAGAGGACGTCTGTTGCCAACACATGGGATGGGCACACAGGCCTCTTGGGAAGGACCAGCATACACTTCTGGGAATCAGTGTTCAAAGCATTTATGTCATCCAGACAGCCTAACTGCACAGGGTTGTCAAGAGCTTTCCCTAAGGTATTCTTTGAGAAATTGGAAACTTACAAAGGGGAACCAATGTCATTCTATTTAAATATTGGTATTGTACCAATTTACTTGAAAGCTAGAAATATTTTTTTTCTGTAAAGAAAGTTGAATCAGTTGAAACAAGAACTTTACAAAAAATTTATCTCCTGAACAAATATAACTAGGAAAAAAATCACCATTCTAACAAATCAACGATTTTTATTCTCTCACCTTGATTTTCAGTCCTTATCTACGTAACGATTGGATAGCTTTAGCTATCAGGTAGACACAGTTTTGTATTTGAGTAAGATCTTTGGAAGAAAATGATCAGAACTTGGATTTTTGTTTTTACATGGGGCCTGAAATTCTTACCCATCAAATGGAACTCTAGACTAAAGGCCTTCAGGAATTCCTTGCTGTCAAAGAATGGTTATGCTTTAGAGACTCTCTGAAGGACCTATAAGAGGATACATTTCAGAAAAAAGAAATTGATCCTACAAGGAGTGGGAAGCAAAAGTTAAAAAAAAGAAAAAAGGAAGGGGGTGGGGGAGACTGAAGTTGAAGCTGAACAAACTCTAAGTCTATAAAGCCAGGATTCTGCAGACTACTTCTGGTGGGCCACATGCTGCCCACTGCCCATTTTTTTGTACATACAGCTTTTATTTTATTTTATTTTATTTTATTTTATTTTATATCATTTTTTAGGAGAGACATAGAACATGCACATGCAAGGGGGGCAAAGGGGCAGTGGGAGAGGGAGAGAGAGAATCTCAAGCAGGCTCGATGCTCAGAGCAGAGCCCAATGGAGAGCTCGAACCCACAGCCCCGGGATCATGACCTGAACTGAAACCAAGAGGCGGACGCTCATCCGACTGAGCCACCCAAGCACCCCTTGGACATACAGTTGTATTGGAGCACAGCCATTTGCGTTAATTCACCTATTGTCTGTGTCCATTTTCATGCTACGTCATCAGTGTTAGGGACTGTGTGGTCTGTGAAACCAAAAATATTTGCTATCTCATCTTTACAGAATAACTTCACTAGCTTCGTATTCATGACTCATCACATTCATGACTAATCTTGAGGTGACATGATAAAAGAGAAGGTGGGGGGCGCCTGGGTGGCGCAGTCGGTTGGGCGTCCAACTTCAGCCAGGTCACGATCTCGCGGTCTGTGAGTTCGAGCCCGGCATCAGGCTCTGGGCTGATGGCTCGGAGCCTGGAGCCTGTTTCCGATTCTGTGTCTCCCTCTCTCTCTGCCCCTCCCCCGTTCATGCTCTGTCTCTCTCTGTCCCAAAAATAAATAAAAACGTTGAAAAAAAAATTTAAAAGAGAAGGTGGGACTATACTAGAAACCAATCACATGGAAGGGTGGCCGGAGTTATTTATAAGATCCTTGTGTTTATTGTGTGGAAAGAAAGAAATTTCCAGGTATGCATGTTAAAAATACATGCATATCATTTTTAAAATATATACTATAGTGTAGCACTCTGAGATTTCATATTGAAAGCTTAAAATAATTTCAAGTGACCCTTCAGGTTGACGATGCAGTAGTTGTCTTTTTCCCACACGGCTAGCAACCTTTGGGATTCACTTAGGTGGCAGGGAAAGCCAGGGGACGGGTAAGCATGTCCTCTGCATGTGGCATGATTGCTCTTGAGTCCGCCTCTCACAATTCTGAGTGATTAAAACTTATATGGGGGTGTCTGGGTAACTCAGTTAAGCGTCCGACTCTTGATTTCTGCTCAGGTCATGATCCCAGGGTTGTGGGTCTGAGCTCCGCATCGGGCTGTGCTCTGAGTGTTGAGCCTGCTTGAGATTCTCTCTCCCTCTCTCTCTGCCCCTACCATGTGCTCTCGCTCTCTCTCTGTCTCTCAAAATAAATAAATAAAACTTAAAAAAAAAAAAGACTTATGTGGGAGAAAAGTAACCCCAAGTAGAAAGTCAACTGTTGGTGACACATGTAAAAACAGAAAAAAAATAGTGATTCCCAAGCATAAAACAGAAGTTTTAGGGGGAAATTATTTGCCTTAATATCTGTGAAGTTTGGAACTTGAAAAGAAAATGCCCTGTGTAAATGCAAACAAAACTGCCTAATGTAAGAAGTTCTCTACCGAACCAATTCAGCTACTCCCAGTTGTGCAGAGGTGCATCAGGGCAACAATTCTGTGAACCAATGGACGTTGCTATATTAAATTTTTTTCATGTTTATTTTTGAGTGAGAGAGAGAAAGAGAGAGAGAGGCAGAGTGCGAGTGGGGAAGGGGCAGAGAGAGACGGAGACAGAACCTGAAGCAGGCTCCAGGCTCTGAGCCATCAGCACAGAGCCCAAAGCGGGGCTCGAACCCGCAAGCCATGAGGTCATGACCTGAGCTGAAGTCGGACGCTTAACCGACTGAGCCACCCAGGCGCCCCTTCATCCTACTGTAAACATTTCTTTCTTTTTTTAAAAAAGATAATTCATTGTCAAATTGGTTTCCATACAACACCCAGTGCTCATCCCAGCAAGTGCCCTCCTCCGTGCCCATCTCCCACTTTACCCTCTCCCCCACCCCCCATCAACGCTAGGTTTGTTCTCAGTCCTTAAGAGTCTCTTACGGTTTGCCTCCCTCCCTCTCTGTAACTTTTTTCCCTCCTCCCCTCCCCCTCCCCCTCCCCCTCCCCCTCCCCCTCCCCCTCCCCCATGGTCTTCTGTTAAGTTTCTCAAGATCCACATATGAGTGAACACTTCTTACTTTTCTGTCTTCTCTAGGCACATCTCATTTCCGGAAACAAAAGCTTCATCTATGTAGTCTCAGTCACCAGCACTAGTACAGTTTCTGACACAGAGTAGTGGGTACTCAAGAAGAGATTTTTGAACCGACTGGATCTTCGGAAGTTATATTCTCTTCGCGAGGGGAGGCTTCAGACTGGAAGAGGATAGGAGGAGTCAGCCCTTATGATATTCTCTCTCCCTCCCCTTTGATTCTTCTTGAAGGTAGGGTATGAGGCCTAGCCACCTGTCCTCGGTACCCGGCACCTGTGTGGCACACAGTGCTCGAATGGACTGGATTGAACTCCCACCTCTAATCTTCCGTCGGACTTCATTACAGATTAACCTAGCCCAACCATTAGAGGCAAATAGCTTCCTGGCTTGATTCGGTAAATGCAATCAGATTCAAATCTTGAATGTCTGCAATAAATCTTAGAGTTTAAAGTGCCAGATTAGACGATTCTGCCTTAATTAGTTTAGCTTTCTTTGAGTTGAACACGGCTCATTAATTTAAATTAAATAAGCAATTCAAAGCCTGTGGACAATCAATTAGATAAATGTACACGTCAAGGACTGCGGTCCCCTGGCTATATTTTGAAGACGGTAAATATGTAAGACATCAGAACCAGACATTCCTTTTGATGATGGTAATGAGATGTTCCAGATCGAGAGTAAAACTGGAACGTATTTTTAAAACCCACAGACACTAGAAGCATTCTGGCAACAACTTCTCTCTATTTCTGTGCATAGAAGTTGCCCTAGTTCAAGTACAATTTTAGAAGTTCTCACCAAGTTGTTGCATTGTTGTGCTATTTTTAAAGAGTGGGGCTGCGATGATGGTTTAGGAATCTTTTTGCCATCCCATAGTATCTGCTTTGTTTCTGGTGATCATGTGTGGAGGAGCGTTACAAAGTCAACTACATCGCAGGGGCGCCTGGGTGGCTCAGTCGGTTAAGCGTCCGACTTCGGCTCAGGTCGTGATCTCACGGTTCGTGGGTTCGAGCCGCACGCTGGGCTCTGTGCTGCCAGATCAGAGCCTGGAGCCTGCTTCGGATTCTGTGTCTCCCTCTCTCTGGCCCTCCCCCACTCGTGCTCTCTCTCTCTCTCTCAAAAATAAACATTAAAAGAATTTAAAACAAAGAACAAAGATTGCTTCCACCCATCCACTAGAGTTTGTCCGAATGTATCCCCCGCGCTACAGAAAACCACCGCAACTAACAATTTGGTTAAATGTGCCAGTTTCGTGGACACTGACAGCAGAATACACGAATTATTTGCATCAGCCGAGAGTTTGTTTCAGGGCGCCCATCAGTAAATCCCTCCGAAAGAACCGATGCCGTTTTCTAACACCCACCAAGCGTGTTTGTTGACATAGTTTCTCGCGCTTTCTCTGTATGATAGTATTCTGAGGGAGGATCCGACATCCTCTGGGTCAACACGGCCCTCCCCCTTCAGATGTTCATGCTGCTATGAGCCATTCCCCGCGCATGTGCTATCCATATGGATAAATAGCTCCCAGCAGCTCTCGGATTTTCAGAGAGGCCCTTTTGCCTGAGCTGTAGGTGCTAACCTACAACACAGTAACCCATTTTCAAAGGGATCCCATTTTAGATGTAGGGGAAGAAAACGTCGTCAAGGAGAAGCCAATTTAGGTGGAGAGTGCGTGGCAACGTTAGTACTTGAAATAGCTCCCTTCCCATGAACAGATACTCTTTGCCTAAGAATTCATTGTCAGTTTTCTTCGTTTCTTCCAACAAAATAAATAGTGTAGACGACGGCACTGTCCAAATGACAGAAACGGTTTGTGAGGTTCGGGGTCATCAAAATGTAGGAGTACAGGGAGTTTACTAGGGCACTAGCAGCTGCTTAAAGTTGAAGATTTGAAGCAAATCTAGACCCAGCTGATACGTGTCTATATCCCACGTTTGTGGAATATGTCATGAGTCTTGCCATTAAAGCAGTGCAAGTACATTTTAAGCACCAACTCCGTAGCGCTTCAGGGACTAAAAGGCTACCTCCTTAACCGCGAAACACATCCAACAGAGATATTCATGAGAATGACTAAGAGCTAGCACTGGGACACGATCTGGGGGACAGTGATGTGGGAATATCCCGCCGACTGCCTGATGATCATTCGAAAACCAGGAGCTTGTAGGAGAAGATAATCAGGAATGGACGCAAAGGAACAAAAAGAAAAGTCAGGGGCTTCGTGGTCGGCACGCTCGTCTGACACAGTTTGTGGAGAACTTAATACAGGGATTATTTACAACAGTGTGGGTAGGGTTTTGAAGAAAGCGTGAGTGGGGTTTAGGAAAAGCAACAAGGAATTGCTAAATTGGATCCCATGGGGTTACCAACCCTGGGCTTGAAAGGACAAAGGAGGGAAGTAAATATTGGAACTCAGAGAGCACAGTTAGATGGAGAGGGCCACAGGGCAGGAGTTGTGGCCATTGGTAGAGGGACACTGCCATCCCACAGGCCGGCAGGGAGGGGGGAGGGGCAGGACACTACATACCCTAATCTCAGCCTCGCCTCTTTGTCTCACCTGGTAGTGCCTCCCAACTGGCCAAACCCAACAGGAAGCTGGAGGCGAGGGAGCTTGTTGGGATTAGTACAGAAGACAGCCCCCCCGGGGCAATTAGCGAGGTGTAGAAGGACGCAGAGTTTTCCACTGCAAGGATTTGGGGAGAAAAATGACCTCATTGTCTACACGTCTCCCAAGGTGGATATGAGTATAAGTAGGTTTCTTGTGAAGAAGTGAAATTAATTCAATTTGCTTTGAATTGCTATAGCTGAAGAGTACTATAGAACAATAGAAGTACAATTACAATTTCATGGCATAACTTGCTCCGTAAATGTGTTGCAGATTTTGGTAAAGAAAGCGTGTGGCATCGCAGAGGACAAAGAATTGAGTATCAGAAGATCTAGATTTTGGTCCCGGCTCTGCAAACAGACATGCTCTTGTGACTTTGGGCACGTCACTTGACTTTCCCTGACCTTAGTTTAAATAAGAGTAAAACGGATAACAATACATCTATTTTTCCATACCTCCAAGGGCGGTTGTACAGCTCAGATGAAAACATATTAAAAAAAAAAAACCCACAACACTTTATGAACCCAAATGTCCCTTCTACCACAAGTGTCTACTCTTCCAGCATTGCAAAGTGGTGTTTACTTATTATTTTTATATATATATATATGATTTATTGTCAAACTGGTTTCCATACAACACCCGGTGCTCATCCCAACAAGTGCCCTGTGGTGTTTAAAGGTTAATGCTGGGCTCATAGAGAAATAAGCTGACTTTTCGATATTTTTTCTTATAGCGACAGATCTATTTCCTTCCACCCAGACGGGACTTTGCCAGCTTCCCACCAGATCTAATTAGGTTTTAAATGAGATTCAGGAAGACATAATAGCTTATTCTGATTGTTCTTTTTATATCATACAGTCTCTAAATATTCATTGTGCTCATATGATTAAGCTGTAAATCAATAGAAAAAGCCAATGGGCTTTTTTGAATTTTTTATTTTGTCCCATATATTTGGCTGTACCAGTCATCTTAACTTTATATCAATCTTTACTCTTTTCACATTGCCTTTACCCATTTGGCTCTGTCCAAAGAGCTCCTAATCATAGTTCAACACCCAAAGTACATAGTCCCTCCTCAGGGAAGTCCCTCCTTATTTCCCCCTAAGGTGATTTGTTCCTGCTCTGCTACGTATCGTGCTTGGAACACATCTCCATTTTTGCAGGGATGACTCCATATTGTATTAGAATAATTTGCTTCTATTTTTGTATTTCCAGGTAGATCCTGAGAGTCTTGACCGTCAGGGCCATGTCCTATCTGGGTTTCCATCTGCATCAGTTAGCAAAGCGCCTGGCACTTCGTGTGGGCTCAGTTCACTGGAATTCAAATCCTGGGGACAGGTGTAGTTCTGCAAAAAGAAATGGGGGTGGGGGAGACTGGTTTCACTGAAGTGTCATTTCTACTCAGATTAGTTCGTCAGATTCAAGCTACTAATATTCGGGAGAAGGTACTCACTATTTTCTCTCAGGGTAGAGCTTCTGCTGAAGATCAAACACTGACTTAGATGAAAGTTCTCAAAAGGGGTCTAAGCTGAGAGTGATCACAAATGCGTCTGTTGAAGAAAAACTTGCCCGGCAAATGAACTTGAGAACTTTTACCAAACGCTTTAAAGCCACACTAATGTGATGGAGGGGAGGGGTGGATAAGATTTGTGTTCGCTTTTTTGCTGTCAGTCCCTGTTTTCCATTTGCTAATTAGCTTTTGTTATCTATGAGTACTCCCTAGCAGGCGTGTTGTAGCAAGTGCCAGAGGTTTAAGGAAAAAGTACTTATGGGAAGAAATAATTAAAATGGAAGATATTATATCTATTGACTTAATTCCACCCCCTTACAGACACAAAGACCGACAACTCAACGGTAAACACACGTATAATCAGTGTTCCGTGAAACCTAGTTTGTTCTGTTGGCCTTTTCCGTAGCCTGAATCTGTGACGTTTAAAGATAAAAGCAGAGGCTCCAAAGGCTGATTGCTACACACATCTGCCTCAATGCGATAGATGGACGAGGGGCAGTAGAGAACGTTTCTGAAAGTTCTATTTATGATTATCTGATCTCAGCGGTTGGGCTAAAGAATGGCGAAGTAAATTTTAGACTGTGCCTGTGAGTTTTCCCATTTTGTAACCACACTAAATAAAGGCCAAACTGTTCAGATTTTAACAGTCTTTTTTTTTTTTTTAATGTGCTTTCAGAATACCTTAAGGTTCAAAAGATGACTTTGTACTGGTCAGAATGACCCAGTCAGAGGAATGGTTTGAATTTTTACAATTTTCTCCTGAAAGACAATAGAGCCAGACCAACGTTGCTGGCCCTTCCTCTCCTGTGTCTGTATTTTGGGAAACAATAAACCAATGAGTCATAAGTGCCTCTCCCCACTTCTAGTGTTCCCGGCTTAGGGGAGAAGGACCAGTGGGAGGTTGGTTCTTCTCAGCTAGGCAGGAATTATAAAAGGTATTGCAAGCATCCACGCACCAGAACCAACTCTGTTATCCACTGGGGTTCCCAGGGATGGGGAAACAGATGAGGGCCGGGTGCTGCCAGAATACTCGTGCAGCTGAGGCAGTGGGCCAGTAGGAGCCGTGAACGTCGTCCACCGTGAGCAATATTCATCCCCGAGGCGGGACATGCCCGAACCGTAAGAGCGTTCCAAACTGCGGCCAGTGAGAGGCGGAAATGCTGAGCGATGGGCCTCGTTTCTGGTTTGCATTTTTTATCAATTCTTCCAGCAAATAAACTTATGTTCACATTTTTAAACATACTTACTTCTTTTTGAGAGAGACAGCGTACACGAGCAGGGGAGGGGCAGAGAGAGAGGGGGGCAGAGGATCCCAAGCGGGCTCTGCACCGATAGCCCAGAGCCCGATGTCGGGCTCGAACTCACAAGCTGTGAGATCGTGGCCTGAGCCGAAGCTAGCTGCTTAGCCGAGTGAGCCATCCAGGAGCCCCCAGATAAACTTCTTTTTAAATGCCCCGCTTTGAGGGGTGCTCAATTTGGTTGAATCATGTGGCTGTGCCAGGGAGAAGTGAAATAGTGTCAGGCTCTAAGCTGCGTGTGGAGCCTGCCTAAGATTCTCTCTCTCTCTCCCTCCCTCTCCCATTGCCTCTCCCCCACTTCCTTGCACACATGTGTTATCTCTCTCTTCTCATGAATTAAGTAAGTAGGGGCGTGTGTTATCTCTCTCTTCTCATGAATTAAGTAAGTAGGGGCGCCTGGGTGGCTCAGTCGGTTAAGCGGCCGACTTCGGCTCGGGTCACGATCTCGCGGTCTGTGAGTTCGAGCCCCGCGTCGGGCTCTGGGCTGACGGCTCGGAGCCTGGAGCCTGTTTCAGATTCTGTGTCTCCCTCTCTCTCTGCCCCTCCCCCGTTCATGCTCTGTCTCTCTCTGTCCCAAAAATAAATAAACGTTAAAAAAAATTTAAAAAAATAAATTAAGTAAATAAATAAATTTAAAAATAAATAAAAAACCCTGCATTGAGGAATTAAAAACAAACAAACAACAAGATGAAGCGACTTGCCCAAAGCCGTACAGCTGTAAGATGAAGTTACGGTTGGATTCATTTGTTCTGATTTTTAGTCCAGGTCTCGTACTGTGCTACCTATGAAAGTGTCACGGCCTTTGAAGAAATTAAGATTACGCATAAAGAACCTAGCTGAGAGGGCGCTGTAGCAAATGAACCTGTTACAGGGATTGGGGCTCTTGAAAATCAGATCTGCTAGCTTTCTTTGCAGAAATCAGAATATGACTTAAACAGAAGGAGCTTTGTATCTTCTAGAATGATTTCTGTGGGCTAGTTTCAGTAATTTACCTTCTATTTCAGAGCCCGCTTGGGATCCTCTGTAATTATACCTGTAATTCTTTTTTTTAAGTTCACTTATTTTGAGAGGGAGAATGCATGCGCATGAGCGGGGAGGGGCAGAGAGAGAGGGGGAGAGAGAATCCCCAAGCAGACTCCTCGCTTCGACATGGAGCCTGATACGAAGCTTGATTCCCACAAACCGTGAGATCATGACCTGAGCTGAAACCAAGAGTTGGGTGTTTAAGTGACTGAGCCACTCAGGTGTCCCTATACCTGTAATTCGTTTTTTTTTTTTAATTTTTAAATGTTTATTCATTTTTGCGAGGGAAAGAGAGACAGAGCAAGGGAGGGGCAGAGAGAGAGGGAGACACAGAATGCGAAGCAGGCTCCAGGCTCTGAGCTGTCAGCACAGAGCCCGACGCGGGGCTCGAACTCATGAACTGTGAGATCATGACCTGAGCCAAAGTTAGCTGCTTAACCGACAGAGCCACCCGGGTGCCAGCCATGCCTGCAGTTCTTACCAAAATTATGTGTGTAGGACACAATACAGTTGTCGGGGAGTAGTCTGTAATGTGTGATTGGAAAGGCACATATCCTAAAATGTCACCCAAAGAATTCTTGAGATGACTCCCATTTTAAGAAAGTTATATCTAATACCTACAGGGGTAGCACAGTATCAGTGATTGGTTTTCCCCTTATCCACTGGTACTCATCTTAAGGAAAGATTTATGCTGTAGGTGAGCAAGGAGTAAAAGAAAGAATAACATTTCTTTCATGACCACTATGTGCCAGAGCCATGTAGACATTTTCCAAAAACTTATTGCTTCCTTATAGTAATCCTGAGGCAGGCATTTTCTCCATTTTCAAGAGGAGGACGTTGGGGCATAGAAAAGAATATAATTTTCCCGTGATCTTGCATTTCTTAAGTGACAGAGGTGGCCTTAAACAAAGGTCCATTTGAATATAAAGTCTATTACATTTTCCAAGAAAAAAATCTAAACCATGGGACCACGTGGGTACCAGAAAGAGGTGTCACTGTGTGATGGGAGATGGTTGACCGCCAAAGACCATCCCTTCCAGAAGTTTTCCCTTCCACAGAATTTTTTAAAGATTACTAAGTTGACAGGAATGAAAGAAGAACCAAACAACTGGAAAGACGTCTGGTGTTCATGGATCGGAAGACTTAATATGGTTAAGATGGCAATAATCCCCAAGTTGATCTACAGATTCAACATAATCCCTATCAAAATCCCAGCTGCTTTTTTTTTTTGTAGAGATTAACAAGTTGGTCTTAAGATTCGTATGGAAATATAAGGGACCCAGAATAGGCAAAACAGTCTGGAAAACCTTACCACAAAGCTAGAAAAATTATGATAGTGTAGTACTGGCCTAATGGTAGGCGTATAGATCAATGGAATAGAATTGAGAATCTAGACACTGACCCATACATCTATGAGCATTTGATTTTTGACAGTGGTGCTAAGATCACTCAACAGGAAAATAATAGTCTTTTCAGCAAATGCTCTGGGGACAACTTGATACCCACGTGCGAGAGAATATAGTTGGACGCATAAAGTACCTTATGCCATATTCAAAAATGAACTCAAAATGGATCAACAACCTAAATTTAACAGCGAAAACTATACAGCTTTGAAGAGAAAACAGGAATGAATCATACGACCTTGGATCAAGCAGCAGTTTCCTAGATAGGACATACAAAGCACAGGAAACAAAAGAAAAAAAATGGATAGATTGGACTGAAAAATCTTTGAAATTGTGGGTCAAGAGATATCATCAAGAAAGGGAAAGGTAAACCCACAGATTGGGATAAAACATTTGCAAACCATATATCTGGTAAGAGACTTGTTGTTAGGAGATAGAAAAATTCTGATAACAAGATAATGACAAATAGCCCAATTAAAAACGGGTTAAAGCATCTTAATCAATATTTCTCCAAAGAAGAGACACAAGTGGCCAATAAGCCCATGAAAAGATGCTCGATGTCGTTGTTCATCAGGGAAAGGCGAATCAGAACCGTGATGAGATACCGCTTCACACCCACTAGGATACCTATAATCAAAAAGATACGTAATAGCAAACGTTGGCAAGGATGTGGAGGGATTGAAAACCTCAGGGACTGCTCACGGGCAGGAAGAGGGTATAGCTGCTTTGGAAAGCAGTCTGATAGTTCCTCAAAAGGTTAAACGTATGGGTGTCATGTGATCCAGGAATTCTGCTCCTTGGCATATATAGCCCAGTGAATTGAAAATGTATGGCCACACAAAACTTTACATGAATGTGCATGGCAGTATTATTCATAAAAGCCTAAAAGATACAGCCCAAATGGCCATCACATCGTGAATGACAAATAAAACTTGGTATGTGTATATGATTCCGTATTATTAGGCAAGAAGACGGGCTAGGTACTGGTCTATGCTTCAACGTAGATAAACCTTAAAAACATTATGCGAGACAAAATAAGCCGGATACAAAAGGCCACCTGTTGTACGATCCCATTTTGTGAAATGTCCAGAAGAGACAAAATTACAGAGACGGGAAGTAGATGAGTGGTTTCCAGGGGCTTGGGGAGGGAGGGGAGAATGGGGATTGACGGCTTCATGAGTACAGGGTTTCTCTTCGGGGTGATGAAAAATTTCTTAAGATTGGATAATGATGATGGTTGCATAACACCGTGAGTGTAATAAAACTGGATTCTCTGTATTGGCGAATTATACTTGGATATAACTGTTAAAAATTGAGTCATTTGCGTTAGTTTTGCTTCTAGAGGGAATAGCAATTTTCTTGCCGGTTTTTTCTTTTAACTTCCAGTTTTTGCCTCCCCCTGCCCTCCCCTCATTTGGCCCAAACTCATTTGTACACTTTATAGCTGCATATTTGCTTCTGGTTCTTGATGCAGCCTGGAGTGAAATAGGTCAGTTCCTCCAATCGCGCTCGTTCTGACGGAAGACTCAGGTCCGTGAGTGACAGGCATCTGAGAGCCTATCTAAGTGAGCTCAGTCATCCACATTTCCCTTACACATAGATGGCATAGTTTTGAGAGACAGGACGGAGTCCTAGCCACCACACTTCTAATCTAAAATAAGATAGCTACAGTTCTTTAAACCAAGTGACACAGCTAGATTTTCTACTCACTGAAAGCCACTTGAGTATATTACTTACGTTGCAATCTTTCAAAAAGAACATTTCATCATGTTGGCGAATACTTTTTATGGTGAGTATGTTGCTTGTCTCCGGAAATGCAGTGACGGTGTTCACTACTTTCTCTACTAATTTGGAAAAGTCCCGTGCAGTCGTGAGATGTAATTAATTATACCGACTAGCAACCGACGAGAGAATCCAAAAATTCCCATATCTAAAACTCAAAATTAGCTGCACCCTTCACTTCCCCTCTGTCTCTTTATGTGATCGGTTAGAACGGATAAAAAAAAAAAAAAAGAGGATTTCAACAGAGACTGATGCTGATTCTAGATCGTCCTGACTCCAACACCTGCCTTTTTTTTTTAATCTACTGCATTATGCAGCCTCCCCATTAAGTGAAGCTAATTTCACAATCAGAATGCCCCCCACGGATTTTCATTAGTAAGTGGCATATATGTCTATGTGATGGAAAGACTAAAACATTTATTGTGTCACTGGGTCGGAAAAGCATACTGAAAAAGGAAACCCTTTCGGAACTCTGGTAAGAATGCCGTAAATTTCAGATCGTATCCAAATGTTACAACCATGGTAATCTTCAAAGGCTCAGGCCTGGCTGACTCATTACATAGACCAGAGTTCCCTTGCCCATATAACGTGTACACGTTGGAAGGTTGCTGATTATTTCTGCTCTAATTCATATGAGGTTGTTTTTTTTTTTTGCTGCAGTTTTATACAATTACAATTTGCTACCAGCGTCTGCTTGCCCTTTCTCCCTTCATTTTGTGGTTTCTTTGACTGCTGATAAATTATGAATTTTTCATTTATGTTAATATTTTTCTGGAGGAATTGTTTCAACCCAGAAAGAAATTCACAATGAAAGGGACCGGAGCAGTATCACCATATTTATGAGCACTTTTTAATCCAATCAACGAGGATCAAATGGACGTGCGAACACTTTCCTGAAAGAAAAAGAAAAAAATTAAATGCCTTCGGTGAAGGCCTTTTTCTGCTATACCCAACAGTCTGAAACCAACATAGATCAAATAATGGCATCCAGGAAGAACATTTTCAGGGACATACTACTACCCATCGGGGACATTGTTATGCGTCATTGATAAGATGAAATAATTTAAAGAGAAACACCCAAAGGTTAAAAACTGAAGCCGCATGCCCTTCATTTATTCCAACTGGTATACTGTCCGAGAGCCAGTTACCATCTCTCTGCCCTCGAGTGGCCAGGTTCAAGCAACCTTTTCCTGCACAGGACTCTGTCGTCTACACTGGTTGCTTTCAATGAGAATTCACCAATAACAGCCGGCACCATCCTTGATGAGACCAACTTCCCTATGGTCTTCTGCAAGGGGGATTGGGTTTCATGCATTCATTCAACACTTATTTTTCGCGTTTATTATGTGCCTGGCATTTACACAAGTATTGGGGGTACAGTTACAAATCATGCACCGTTCATACCCTCACAGGGTTTCCATTTTGGTGAACGACGTAACTTACATGAATGTATGCCAGAACTCATCCTAAGCACTTTGTACACATGATTTCATTAAATGCTAACAACACTAAAAGAAAGATATTCACTGCCAGTTAAAAAAAAAAGGGGGGGCACCTGGGTGGCTCAGTCAGTTGCACATCCCACCTCAGCTCCGGTCATGATCTCACGTCTTGTGAGTTCGAGCCCCACATCGGCCCGGAGCCTGCTTTGGATTCTGTGTCTCCTTCTCTCTCTGCCTCTCTCTCTCTCTCTCTCTCTCTCTCTCTCTCTCTCTCTCAAAAATAAACAGTAAAAAATTAAAGGAAAACCAACTGAGGCACAGAGAGATTAAATTAGTAGATAGGTAGGGACGCCTGGGTGGCGCAGTCGGTTAAGCGTCCGACTTCAGCCAGGTCACGATCTCGCGGTCCGTGAGTTCGAGCCCCGCGTCAGGCTCTGGGCTGATGGCTCAGAGCCTGGAGCCTGTTTCTGATTCTGTGTCTCCCTCTCTCTCTGCCCCTCCCCCGTTCATGCTCTGTCTCTCTCTGTCCCAAAAATAAATAAACGTTGAAAAAAAAAATTAAAAAAATAAATAAATAAATAAATAAAAAATAAATTAGTAGATAGGAGAGATGTGATGTATACTCAAGTCGTGTGGCTCCACAGATCACGAATTTTCATACAGAATCCATCTTAAAAGCAAAAGCCATACAGAAACCTGTATCTGAAAAGTCTACTCTGATCTTTTGATTAAGCAATCAATCACTCATGGTATTTCTAAAAGTGTCTGCATTTCTGTCCACAAACATATACTAGTCCTGTTGTCTGTGTTGAAATTTAGCAATCAAAATAGAAAAGCTATTCATTTTTCTTCTATTATCCCAGAGAAACAAGAGAAACGAACGGATTATCGCTGAGGTTCATGGTCCTATCATCTTCCTAAGTGTTTGGGTATTCTGCATTTACTTCCTCTTCATTTTTGAAAACTTACTTTTGCTCTCTAAAGCTCAATTTCCCCACTTCCTCTAAAATGACGTTTTTATGGATGAATCCGAGTTGTACTAAATATAGCACCAGGAAAGATTCATCATTTGCACTTCATCAATTAGCAGTTACTCTGCCTCTCGTTTCCCTTCACATTAATGAGCTGAGACGGTACCATGTAGGTTTTTCATTTGTTGGTGGGTCCTGAACAGTATACAGGAAAGAGGGGGGAAAAAAAGAAAAGTTGAAGCAGGAGTTTTAACAGGCTCTCCTCTCTCTTCATACACCTGATTAAACTGCTGATGTTGGAATAAAAGGACAGAAAAAGTCTCCAGGAAGCCCAGTTAGCAGTTAAGCAAGATCATTGCTTATTTTTCATAAGAATGTTCTGAAACTTCCTATTCCAGCACATGAAAGAACCCCTTTAGCTTTCCTCTTCTTTCATCGGGTCTAGGAGTTTTATAACTCTATGGCAACCACACTTCAACTTCTTTCCACCAGGCTTACCTCTTCCTCCCTGGCCTATTTTCTCCACTTTTATAGGTCAGTACTTAACCCATCAAATAGAACTATTCCAACCCTTAGCCTTTCAATAAAGAGGGACTAGGTGTTTTATGTGCTTCCTCTCAATGCCTTCTGTCTCACCATACATTTGGAGAAGCCAGCTATAGTATCTTCAACTGTGGGTTAAGCATAAAGAGTACTGTGTATTAAATGGATGGCTTTATTATTTTTCTGGGAAACGAGCAATAAAATTGTATGTCATTATTCCTCCTAACGTGACTGCATGTTTATAAGGTTTGATCAGAACATCTATCTAAAACTTTATGAACTTATGTTTGAGTCTAAAATGTTATGTCTGAAAATCTGAAAAGGCTTATATTGTGTTACTCAGTGTGGCAGGAAGTAAGGGAACTAACTTTGTAGATGTTAAACAAATACCCGGGGAGGTTTTTGAATGACACACAGCTTTATGCACGAGCTGGTGGAAAAATAAGATGGCAAGGAATTGAGAAAGGTCTCAACATTTTTCTATTTGTCAGTTTCCAGGTATTATACTAATTCCAACAACGTGGGCATTATGTTAATAATCTAGTTGCCTGTTTGCTCCTCTCACTAGACAGTAATTTTCTTCAAGGACTGCATTTAATCTCTGTTTTCACAGTATACAGTACGGTTGACCTTTGAACAACGTAGGGCTTGGGACACTGACCCCCTGCACAGTGAAAAATTTACATATAACTTTTGACTCCTTCAAAACATAACTACTAATAGCCTACCATTGACCAGAAGCCTTGCCAATAACATAAACAATTGACTAACACGTGTTTTGTATGTTACACGGATTATATATTATATTCTTATGATAAGTAAGGTACAGAAAAGATTTTATTAAGAAAATCATAAGCAAGAGAAAATACATTTACAGTACTGTATTAATTGAGAAAAAACAGATAGACATGCACTTCAAATCTATATTGTTCAAGAATCAACTGTATGTGTGTGTGTGTGTGTGTGTCTGAGTGTGTGTGTGTGCATGTGTGTGTATTACATAGTAAAGATTCAGTAAATGTAAGTTGTATGAAAAACTAGAAAGCTAACTAATGTGAAGGGAAATAGAGGCATAGTTTGAAAATAACCGCTAATTGATGAAGTATTAAACAGCAGCACAAATGATGGACCTTTCCTGGTGCTATATTTACTATAATTAACACTGTCTCCCTACCATCAACTCACTAATTCTGGCCTTAAAATGTAATTTTATAAAGTGATGGGAAGTATATTAAAAGTAGACTACTTGAAGACCCAGAATCATACCCCATGTCTCTGGCCAGAAGCGTGGTGATTACAGATAGCACCAGTAGGAAAGGAGTTGAATGAAAAATAGTATGATTTCCAACCATGATGGAGTAACTAGTACCAAATACAGAGTTTGGAAGTTGAGTTCTACCAAGAGGAGCTTGGGAAACCACAGTGGAATTTCCAGATCTTACCGACCAATGTGTAAGCCTAAGCTAACACAAGTTTGAGAGGACGAGTCAGTAATTAAAAAAGAAGTCAACACTTTCCAGATGAAAATAAAAGACTAAATAAAAGAATAATAAAAGAATCTAGAGTATTTAAAATGTGTCATCAACAATATCCGGGACAGAATTTTTTTTACAAAAATTAGTAGACATGCAGAGAAGTAGGAAAATGTGACTCATAGTCAAGGAAAAAAAAAAAAAGTCTGTAGAAACTGACCTACTAATGGTTCAGACTTTGCATTCAACAGATAGACTTTAAAGCAGCTATTACGAAAATGTGCAAAGAACTAAGAGATGTGTTTAAGGAATTAAAAGAAAGCATGACCTTAATGATGAAGAGATAATTTTAGCAGATAAAGTGAAAGCATAAAAATAGAATTTTTCGATGTGAAAAGCACAATAACTGAAAGGAATAATTCACTGAAAGGAATAGTATCGGATTTCATAGTGAAGGTAGTAGAATTATGAGTCAGTGACCTTCAAGACAGAACAATAGATGTTAACCAGCCTGAAAGATGGAGAGAAAAAGACTGACAGAATAAAAAGGGCCTCACAGATTTGTGGAATAATATTGAAAGATACACCATACTTGTATTTGGAATCCCAAAAGTAGAAGAGAGTAGTTATAGAGAAGAAAAAACGTATAAAAGTAATGGTAAAAAATTTCCCAAATAAGCAAATATTGACATAGATCCAAATGGTTAAAAAAAAGAAAAAAACCCAAGCAAAGCCATAAACAAATCAAAATAGGTCGCATCATAATCAAATTACTAAGCCGCAAATTAGCAAAAGATCATGGAGGTGGCTATAAAGTGAAATGTCGTTACGTGTAGGGAACAGCGGTAAGAGTGGCTACTGGCTTCTCATCAGGAGCTGTAGACCAGAAGATTGTGAAGCAGCATCTTTAAAGTACCTAAAGTGATAAAAATAAAACCTCTCTACGTCCGACAAAAATATTTTTCAAGAATGAGGGTACAAAAAAGGCATTTTCAGGTAAGTGAAAACTGATAGAATTTTCAGCATCTGGCTTGTAATACAGGAAATGCTCAAGGATTCTCATCAAGCGAAAGGGGGAAATGACACCAGATACAAAACAGCAACTGAAAAAAGGAAGAGGAATACCAGAAATTACAAATGAATGGGTGACCATAAAATAGTAGGTTTTATTTTTCTTCTCACGTGCAGTTGAAAGACAACTGATTAAAGTGAAAGTGATAACCCCATCTAATGAGGTTTGTAGCGTGTGTAGGAGTAATAGATGTGCCACCAACCGTGCAAATGCTAAGAAGCGAGTAAACGGGACGAAATTGTTGGGAGATGATCATATTTGTGAAGGTGTGAAGACAGAGGTGGCAGGGGGGAAGTGAGAAGTGTGACTGAAGTAGGAATAGGAGGGGTCAGCTCTCCAAACCATGACAACAGCCTCACAGTCGAATCCATTCTTTAACTCTACCCATCCTTTGCATCTAACCCCTCCACGTTCCTGCCACGAGGACCAGCTTCATTCCCGTGTGATCAGTGCAGTTGCAGAGGGCGCCATGTTCATAACCACTCTGCGGTTGCTGTCGTAAACTTCAGAAGTGATTTTCGTCTCGTTGTGTTGTAGGTTAAGTCGGATGGGACAATGGGGCATGCATCAGAGGCTTGGAGTCTTGGCTCACAGGAGATCTCACCTTCGGCGACGTCTCAGAACAGGTTCTTGGCTATCTGCTCCCTTAACCCATTGGCACCCTGGACCCTGCCTGGTCTCCTCTCTTTCCCTAGGCCCTGCCGCTCTCTTCTCTGAGCAAGAACCTGGGCACAGGGGTGGGGAGGGTTGGAGTTGGCTGTGCGTGCCCTGTGGCATCTCAGGGTGGGGCAGAGCGGCAGCCGTCCCCACTCCAGGTTGGTGGCACCACGGCGTGGCTGCTGGGTGGCCAGCCTGAGCCTCCATCTTGGTGAGGGCAAGCCTCTTGCTTATCCACCTCCAATCCCAGTACCCAGAACAGCCCAACGCAGAGGTTTAAAGAGCTCTGGGAATCACTTGTCCGCCCTGGGTTGGCGAGATGCCAAAGTGGACTGCCCCAGACCACTCCCCCCATCCAGGGTATAGCGCACAGGTCTAGTGGCTGGTGGGAGAGGCAGTCCGGCGGCAGTCAGGCCTGAGTGGGTGTAGGAGCAAGCCTCACGCCGTGAGGCCAGGCCTCTGGGCACCCGTGAAGGTATGCACCCCACTTGCTAGCATCCCAGTGCCCAGGAGTGCTCCCTCAGCCAGCTCCGAACCTGAGGGTATTCTCTCTTTCTCTTTCCAGCCTTCCCGAGTGTGCTTTGCGTTTTTCTCATCTGGCCAGCTCTAGGAACCCTCCAGGGATAAGCCACAGAGTACTGACTAATGTGTCATGTTCGCCATTTTGCATACGTGTTAAATGCCCTGGTATTTGCATGTATGCTGGCGTTGCACGATATAAAGATGGATGGTAAAATTCATGCTGAGAGTTTAAAAATTTAATTTTTCCCTTCTTATGATGGCATTCAATAGCGAATATAAGACACCACGACAAGTCGAGAGGCTGCAGACAAAAGGAAGATATCTGTATAGGTACCATTATGTAGCTGGCTCTGCTATACTTCCCTTTGAAAAACAAAGGTAAATGGATCATGCTTCTGCCCTGGTCACGTACCTCCTACAGCCCCCCCCCCACCCCCTTACCCACAGGATAAGGCACAACAATGTTTAGATTGAACTTTAACTCATTTTTACAAATATGATTACACCATTCAAGAAAACATAATCTATAACAATATTACCTGAACCCATGTTGTGCTTTTCTTCCCCTGTGGCTTCTCATGCCCATTTTCTTCTCGATTCTAGCTGCTAAGACTAATCACCCACCAAGGTCGCACAAATTTATCCTTTCTCATTACCCCTGGATGGAAGTGACTATTCATCTCCTGGACCTTCATGGAAATTCTGTGTTTGGACTGTTTGAGCAGAAAGGACCTCAAAGATCATCTGGTCTAAGTGGTTCTCAACATCGGCTGCACAGTAGAAAAATCCAGGGAGAATTCTGAAATCCTAGTACTTCAAAATATCAATAGCCAGGACCCACTTCTGCACAATTAAACAGGATCTCTGGGACAGAGGCATTGGGATTTAAAAAAAATATCTCCCAGATGATTCTACTGTGTAACCAGAGTTGAGATCCAGTTTCTTCCTTTACAGACTAGTACCTTGATAATCAGGGAGTGGAGATGATTTGCTCAGAGTGAAATAGCTATTTGGGGAATTATTGGATTAGAGCCTGGGGCTGTAGGTTTTCCATTTCATTATATATTGTCCATTTTACATATTCACTACTTATCGACCATGTGATATTGCCATGTATGATCCCCGTATACGTACGTATCTTGTCTCCCAAACTAGATTGTAAGTGACGTAAGGGAAAACAGCTATGTTCTTTGTACTCCCTTCATTGTCTATAATGTAAGTGCTCAGGATATATTTGTGGATTGGATTTGTTTTATTTTGTTTTTTAGCCACACATTTCTGATATTGGACGGCAGCCATCTCGTTTCTCAGAACTCAGAGGACTCTGGTGATCTTAAGGTTTTATAGTTTAATCAATTAGTAACATGGTGAATGTTCTCTTGGTTGATTTGGGCAACAAATCACCACTAGCCAAAGTTATCATTAATTTCTTTATAGGCGTTCATTCTGTGTGTCTTGTTTAAAGATTAAAATGTTGTATTGAATTTCCTGGAGGAATGGAGATAAGGTTATTGCCATTTTCATTTCCTTTATCGTATAAAAATTATCTCTGCAGAGACTGATTTTTAGTTGATCCTATAATAAAGAGGTTTAGTGTAGTTTTGAAACACAAAAAAGTGTAAACTAAGCAGTAAGTGGATTTTTTTGTGTTTATTAATGAGTTATGAGAGAATTTTGGGTCGCCAAAGAATTTAATCCCAACTAAGATATATGGGAAGAAATTCCAGATGTCAGTGGCTCATTATAAGCTTTGAAAACATTTGCACTAATGCCCAGGCATGGATGGCTTCAGTGTGTTTTTTATTTTTAGCTTCTGGCTTATCTAGTATTTCATTAGCTATAGAGGATTATGAATTTAACACAGCTAGTCCTTGGATGATTTGGTGTTCTGTGACTGTGACAAAACTTAGCATAAACAACACAACCGCAAGGTTGAGGATGAGAAGAAACTCATAAACAAGTGATCACCCCACCACCTTCACCAGAAAGCACTCAGTATTTAGTGTAAAACTAAGCAATGGTAGGCTCGTTTTTTCCAGGATCAATCCCAGAAGCCTAATGCCCATGCTCCTGAAATGCCTGATCATCTCTGTCACCTATGTGCACTTTTTTTCTGGTGAAATTTTCATGATGTACAGTTTCGACCAACCACACACACCCCCGGCGTATTGTCATATTCTTTTATGCCTAGCTCTAATAGCCTAGGCAAAATAGGGATATGAAGGCAAGACTCATATGCAAAACATGTGATACAACAAGCCCATGATTCAAGAAATGACACTTCATATATCACCTCATCCAGGAACCCTTCCTGATCTCCCCAGCGAGACAAAACCCCCTCTGTACTGTTACAGTAGTTCACAGCAAGGACCAATGTTGGACTTATGTATATGCCTTATCTCAACAACTACACTATCCGCAGGTTCCACGTCTAAATCACTTGAGTATTCCTCCCGACTTGTCCCCGATCATCTTAATATGTCATCTCTCAACAAATATATCATATGGCTGCATTCTGAAGTTTACCACACGTTAGTTAGTAGTCAGGATAATACAAATGAAAGCAACAATGAGATACCGTTTTTCCTCCACTGGATCTTCAAATATAAATTACTAGTCTTTCTGGAAACAATTTTGTAATACCTATTAAAATAACAAAAAATCACACACCCTTTAGCTTGATTCCTTTAGGGAACCTATCTTACAGAAATAAAACCACCATATTTATATAAATATATTTATGATACATATTATGTGGTGTCAGAAAAACCCTGGTGTGATATATTGTAAAAGTGATTAAATTCTTCTTCCGGTAAGTAGATTCTATTTCTCTTTCCCTTTCCTTGGGGTTGAGCGTGTGACGTGTTCCACCAATAGGACATTATTAGCCAACCTGATCCAAAGGCATCAAAATTGTGCGCTGGAGCTTTATTGTCTGCTTTTTTGAAAGCTTAAGACCACCATGTGGACTGAACCTAGCCAGAATGCGAGATGACGAGAGACCCGTGTACCTGTGAGTCCCGTCACTGCGTCCAACTGTCTGTATGGCCAAGAGCTTGGCAACCGGCAGTGATGTGACTGAGGCCGTCCTCGACATCCAACTTGCTGTTAACTCGCCAGCATCTCCTAGAAACAAGAGTGAACCCAGCAGAGATGAGCTGAGTTGACCCAGATGAGAAAAAACTTCCCCGCCAACCCAGAGAATCATGGGAATTAATACATGCTGCTGTTTAAGCTACTAAAGTTGGGAGTGGTTAGTAACACAGCAAAAGCTAACTGACATTTTTTTTTTTTTTACAAAGCTAACTGATACAACTTGAATAAATAGTGGCACATTATGGGAAATTATGCAGCTATTAAGAAAAGTAAGTTAGATACACATCTATTGATTATCCTTCGTTTCTGCCTCTCCAACTCCATCGTGAGCTCTTGAGGGGACAAGAAGCTTGGCTCTCTCCACTGTCATTGATTTTCTCCAAAGCACAGTGGTAGCTCAAATATTTGTTGATTGATTTGATAGTTCCACGGCTCCATTTTTTAAAAGTGAAACAAGTAGCCTGGAGCTGGAAGAATTTTTCTACCGGTATAGTCTCGAGAATGTACCATCCAGTGGAATTAGCTCAGTCTGTTTGCCTATTAAAGCTATAAAAGTGGAATTGGCAGACGTCCCAACGTAATGAATGATCATTCGATCCACGAGGGCTGGCTTCACGAGAAAATTATCAGTGCAGTCATACAGGGTCCTGTGCTCAGAAGGGCCCCACGCTTGGGGATTGAAGCTCTGTGGTTGCAGTCTTGAAATTGTTCATAATTTTATCCTTGAAATTATGTTCTGTAAGTGAATTCAGGAGGGACGGTGGAGCTTCAGCTCACCGTGTGGTCCCACGATGCCATCTGGCTGAGATGAGTTCTCCGCCACAGGGGTAGGGTCCAGAGTAACCATGTAGCTGGCACTACAGAAATTATATTAGAAACTGCAGAGGAAAGAAAATACATATTGTTTCAATACAAACAGAAAAGCCGCGGCAGCGTGGGAAAGCACAAAGTTGCTACCTCTTGTTTGTGGTGGGAGAAATGAAATTAGCCTAACACGGCACCTTTGACAAGGAAGAATGTAAAGAAATGTTTCCTGGACCCGACGTTAGCTGTTGCCAGCTGTTTGTCTCTCTTCTCTTCCCCCCCTCCAAAGAATCAGCTTTTGCTTTTGTTAATGTTCTCTGTGATTTGGGGGTTATCTTATTCGCTTTTTCTCTCGTCCTACTAATTGTTCTCTAGGGCTTGATTTTACCCTATTGTTGTCCTTGCTATTTGGATCAAATACTTGATCTATATATATATAGCTAGGTGCCTCATTAGCAAGAACAGTTCTATAAGCTGCCTAGCCTGATACTATATTTAACCAATTTTCTGGAACAGGTGGAGAGAGTTCCACAACTATACAGCTGCACCTGCAATTGAATTTGAGGGAGGGAGGGGCGTGCAGGGAGGGACACAGAGAATCCCAAGCAGGCTCCGCGCTGTCTGCGCAAAGCCTGATGTGGGGTGGAACTCACGAACCGCGAGATCATGACCTGAGCCAAAATCGAGTCGGACGCTTAACTGATTGAGTCACCCAAGTACCCCTGTTATTTTCCCTTATTGCACATAATTACTTTCCTTCAGAGGACTGATCTCAATTTGTATGCATATATTGATTCATACGTTATAGATGCATTTGCCGAACATTTGCTTATCCCATTAGACTGTTAGCTTGACGAGTACAGCGACCTTGTCTGTTTTGTTCATCACTTTATACCTGCACCAAGTAAACTATCGGCTACATAATACTTGCTCAATAAATGTGGGTAGCACGAACAAACAAAACGCTCAGCGTAGCGCTGCATGTTGAAAGTAATAAAGTAGCCGACTGAGGAACCAAAAATAAATACAAAAAAAAAGGAATGGTAATTTGTAATTTACTTGACATAAGGTGGCCCTGAGTGCCCTCGGCCAATTCTTGGTCAGTTTCAGCTCTGTAAGTCTCAGCAGGGTTCAGTGTCAGGCTCACTTTATTTCATCACTCATTCCTTTAGGAAAAGCCTCCTTTTGCTGAATTTCCCATATGTGACACTTTCCTATCGTCAGGAGAGCCTTGGTTTCAGGTATCTGGGGGCAGTCTCCCATAAGGCAACTTAGTTTTTATTTTTTATCACCTGCACCCCCCCCCCCCCCCCCCCCGCCATACCCAACGCCAATGTCTGTGTAACAAAGACTAGAAAGCCTAGATTCTGGCTAAGGTATTCTAAGGAATATTAAGTGCATTCAAGTACTTGTGCAAGAAAGTAGCAGGGCCAGTGTCCTAGAGGACACGTTAGCAGTGCTGACCCGCACCAGCTTGATTTTAACCAACGGCCCAAAGACAAAAGGTCTCTATGCCGGTAGCAATTTCCTGTGGCGTGAATGCGCGTCTCATTTATATTTACTTTGCCCTAACATCTCCGTGTCAAATTAATATCAGTATCTTTCCCATGCTTTCTTCATGCAGTACCTAATTTTAGGGATGCAGAAATCAAATCAAAGAGGACTCTCACAATTCCCTCCACGTATTTGATATTTCCCGTGCGTCATTTCCTCGCATCTTAGCATTTAGCTGAATCAGACTTGACTTTGAAAATGCTAAGTCACTGTGTTGTCTGCGTCTAATGATACAGGGTCACTCGGCATAGCTATTCTGCCTAACAAAGCAGATGCTCGTTACTACGGATCCTCGTATTTGGTGAGCCCATACTTTCGTATTTTCATTTTGAGCTTTCCCAAATTTCTCGCGTGTAAGATTTCACATGTTGGTGTCTTCTGAGATGGAAGTACACAAGCGGTTGAGCATCTGCTTGTGGACTCACTTCCTCGATGGGCCTGTGAGAGTGAGAAGACAACGTTACCATTATGTCTGCACTTCCTTTTCAGACTTCTCTGCAAGGACATCTTCGTGTGGTTCATATATTTCAGGTATGTTCTTTTTTTTTTTTTTTTAGCATTTCGGCTATACAAAGAGGTCTCAGGCTCTGAGTAATGAAGAGCTGTGCGGTTTGGCAGGTAATGTCACTTGAGAAACCGTGATCTACACAGGACAATATGTAGCTCCTACCTGGATTGCTGACAGCCATTTCTTTTTGGAATTATTTTGAGGTGAAGGAAAGGCTTTACGGGAAAGGGTGACCGCAACGCCCGATGCATACATGAGGATAGGCTTGAGCAGCCAATGCCCCGAGGCCTTGCTTGTAACACCGTTTATGGCGTCGACACCATCTTAAACGTCGGCTATTGTCACAGCTGCCGAATCGACACTTTTTTTAGCCCCCCGTATCCGTATGCCCATCTTAAGTATTAGATTTCTCTTAATATTACCGTTAGGCTCAAAGCCTTTCAAAAGCAGGCACCTGGCTGGCTCAGTCAGAAGAGCATGCGACTCTTGATCTCAGGGTCATGAGTTCGGGCCCCACATTGGGTGCGGAGATGACTGAAATCAATCAGACTTAAAAAAAAAAAAAACCTTTCAAGGGTAATTATAGTTACCATGTCTTAGGGCCTTGGCCCTCTTGCATTTAACACTGTGTTTCTAATCGTCCTGGTTATACTGCTGGAGAACAATTATGACACCCATGGTATTTAAAAAAACATTTTTTTTAACGTTTATTCATTTTTGAGAGACAGAGAGAGACAGAGCGTGAGTAGGGGACGGGCAGAGAGAGGGGGAGACACAGAATCTGAAACAGGCTCCAGGCTGTGAGCCGTCAGCCCAAAGCCCAACGCGGGGCTCGAACCCACGAGCTATGAGATCATGACCTGAGCCGAAGTCGGACGCTCAACCGACTGAGCCACCCAGGTGCCCCAACACCCGTGGTGTTTTTTATGCAGATGATATGGCATTGATTCACAATGATCGTGTTAAAATATAAGCCAGCTCATATCCACTCCTGTGCTTAGCACCCGCCAAAGAATGCCTTCCCTTCCCGCTTAGAATAAAGACCATAGAGTCCTCGCTATAAGGCCTTATATAATCCTATCCCCATCACTTCTCAGACCTCATTTACTCCTGCACTCTGTGGTGAGGGTTTCCCTGCCACCCACCCTCCATATTTAACTCCTTTCCTGATTTATGGTTTATCCTTAGCACTCATCACTCTGTAGAATACAAGTGACTGTATTGATTGATCTTATGCATTGTCTTCCCCGGCTAGAATGTAAGCACCATAAGAACTATCTTTTTTGTCTTTTTGTTCACTACCGTATCCCCAGCACCTAGCCTATGGCAAGCATTCACTAAATGTTTGCTAAATAAAGTAATAAACTCATTCCTTTGCATTTTAAACTGTGAAGTCTATCATCTACACAAAGGGCCTGTATAATGCTAGGTACGGTTTATTTTATGTTTATTTTTTTTTTATTTTTTTAATGTTTATTTTTGAGAGAGAGAGAGAGAGAGAGAGCAGGGGCGGGACAGCGAGAGAGGGAGACACAGAATCCGAAGCAGGCTCCAGGCTCTGAGCCGTCGGCACAGAGCCCGATGCGGGGCTCGAACCCACGAACCGGGAGATCGTGACCTGAGCTGCCGTCTGGCGCTTCGCCGACTGAGCCGCCCAGGCGCCCCAATGATAGGCACCATCTAAAGACTGCTACAACAATTGCCAATACCTCCGATGTCCCCATGATGCTCCTCCTCTGTGGCTTGTGTCTCCACCCTCACCTCACCAGAAATCTGGATGTAACACCACTGGTCTGTCTGCTCTCTGGGCTGAGAGCCGTGTTCCTGAAATGTAGGGCTGGGGTGAGGGAGCTCCTAGATATCAGGAACCACGTAGTCTCTGCAGCTCTGACGCAGGGCTCGTGTGTTGGAAGAAGGAGAAGGCGGAGGGGAAGGGAAAGAAGGAGAAAGAGGAAGAAGGAGGAGGAGGAGAAGGGGCAGGGGGAGGGGAGGAGGAGGAGGGGGAGGAAAAAGCAGCAACAGCACAAGCAGAAAACCGAGGAGACGGCGTCTCCTCCGTTTCGGGTGACAGAGCTCTCCTTCGGTGTTTTGTTTCGAGAAATGAAGGCTATATTGATGATCCTCTCCCCTCTTGCCTCCTGTTCCCTATGCTCAGAGTCCAGTCCTCCCCAGTGCTTCCCTCGTCCTGTGGCAGGAGTACTCCAGGCCACGAAACTCCCTTCTTCCTCATCTCAACCCAAATCTCCATCGTCTCAGAGCAGAGGTTAAGAGGAAGTTTTCACATTTTCAAAGAAGACGCATATGAATGCAATGAAGGCTCCAACCGGTAGTTCTTGCCGTGAAAAATCTGAGGGGGTGGGCGTGAAACTTACGACCGTGGCATCGGCTACAGGGTGTGACTATGAATCTGTCATTGGGTCTCTTCTGAAAGCGACTTCTTCGTTAAACAGTGTCTTCCCTCCCGCCATTTGCAAACCTCCAGCTTGTCTAAAGGTTCCGGTTGTTTTTACATCGACGGCAATAGTTGGGGTGACCGTGGCATGCTGCACCTCTGAATCATTTATGACTCAGATGCTAAGTCAGGGACTGCTTATCCCTCTATTTAAGATTATTTTTAAGTTTTCTCTTTGAAGGGTTTGTGATTTTTGAAGGGTTTGTGAAGAGACGACTCTGGAAGATAACAGAGGTATGTTCACATATTGTGTCTCAGTTTCCGGAACAATTCCCACATGCCTCTCCTTTGAGCCTTCAGTGGGCCTGAGAAGTGACTGAACAGCATTATCACACATCACACATCCTTTCCAAAGGAAGAAATACACCATGCTACCTCAAAAAAGAAAGTCTAGGTTAAGCCAATACCTGGATAACTTTGACCTCCGGATTTAGGAGACACGGCCCAATTATCGGTTGCTAAGGAGGACGTGCGATAAAAATATTTTACGCCGCAGTCCGGTACAGAGATACATACGATAGGTAAGGTGGGGAAGAGTGAAGAGAGATAAATCTCTTACTTCGTTACAGAGGATGGGAGGATTGTCATCCTTCCTCTGGATGAACCAATCTAGGAGGGGAAGGTCTCTTCGCAGAATCGTGACTCAGTTGCCATCGTTCATGTGGTGTATCGTGGCTTACCCAAATGACACAAAAATCCCTCGGAGGACATGGCGTTCTGCATGTTTAACTTGTAAACGTTACGCACCTAGCGACAGTAACAGCAGAGGAGTCATAAAAATAGCATTTATTAATTTGGGGGAAAGAAGCTAGTAAATTCACCTGAATGCGGGTACAAATTCTTTAGGGAACATTAACTGTTAAAGAGTTAATGTTGATTTAGGGAGCATATAAACTGAGCCCAAACTACCTGGATGGAAAACACGTATAAACTATGGACGTTGGAGAAGAGACTCAAAGACAAGTTATTTTCAGGTGGATTTAGGGTGGAAACAGATCATTCAAGACCGAAATGCTGGGAAAAAGACAAGGTAAAGGAGCACTTACAATAAATATCGTACAACTGGAAACCCAAGGAGGGTTGCTGTGTATGCTTATTTTTACAAAGTATAGTCGTGCCCTGTCACCAAAAGTATCGTGCGTGGGTTCAAAGAGAGGCCAGGCCCAATGTCTTTCAAATACAAACGTTCAAAGCTGCGGCAGGTGGTGTGGTCGATAAAACCCTGAACTATCTATCGGTCAGAACACCTGAACTCTGTTTCTCGTCCTTTCTCTTAGAGAACCTGCCGTAACCCATCACACACCCTGAGCAACCCACTTCCCATACGACCTGGGGCCCCGGGGCCGCAGCTGAATGTTCCGGGGATGGAAACCCGTCGCAAGCTTGGACGATCAGTTTCTCTCTTCTGGAAATCGGATCGTGGGGGGTGGGGGGCGCACACTGCCGCGTTCTGGAGGCAGGCAATGCTGGGCCGTGTGGAAATGGTGAGCGAAGCAGTAAAGGGTGACGCAGGAGTGTAGAGGCAAACACGCGTGATGGGTGCAGGCGAGTGACTAAGAGAGAGAGAAAGCGCGAGGGAATGAATGAGAGAGCTAGAGATGGAGGGAGGCGGTGGTGACACAGGGAAGAGAGAGTGTGTCAAAGCACGGACGAGGCTGAAAAACTGGCGCCGGGAAATGCCGGAAAGGAGAGAGCGTGTAAACACTTGTGAGTAGTGCTAACGACTACCACGTTCACGTGTCACCATTGGAGGTCAAGGAAAATCAAATGAGGTAATGGGCAACAGCAGGTCCTTTGTGACTTTCAAGTGGCATTTCGATGTAACAGATGATTGTAACCACGTGGTGCAAGTCTGCTGTCATTTATCCCACACCTGCAGTCCGTTGTACCTATCGGATTTCAAAAATGTATTCGAGGCAGGGAGTGGCATAGGTATGACACGATGCATTTTTTGATTTATTCCTGCTTTCCTTGTGGGTGTACGAAGCTTGTCGAGGCCAGAATAACTGAAGTGGTTCTCTGGTCCTCCAACTCCAACTCTAGTTTCTAGAACGAACTAGAAATCCTTTTCAGCTAAGGAATGCAGAGCGAAAGTGCCAAGAGTAGTTTCATCTTGGGCATATGAGATATGCGACGGTTTTGTAGATAGTCCGCGCTGAAGGCGGACAGAGGTAACAGCTTCTTTGGCGCCTTGCCTTTTTATCCCTCAGAATCTAAAACTTCCATTTTTCTAATACACCAAGGAATCTGTCAAGTGTCCAAGGATCAGAATGCTTGATAACCCTTTTCACAGGGCAAGAGGAAAAATCAGTGCGTCTAAGTAGCTACATAAGAGAGAAGGGAGACGGAGTGGTCTCTTTCCAAAGGAAGAGGCTGCTCCCCAATGGAAAAGGGTTGGTCAAACGGTTGGTAAGCTGAAAGGGCCGAATGAAGACATCGCGCTCATTAGGAAAGCTGGCATGAGCTGAAAGGTCTCGAGAAGACAGTCTTTATTCTGTGCATGAGGCGCAAATGATGTAAAAGTATATAGATAAAAGTAGAGAACATTTTTATCTTCTTTTGGACTCCTCAGACAGTAAGAGAATTTGGTTAGGGTCTGTGTCACTCTCCACGTTTTACTCTGAAGGGTTAAAATCTGATCCCTACGTATATTGGACAAATTGATTTTTCCAAGTGAGGATATTAAGCGAATTAATTATGATCTAATTGCCGGTGATTATCACGGTCACATCACAAAAGAGGTAATTTGGTTACCAAAAAAAAGCAGGAGGGACGTAATCCGAGACTGGGCAGCACAAAACACAAAGTGTTTTTTTTAACAATGTATATTCATGTGAGGAAAATGTGATTCTGGAAAGTTGGAGAGGTGGAGACAGATAATGTTCGGAATCATGCGGGCGCTTATTCTGAGGATACGGCCTTACTATAGTCCATGAACCCACCGTATTTGAGACCCCAGTATTTTGTGAACACTACTGTAAATGGAATAATACCGAACAGTGTTGTAATTCTTCGAGACCAGTTATGTAACCCTCGAGTATAAAATTTCTTGGGTTCAATAGGCATTGCCGTCACAGACATAGCTTTTCAGTTACCTGCTCAACACCCATTTTCCACTTCTTCCTTACTTACGGAAATCAGATTTTGTTTGGATTGACAATTTGCCAAGCCACTCGTAATGCTAAAAGTACCCATCTGTTTAGGCTGTGGCTCTCTTGCAGCCATGAGTGGCTATGCGACTCAGTTCTGGGAAACAAGGGGCGATCTAAAATCATGACTCTTCTTAGAGGCCGGATAATAGACAAAACCCTGGCCAACGTTTGCTTACTGTGTATGTCTACTGGGTTCACAACCCCATCCAATGGTCATTTCCCTCGTCCCACGTGTATAACTGGATTGGCATACTTGGAAGCCAAAACAATCCACACACTGGGACCTTGGCCTGCTGTCTAAGAGCTGTCTACCCCCCACCCCCACCCCAGATGAAGATAGTAAATTCAAACCAGTATGCATTCCTGGCAGAAATTAGTGCCACGAGCAAGGATCTGAAGGATGCAGAGACTGTAGTTTCCATCACATCTCCCTCTAATTCACCAGTCTGATCCCTGCAGAAAAGGAATGGATCCCGGATGATGACCATAGACTACGATAATCTCCAGCAAGCCGTAGCTTAAATCACAACCACGGTGCCAGATGTGCTTGTTAGAAGGGATGGATACGGTCTCAGGTACATGACATGGGGCCGAACTTTCGGCAAATTCTTTTCTATGCTAGGCCAAGAGGATCCAAAACAGTTCACATTCTCAAGGATGAAAATCAATAGAGTTTTACAGTTTTGCCCTTGTGTTATGTAATATCTCTGGCTCTTTGATACAAAGTAGCCCGAAGAGATCTGGACAGCCTGTACATCCTGCAGAATATCACATTGATCCTTTAAATCAATGACTTCACGCTAATTAGGCCATAACAGCTTGAGCTGGTTAGCACGCTGGAGGCCTTGGTAAGACACATGCAGTCCACTCCAAGAGGCAGGAGATAAATACTAAAAGATTCGGGAGTCCGCCAGATCAGTATAGTTTTCAGGGCTCTCCGGTCGTCACGAGTGTGCTGGGACCTTGTCGTCAAAGGAAAAGACACATTTTCGCACCTGTTCTGCCTACCACAAAGAAGGAAGCACCGTGTTTAGTAGGCCATCTAAAATCCCTCAGGTAGTATGTTTCACATCTTGCCATACTGCTCCAGCCCATATACCAGGTCAAAAGCAAAGCCGCCGGCTTTGAGTGGGGTACAGAGCAGGAGAGATCTCAGTGGGGAGTTCTGGACTAAGGCCATGCCATATGCATTAGAGAATTTAACGCCTTTGGAGAAACGACTCTTGTTATGGTCCTGGACAGTGGCAAAGACAGATTATGCAACCCGAGGACATCAAGTGACCGTGCGTCTGGAATTTCCCGTTATGATTTGAGTTCTGGCAGACGTGTCAGTCATAAGGTCTGTTGAGCCCAGAAACAACCCATCGTACGATGGAAGTACTACATCTGCGATCAAGTGCAAGGAGAACCAGAGCGCCCCAGCAAGCTGCATTATGGTAGCCCAGATCCCAGTGCCAGCTACCACAATTGCACCATCCGCTCTCCCTCAGCCTTGCCTATGGAGATGTTGGGAGCCCAGATGATCGACGGATGCTCGAGTTTTGAAAAATACCAAGCTTGGCTTAAAGATGGGTCAGCCTGGTAGATGAATGTGAACCGAAAATGGAAGGTGGCTGCACTCCAATCCCAGGCGTGGCCAGGCAAGACAACAGCGAGGGACAGTTGTCCAAATGGGTGGAATTTCAGGCAGGACACCGTACTGCCCCCCTTTTGTGGAAGGAGAAGAGGTCAGACAGGAGGCTATATTATAGACTCGTGAGCAGTGGCAAATGGCTTGTCTAGCCAGTGGGGGCCAGTAAAGAAAAAGATGGAAAGGTCTGGGAGAAGAAGAAGAGCCATGTGGACAGACATATTTGAGCGGGCACGATGTGTGAAGGTCTCCGTTCCATATTTTAACATACACCAGAGAGCATCTGCTATGAAAGAGGCACTGAACAACCACATTGATAAAACGAGTTGCTCGGTTGATACTAGCTAGCCTTTGACATCAGCCACCCCCAGACTGGCATGATGGACACACAGAGGCAGAAAATGAGGCTATAGACGGGCTTCCATTCATCAAGGCCTATCTAGCTTCTGCTGGTGTCAAAGGTCCAACTGGCCGGCAATAGATGCCAACACTCACCTTCCAATATGGAGCCATTCCTTGAGGATGTCATTTGGCCATGAGTGTGGCAAACTGATCCCTTTCCATCGTGGAAGGGTCAGTGGTTTATTTTCAGAAATAGGTACAAGTTTAGCTTTTTTGTCTGCAGGGTGTCAGCCAACACCATTATCTGATAGCTCCTAAAGGGACCCATCAAAACGGGATCCCACATAACACGTCATCGGGAAATAGCACCCAGAAAAGGAGTGTGGGAGTAGGGCCCAAAGCCTGAGTCCCACCGGTTGTCTCACATATCGCGTTACCCCGAAGTCGTCAGCCCGATAGAATGCTGGTAGGCCTGCCGAAGACGTGGTTGAAGTGCCCCCTTGAAGATAACACTCTGAAAGTATGGGGTCCCCCGTTCTAGGATGCGGCATATGAATAAAATCAAAGACCTCTATATGGTTCTCTGGGCCAACAGGATGCATATATGGTCTGGGAGACAATAGATATAAAAGTAGGAGTGTCCACCCTAATGGGAGACTTTGTGCTTCTGGTCCTTGGAACTGTGGGCTCATCCGTTAGAGTTGAGGTCCTTGTCACCACAGGAAGCATACTTTGACCAGGGGACTCATTAGAGGTGACAATGAATTACAAGGCACGACTAGCAGTACAGCACCTGGGGCTCCTTGTGTTCTTGGAGCATTAGAGACAGGAGTCACCGTCTGGGCAGGAGTCGCTGACCTTAATCAGCAGGAAAAGGCAGGGTTGTTACACAATGGCAACAGTGTGAATACTTCTGGAACACAGGTGACCAGCGTGAGCATCTCCGGATCCCCGCGCAGGCGCATTGTAACTCACAGGGAACAAGTGCAGCAGTCCCAGCCAGAGAAAGATAAGGTGGCCAGGGCTCAGATCACTCAAGTAGGGTCAAGTTTGTTTGTTTTTAGTATGAAATTTATTGTCAAGTTAGTTTCCATACAACACCCGGCGCTTGTCCCAACCGGTGCCCTCCTCCATGCCCACCACCCACTTTCCCCTCCCTCCCGACCCCCCATCAAGGAGGCTCAAGTTTATACCCTGCACACACATACAACTCTGAACTTAACTCAGTGGCCGGTACCGTAGTTGGCGCCCCGAACTTCCTTTCCCTTTGAGTTTCTCCTCAGGCAGAAAACACCAGATGGTTGGGGGAGCTCCTCCTCACTCCTGTGAAGTGGGTCCCAGTGGCAGAAGGGTGGACCTCGATGGACACAGAGATGCTCAGCCTAGATCCCCCTGCAAGGAAAGTCTTACTGTGCAGCTACTGGGGGTACAGGAGACAGGCTGCCGCCACCAGCCGGCTCCTCCTGGCCCCGCTTCATCTGAGCCACCTCACCCGTGCTGATGCCTTTCTCCGGGGGCCCACATCCGATGACTAAACGAGGCGGGAGTATAGAGCCTGGCCCTTTCAGGCCAACCAGAGATCCCTCTGTCAGGCAGTATTCCGTCCAGGGCTCCTCGTAGGGCTGCCGGAGGCTTTGCTGGACCTGCTGTTCGACTTCTCCCTCTGCACGATCCCCTTTTCTTCCAAAAGTGCTAAGCCTAAACATCGCTCACAGCAGAGTCTGTCCCAAAGCGTGCTTCTGGAGAGCTGCCGTAACAGTTCGGGTGCGCACGCGCGTGTGGGCATATCTCGCCTTCTTCCACCGCGCGGGTGAATACCTTTCCACAGACCGATCCCAGGTAAGGGAGTGAACATTGCAGCCACGGTGACGTCGTGCTTGCCACAATGAGGGTTTCGGTGCTACCGCCTGTTTTGGAATTGCTAATTCCTGTTTTGGAATTGCTGTTTGCTGATTAGGGGCACTGTTGAGAAACAGAATGGGGGCAGGACCAAATATTTGGCCTCCCTGGTCTCCTGGGCTTCACCTCCGTTACTGACTTGGCTTCCTAGCTTGGTTGGGGTGGCCGTGGGAGGGTGGCAAGGGGCAGACTGACAAGGCACTAACCCGGTCCTCATTAAACGGCTCATGGCAAGAAAGAAGGAGGTGTGAATTTCTCGGGTATGTGGTCTTAGGTCTGCGTTGCTAGGCCTGAACACCACCCATAAAATTTATTTTCTAGAACAGCTGTATTTCCACATTGCTGAAAGTGCACACACCCATTCAGGGGCTATAATAAGCCATAGCTGAAACACTTGAATTAATGAGCCAGAGAGCTGACTTATTTCCCACCCAACCCCCAAAGCCTAGCTAATTGATGAAATTCATACCCACCTTTATATATTTGGTGTTTGCAAGTATCAACAGCAATGCATCCACAGACTGGGTTTGTCTGAATGCGGTAGGCAAACCTCTGGGAAAAAAACTACCTACAGTTCTCTGCGAGGCTCTAATTCTGACCAAGGGAAACGATGAGAGACATTTTTACCGTGTGTGTGTGCCTGTCTGTCTGCGGATGTATGTGTGTGTATTGTATTTAGATGTCCTAGGGAAAGGAGCGTTTCTCACACCCGTTGCAAGGGCCTAGTAGCCGTAAGCGCCATCTCGTATATGGCTTCTGGAATGGCCTCTTCTACTTCCTACTTGGGTGCCACTCGCAGGATGTTTGGTTTCTTATGTAGCCAGTCATTTGGACATTATGTAGAGGGTAGTGGTTGAGACTGCACACGTTGGAGTCAGACGTGTGTAGGTCCCAGCCATGGCTCATCACTCACTCGCTGCGTGACTTTGGGCAGACGACTTAACTTCTGAGACTCAGTTTCCTCATCTGTACAATGGGTCTTCTAATGGTACCTACCTCACAGGTTGTTGAGGAGATGAATCAGAGCAGTGGAGTGTGGTCTTTACCAAAGCCC
This sequence comes from Felis catus, assembly GCF_018350175.1. NCBI lineage: Eukaryota > Metazoa > Chordata > Mammalia > Carnivora > Felidae > Felis > Felis catus. Next base: position 113,410,845 of record NC_058386.1, on the reverse strand, counting down.
GAGCCTACGTACTTATTTTCTTATTTACCCTGCTCTCCTTGAACGCACCCTACGTGGAGGGCACTGTGCTAGGCGCTGGGAAAACAGATAAATGGACGAAATACAAGATCATGTCCTTCAACGTGCCCATGTTCTAAAGGGGAAAACCAGGGCGCCTGGGTGGCTCAGTCGGCTAAGCATCAGACTGTTGGTCGCGGCCCCAGGTCACCACCTCACAGTTCATGAGTTTGAGCCCCGCGTTGGGCTCTGGGCTCTGCTTGGGATTCTCTCTGCCTCCCTCTCTCTCTGCCCCTCCCCCACCTTCTCTTGCACTCTTTCTAAAATAAATAAATAAATAAACCTAAAAAAAACAAAGGAGGAAGCAAACGTGCAAATAGATATTTACCCTGCCACATGGTCAGTACAACAGATCAAGGGCATCTCTGGCAGATTTGTTGTCATTGAGAGCAGGATTCATGTAGGTTGTAGTACGTTGGGTTTTAAAAATAGATAGGGAGTGGGGCGCCTGGGTGGCTCAGTTGGTCGAGCATCCGACTTCGGCTCAGGCCATGATCTCACCGTTTGGGCTCGCTGCTGTCAGCGCAGAGCCTGCTTCGGATTTGGATCCTCTGTCCCCCTCTCTTTTTGCCCCTCCCCAGCTTGTGCGCGCCCTCTCTCTCCAAAATAAACACTTAAGAACACAAATAGGGGTTAATTTGACGTTAATAGAAAGGCTTCTGTTGGGAGTTCTGGACCAACGGAAAAATGCATGCGAAGTCATGGAAGCATGAAACACACAGAATAGAGACCATCAAGCAGTTGAACAAGGGAAGGGATGAGATACGAGGCAGAGGAAAAGAGGAAAAGATTAGAACCTTGTCAGCCAGATTAAGGACTTTATCCTAAGGCACTCAGGAAATATGGAGGCGTTTTTAGCAGGTGCCTGGTCAGATTTGTCCATCAGGGGTCTTCAAAGTATGGTCCACGGTCTGCCAGCAAAAGCATCACCTGGGAGCTTTTAGAAGCACAGATTCTCAGACTTGCCCCCAGACCGGCTGGTGCAGAGCCTGTGGGAGTGGGCCCGGAAATCGGTGTTTTAACCGGCCCTCTAGGCAATTCTGATGCATACTCAATTTTGAGAACCATTGATTTCCAGCACTAGCTGCAATAGAACAAAATGGGTTGTCAGACGTGGGAGGGGAAAAGACTGGATGTGGGGAGAACAGTTAAGAAGCTGTCATGATGACTCAGTTCAGAGATGATGTGGGCCCTGAAGATTCCACTCCTGAAAACCAGAACATTCTTTATCAATCTTGCGTTTAAAAAAGAAAAAAAAGAATCAGTTCCTGAACAACAAGTGTTGGCGAGGATGTGGAGAAAAAGGAGCGCTCGTGAACTGTTGTTGGGAATGCAAACTGGTGCAGCCACTGTGGAAGACAGTAGGGAGGGTCCTCAAAAGTTAAAAATGGAACTACCTTATGCCCAAGCAATTGCGCTACTGGGTATTCTGGGTATTTACCCAAAGAAGACAAAAACACTAATTCAAGGGAGTACATACACCCTGATATTTATGGCGGCCTTATTTACAATAGCCAAGATATGGAAGCAGCCCAAATGTCCATCCATTGGTGAATGGATAAAGAAAGGTGGTACCTATATCCAATGGAATATTACTCGGCCATCAAAAAGAATGAAATCTTGCCATTTGCAACGACATGGATGGGGCTAGAGAGTATTAAGCTAAGCGAAATAAGTCAGAGAAAGACAAACACGGTAAGATTTCACTCGTGGAATTAAGAAACAAAACAAATGAGCAAAGGAGAGAGAGAGGGAGAGAGAAGGACAGAGAAACCAAGAAGACTACTATAGAGAACAAACCGATGGTCACCGGAGGGGTGGGGGTGGGGGATGGGTGAAACAGGTGACGGGGACCAAGGAGAGCATTTGTCAGGATGAGCCCCGGGTGACGTGTGGAAGTGCTGAATCACTATATTGTACACCTGAAGCGAATATTACACTGTGTGTTAACTCTGCTGGAATTAAAATAAAAACTTAAAAAAAAAAAAGAATCAATTCCTGGAGCTTTCGCTGGTTCCAGCCCCATTTCCTGACTGGTTTTTCTTACAAATATTTCCTAAAATCCCATAACTACTGCTGAAAAGGACACACCGGACTGAATTCTACAGGCTTTTGAAACCCCTTAGAATGATATAAAGGGTTTTCACCGTCTGGCCTCATCACTCAGTACTCTTTGCAGACTCTTTCCTTATGATGCTTTTACCTTTGTATCAGCTGTTCTCTCTGCTTGGATGCTGCATTGGTCTGCTCGGGCCGCCATTAAGAAATCATAGACTGGGCGACTTAAGCAATGGAAATGTATTTCCCATGGTTTCTGGAGGCCGGAAGTTTGAGATCATGGTGCCAGCATGGTTGGGTTCCGGTGAGGAGTGTCTTCCTGTGGGAGAGTGTGCGGGGGACTCTGCCTCTCTTATTAGGGTTCCACTGAACCAGGGCTCCATCCGTAAGACCTCATTTAACCTCAGTCACCTCCTTGAAGACCCTGTCTCCAGTATCGTCACATGGAGGGTTAGGGCTTCAACATATGAACTTGCGGGGAACCCAATTCAGTCCGTAGCGCGTGCCGTTCCTTCACTTCTCAGCGCACATCTCTTCTGTTTGTGTACTGTTCCTTGGGGTCATGCTCTTGATGGTAGCAAAGGATTAACCTTCAGCTCTGTGGGAAGTGGGAATCAACCGATTCCCTAAGGTGGTGTTGTATGAACAGGTTCCCGGTATAGTCAGATTCTTCATAAAAGCCTCTGTTGAGTCTCAAAAACCCGATTCTTAAAATAGATTGCTTGGTGCTCCTATTTTAAATAAAAGAACCATCCCACGAGAGCTTGGAAACTGACAGGGAACTTTAATTCACAGTGAAAATTTAAGGTACACTCAAGAGTGAGCTCTAATGTAAACCACAGACTTCGGGTGATAATGATGTGTCAATGTAGGTTCATCAGTTGTAACAAATGTACGATTCTGGTGCAAGAGATGTCGTAGGAAGGAGGTTGTACATGTGTGGGGGCAAGGGTAAGTGGGAACTGTGTTTATCACTTGATTTTGCTGTGAATCGAAAACTTCTCTATAAAATCAAGTTTATTCATGAATAAAATTTCAAGTACACAAACTAAAAACTATAAGAACTGAAGGTTTTTTTTTTTTTTAAGGCAACTTGTAACTGAAAAAGAACATGGGTCTAAGAAATGAATCAGCTGCTGACATCTTACCCAACCGTGTTTTGGAAAGTGGCACACAGCTGACATCCTGACCTGAGCTGAAGCCGGACGCTCAACCGACTGAGCCAGCCCGGCGCCCCCTCCTTCCGGACTCTTCTCAGAGCTCCCGATACACCAGGATGCATGGTGAATGCCCGGGAGCAAATATTTGATTTTCAGAAAGATCACTCACTCGGGGAACAGGGTGAAGGAAGGGCTGTAGGTGCTGCAGAAATAGAGCGGGCGAACCCCCAAGGGGTTATGGCGAGAGCGCAGATGAGAAGAGGTGAGGGCCTCTTTAGGACAGGAGGATGACGGTGCAGCAGAAAGGATGATGTGCTCGAGTATGGAACTGAATCCAACACAGGGTTTTCTTGGAGCCCACGGAGGTTGGGCTACTCTGTTTGCTGTAATAGGGTCGCAAAAGGGAACGGGAGGGAAGATTTCGGGGACTGGGCGGTGTATTAAAATGCGTACTTAAGTGTGGCATGAGTTGGCATAATTATGCTCTGAACCATCTTCACATAGAAGTGCGTGGGGCGCTTAGGTCCTGTTGTCCACTTCTATAAGCTACGCTTATTGTGTTTCTATGGCAACAACGCCTCTGCAGCTGCTGCTGTTTCAATGTAATTGATTGAGACACCACATTGCAATTGCAGGGCTCCTGAAAGCTGTCCTACACTTGTTTCATAAAGGTGACTGCTGCTCCTTTAGCATCCGTTCTAGCTGAAAAAAAAAAAATCCTAGGGTAACAGTTTCTTAATAAAATAAAGGCAAGCAACTTGGCTTCCTGAGGGGGGGAGAAATGGCTACAAGAGGCTGGCTTCCTGTCCGTTGTCTGATTATCCGCAGATAGTCACCCCTGCAAATATTTTTGACCTTAGTTATTTCCTTAAGTAATTATTTAAAAGGGGCGCCTGGGTGGCTAGGTCGGAGTCGAGTGTCCGACTTCGGCTCGGGGCGTGAGCTCGCGGTTCGTGGGTTCGAGCCCCGCGTCGGGCTCCGTGCTCACAGCTCAGAGCCCGGAGCCTCCTTCGGATTCTGCGTCTCCCTCTCTCTCTCTGCCCCTCCCCCGCCCACGCTCTATCTCTGTCTCTCAAACAATAAACGTTAAAAAAAAAATTAAAAAAAAAAGAAACGTTGTGTCCCTTTGCCCTGGCCTGATGGATTACCTTACAGTCATCCCACAAGGTCCAGGGTAGGATACGTGAAAACTCCAACCAATAAGAATAATACCGTTGGCAAAATTAGCGAACTAGAGTGGAAAATGAGCTGGACGAGGTGTTAAGAGGTGGGGGCTCTTCCTCCTTCGCCAGCTCGTTGTGTCACCTTGGACTTTGTCCCTCTGAGTATATTTATCCATCTGTAAAGTGGGCATGCAGATGCCTATGATATTTGCCTCACTAAAATATTCTGACGCCATTTTGAATGTTATTTTTTTGTCTGTGTATTTATTTATTTCAAGGAGGGGGGACAGAGAGAGAGAGATGGAGAGAAAATCCTAAGTGGTCTCCACACTGTCAGCATGGAGCCCGACCCGGGGCTCGATGGCATGAACCGCAAGATCGTGACCTGAGCTCAATCAAGACTCAGATGCTTAACCAACCGAGCCACCCAGGTGCCCCAAGTACGTTTTTATATTCACAGAGCACTTTCACCATCATTGTCTTATGCACTCATGTGCTCGTTCTTTCAACAAATATCACTGAGAACCTACCGTGTGCCTGGCCTTCTGCCACGTTATGGGCGTGCGGTGGGGTCCTGCCCTCGGGAAACACTGATAAATAAAAACAAAAATGAAAGCACAATGTAATACGTGCTATGAGAGGCACACGTGTAAGACGCTGTAACATCCTTGCAAGAGCTCTGTGACACAAGCCGGGAAGCAGGGACCATCCCGATTTTACAGGTGAGGAAACAGGTTCAACAGATAACGTGATTTGCCCAAGGTCACATAGCTAGTTACTGGTATCCTGAGAACGTGAACCCAGTTCCCCTGATTTCTTGGTGTCATGCTCTTTCCAGTGCAGAATCGTGTCTCGAGGGTTTTCCAAAATATTCAAAGGGAATTCTGTGTATTGGCAATCTCGACAGATCTAGAGCAGGACTTACAAAAGACCTGGTCGGGATGTAAGCATGGGTAGAAGATGTGTGCGCGCTTGGGGGGCGCCGGGGTGGCTCAGTCGGTTAAGCGTCCGGCTTCGGCTCAGGTTATGATCTCGCGGTTCAGGAGTTCGAGCCCCGTGTCGGGCTCTGTGCTGACCGCTCAGAGGCTGGAGCCTGCTTCGGATTCTGTGTCTCCCTCTCTCTCTGCTCCTCCCCTGCTTGCACTCTGTCTCTGTCTGTCTCTCAAAAATAAACATTTAAAAAAAACTTTAACAAAATAAATTTTTTAAAATATCACATTGTAGAGAGACTTGGTGATCTCTTGTGACTGTAGCACCGTCAGCCCCAAACAAAATACACGATCTAGAAGGGTCTCTACCCCACCAGGGGCTGAGGGGACTTCAGAGCAAAAGCGAAGGTTATTGACCTGACCAAAGGCACATACTTTTGACCTGACTTATTTTACGTGCATATGTATTTTAGGGGAGGAATAAGCAAAAGGAAAATAGTGGGGAAAAAGAAAAGGAGGAAAGGTGGGAAACAAAGTACAAGAGGGGAGGCCTTGGAACAGTAAGGGAAGACACTTGTCTCCGGGGAAGGAATGACTGAAATGAGTGGGGACTTTGGACAACAAATCACTGGTAATTGTGGCCAAGAGGGTTTAAAGGAGATAGGCAGGGGACAGAAGTGTCCTACGATATTCCTGAATCGGGCAGGGAAGCCGGGTCACAACTGGGGAAAAGAAACGTCCACCGTAGTTCTTCTTTTCCCATAGCCCACGCCCGTTCGCCATGTTGTCACTTTCTTCCTCCTCCTCCCCCTCCCCCTCCTCCTCCTCCAATGAATATTTTACGGCCCTTATAATTTACAAGGCATTTTTGAATGAATGTTTTCCTATAACACAGCAGGTCTATCTGGTAGGTATTGGCCTTTACTATGTTGCAAATGAAGAAACAGAGTCTCAGAGAGGTCAGAGAACTTGCCCAAGGTCACTCAACAAGTACGTGTAGGCTTCCGGCTCTTACAGACTCCCAACCTAATGACCAATTCTGAGACCACAGCAGATCCTAAATGCTTTCATTTCATTAGCAACACATTTTCAAGGCATCTCTTAGGGTTGGTTGCTTCTGAAAAGATTTCCACAGATGGCTAACCCCATCTATTTCGTTTTCAATTCTTATTATCCCAATCAGAGTGACACTGCCTGACCTTGTCCCCCAGTTCTGGAGACTCATCTTACAAGGCAGCTTGTAGCCTTCTATCCCTCACTAACTTGCCTTCCAAATATAAGGTGGCGAAATTATTTTAATGATGAGCCTCAAGAATGCCCTCTGTTTCACCTTTTGTTACATGCTGTTTTCATTAATGATGCAGCTAGCCTGACGCTTGGAAAAACGCAATTTAAGCTCTGTAATCTCTTTCTTGCCCCACTGACCACACTGAATAATTTCTAGCTCTTCCTTTTATGGTTTCTCCTCCGATATTCAGAGACAGATATCCTGCCATTTACCAACTTTCTTCTCAGCTGCACAGATCAAACCACAGTAGTGGAGACACGATTGATGGCAGGGAACTCGTGTCCTAAAAATGGCTAACTGGGTCCTGATTACAGGAGTTCTATCTTGCATGGCATGAGGTCAGGCCATGTAACTTTTATAGGTGCTTATGATATGTTTTTATTATTTATCGTCAGCTTATGGGATCTTCAGTGCTGTGCTAGCCAGAGTCTGACCTGAAGGATTTCTCTTCTTGGGATTCTGGCTGATGAGGAGTGCCTTTTCTCTCCATCTCTCCTTTGACAAAACAAAACAAAACAAAACTTGTAACACTTGATCAGGAAGCGACATGGCTACCTAAGGGCAAACACCAGAGACTTCACCCCATTGTACTAGAACAAGCGGTGGGGACGCGGTGTATTGTCAAAAGAGCCACAGGATGGTCTGGAGAGAGGACAATAAATGCAAGCGGGAGGCTGATTTTGGAGGCTTTTGCAGCCGGTACCAACTTGGCGATTTTTTGGAGCCATTTTGCGGAGAGTTACGAACATGATCCGAGACTAGAAAAAAAGGTTGCAGGGCTTTGGGGGGGTGGGGAGTGTATGAAGGAAGGCTTGCTAATTGCTTCTACATCCCCAAGTATTTATTGCAGATTAGATAAGGACTCGAAATCATAACAGGGAGCACCGGGAGAATATGTGTTGAGCCTCCGGGACACGTTCATGACAGGTGGTCATCCCTTGAGCACCTACTGTGAGTCAAGCACTCCATTAGGAGTTGGCACTTGTCATCACCATTTTATATACGAAGCAACTGTGGCTTTGAGAGGTAAGTGATTTCTTCAAGATGATACAGCAAGCGAGAGGTTAAGAAGATTCCAGTTCAATTCTGACCGACTCCCATAGTCTGCTACTGTTCTCAAAAGGTTTTCCCACTGCCCCAAAGATCGTTGGTTATCTTCCTCTTCTGGATGCTGAAAGATTAGAGTAGCTGTGGGTTGGCCTAAGTTCAGGTTTTTCTAGCTCTTTAATACCTGGGCAGGGACCAAGAACGCCCTGGCCCAGTTTCATACGGCTTTGCCTTTAGGAGCTTTAAGCTTTCTGTCAGGAAGTCTGGATCAGTGGTCCTCACCAAAGACAAAAATGGATGAGAATCAGAGATTTTCCAAAATTCTGCCACTCTCTGTTTTTTTTTCTCCCAGAATAATGTAAACCAAAAATGAAAATTAAGGTCAGAAACGCTGCGATGTGGATACGTAGGGGATATTACCTCCAAGTGTGAAGTCTCTTGGCCAAACGTTCTGACTGGCTGAATAGCCTTCCTTTAAAATCTATACCACTCTCCCGATCCTGTCTGGGGCGCCAGGGACAAATGTCCAGTCAGAAGGAGCTTGTGAGGGCCCCGTGTTCATGGAAGCTGTACAGATGGCTTCTGAGCGCTATTCACAAAGCACGTGTCCGACCTGGAAGGCCATGATTTTGATGGCATTTGTACGATTTCAGACATTCGATCTCTGCTCATCCGTTCAACAAAACCACCTCTGTTCGCAAATTGGTCAACGGTTACGTTAGATGATGTCCAATTAAAACTGATGAACTCTTTACAGACAACTCTGGATCCACGTTTCCCGTGGCTTCGGATAGGCTTACGTGGGACTCAAATCGTGGATTCCTTCACTAGTTAGAAAATGTTCCCACTCCCATTTCACGGCTCTTCTGATTCACTGAACAGGCTTTGATCAAGGACCTACTATGTATCTGGCATTGTATTCACCACTAGGGACACAAAGATAAATAAGACAATATGTTTGTCTCCAAGGACTTACAAGCTAATCGGAAGAGATGGACACATACCCAGGCAAATGTAGTAAAAATGTTATAGGTAATGTTAAAATAAAGCAAGAACCAAACTAACATAGCTCCTATGTCTAACACATGAAAATTTAAGCAGCAAAATAAATACCCATAAGTCCACATGATTGGATAAATAAATGGGAAGAAGGGACAGATCTTCCTTACAGAGGGATTCCGATTAAATATATGGAAGCTGGGGTGCCTGGGTGGTTCAGTCGGTTAAGTGTCCACCTCCAGCTCAGGCCATGGATCTCACCTCTCGTGGGTTCAAGCCCCGTGTCGGGCTCTGTGCTGACAGCTCAGAGCCTAGAGCCTGCTTCGGATTCTGTGTCTCCGTCTCTCTCCGCCCCTCCGACACTTATGCTCTGTCTGTCTGTCTCAAAAATAAATAGACATTAAAAAAAATAAATACATGGAAGGAATGAGAGAAATGTAAAATCGCTATTAGAACATTCTAGTGATACGTGCCGCAGGCAAGATATGCTGGATGCTAAAGTTAATTAATAGGTGAAACAAGGTATCTGCATAGCCTCAAAGTATCCCCCCGGATATTTGTCAGTTACAGTGGTGGGGTTTTTTTTTTTATTTGAAAAAATTTTTTTTAACGTTTATTTATTTTTTTGAGACAGAGAGAGAGCATGAACGGGGGAGGGTCAGAGAGAGGGAGACACAGACTCTGAAACAGGCTCCAGGCTCTGAGCTGTCAGCACAGAGCCCGACACGGGGCTCGAGCTCATGGACCGTGAGATCATGACCTGAGCCGAAGTCGGCCGCCCAACCGACCGAGCCACCCAGGCACCCCAGTGGTGGGTTTTTTAAAGCAGGCTCCACACCCAACTTGGGGCTTGAACTCAGGACCCTCGGATCAAGAGTCGTATGCTCTACCAACGGAGCCAGCCAGGCGCCCCTTACTGTGGTGGTTTTAACAAATGTCCACAAACTATTTGACGCTCCTGCCTCCAGGAAGAGTAACTTCATTCCTCCCTTCTTGAGTGTCGACTGGACCTAGTGACTTCTAATGAACGTAATATGAAAAGGGAAAGATAATAACTTTACAGTGAAGAAACATGACATTGTGAAAAATACCTGACCACGACTCTTCAGAAGTGTCAAGGTCATGAAAAACAAGGAACTGTGATAGATTGGTGGAAGCTAAGCAAACAGGACAGCTAACGTGGGACCTTGGATCGGATCTTGGAACAGAAAAAGAACACTGTCAATACAAAAGGATTTCAAAATGAGAAGTTTTAAAATGTGGCAGGTGCATGAAAATAAAACCAGTCTTTGAAGATTACTGAAGGGTTTTCCAGAGGAGGCAGGACTTGAGTCTTGAAAGAAAAGTGGATGTTTGCTAGGTAGACCAGAAAAGGGAGGCCACTCCAGAGGGGGCACTCCAGGTACGGGGAGTCCCTTGGGAAAACCGTAGAGGTATAAAGCAGCTGACTAGTCTGGAGAAGCCAACTGGCTGCGGGATGTGGAATTGGCATTTCTGAGAGACGCATTGTCCTAGATTTCCAACTCGAACCGAAAGCACTCCCTCTTCCAAGATCAGACTCTGCAAGGAGGCATGCGTGTTGAACTTCTCGGCAAGTTTCATTTTCTCTTCTGGGTATTTTCTTCCCCTACCTGTGTGTGCTCACTGATAGTGGGCTGTCATTCGGGCAAGCAGAGATACTGTACGTGTGTGAGAAATGAAAACGGAAAGAGCTAGGGATGAAGCATTATTTATAATTTGAATAGTCTCGGTTGAATGTAATAGCCAAGTTGTTAAGCCATCTCCTAATGCGCTCAAACAATTGTAAAAAGCTCCTCGATTATAATGGTGTGTTTGTTAGACTGAGGTCACAGGGATCATGATGGGGCTGGGGGTGGGGGGTCCAGTGGGAGAGGATACCTGATGAGAAGAGAGCCTAACGCCAACGAAATGTTCCAGGACAGCGCATCCTTTTGGCCCATTCCCCGCGGCCCCCCCACCTCCCCCCTCCCCCCGTTTTTCTTTCTCTAGCATATCTAATGAGTTGTTGGCAGGGAACATAAATGTCAGCTAAAGAATAGACCCATATTCTCTAGGAGTCGAGAGAAGAACATTTATTTTCAGAGGCTCAAATGGGAAATAAGACCTAGCCTCCTGAAACGGTGAGTGACAGAGCTAGACCAGAGGTGGTACCCTCTCCTGTTAAAACCCCCAAATGGCTTCTGAGCCGGGACAACCACTCTTCATTCCGGGGAGATTTGGGGCACCCCTCTCGAAGGATAGCTTGTGTCCTCCTCTGTTTGAAGAACTACAAATGGATGAAAACATGATTACGACAGTGCCGAGGAAAGCGATGATAAGGCTCTGGGCCTCTGGGAGAAAAAAGAGGAACCGGAGGCCCCGTGGTCCTGACTCCCTCTAGGACACCACCCCCTCTACTCATGTAACTAGGTCAGGGCTCCTTTGTCCTGAAGAGACATAGCACAGAGGACCTGGAGCTGGAGGCAGAACCGGAGACCTGCCATTCGGACGGGAGAAGCCAGTGTTGGGGAAGCTCAGTGAAAGGGCTAGAAGAACAAGACAAGCTACTAGAAGTGGGAACGAGGTCCAGGCAGGACCAGGCCACCTCTGCCCCAAAGAAGGCTGACTCCATCCTCCTCCTACTGGTGAGCCCTATTCCCATCCCACCAGACCGCTGTATCCCAGGAGACCTTTTGTTAAATAACATCGGTTTCTGCCAAGGAACTCTCCTTTCGGAGAGAAATGACTGAATCTGCACGCTTGTGGGGTGGCGGAGAGGGAGAGGTGTTGAATTTGACACACTTAGGCAAGATCTATTTAGGGCGATCAGGGAGGGCCTCTCAGAGGAGGTGACATGGGCATACAGACTGAAAGCATTTAGGACGCTGTTTGGCAGAAGAGCATTCCGGGATGAAGGGAAGCAAGTACAAAGACCCAGAGATAGACACGAACCTGGCACATTTGTGAAGCAGCAAGGAGGCCGCTGAGGCTAGAGCAGAAGTAGTGGGGGCACAGTGGAATAAGATTGGAGGACTAGCTCGGGGACGGAGCTTCTGTCACTTCTGGGTCATTTTTCTGGGTCATTATTAAGGGCTTTGGTTTTTACTCAGAATGAAATGGGGAGCCAGGGGAGGGTTTCGAGCACAGGACTAACGACCTTATTTACATTTAAAAAGGGCCCCCTGGCTTCTGTACAGGATGAAATGTAGGACCCTGGGAGCCCAGTTGACATCACCTGAGTCAAATAATTTTCCAGGACTCTGGAGACAATGGGAATGGTTTGGAATCTAGTGCAAAAAAAAAAAAAAAAATCTATGTTCTATTCTATTCTTTCTTTCTTTTTGAAGATTTTCGTTTTAGGTAATCTCTACCCGCAACGTGGGGCTCGAACTCACAACCCCGAGATCAAGGGTCCCATGCTCCACTGACTGAGCCCGCCAGGTGCCCCCATATTCCATTATTTGAATCTCAAAATTTCAAGGGGATTCAGGAAATTGTTGTGATTGTCACTAGCGTGGGCAGCTCTGTGGTGTCATTCTAGATCACATCCATAGTGACTCCAGAGAGGAGGGCAATCATCAGATCGTAGTAATATTAGGAGGAGTTCACAACAAGCGTACCTTCCTGATGAGGAGGAAAAGGCAGATGAATCACGCTAGGGTAAAAACCCTTTCACTGTTTTAGACAGGATAGAGTTATACACCTGTCTACCGCATGGCCCCTCCAGCTAGCGTCTCATAGGCTCTCAAAGTCAACAGGTACAAGATGAATCCGTCGTCATGCCCCTCAAACTTCCTCCTCCACTCAGGATTCCTCCAAGGAAATCTCTATCCACCCAGGGCCCCAGCCAGCACACTGGGTGTCACTCTAGGCCCCTTCTCCCTCCTGAACGCATCAAATGCGTGACCGGTTCTTGGGCCCTCTACCTCCAAATTATCTCTATCTCCAAATTACCATCACCTATCTCTGTCTTCAGTGTCAATTCGGCTAGGCTACGGTATGCAGGTATTTGGGCAAACGTTATTCTATATTTTTCTGCGAAGGTATTTTGACATGAGATGAAAGCTTCTATCAGTAGGCTCTGAGTGAAGCAGATTACCCTCCATAGCATAGGTGGGCCTTCACAGAAAAGACGGACATCCCCTGGGCAGGAAGAAATTGTGCCAGCAGACTGCCCTTGAACTGGACTTGAGCTGCCACACCAACTCTTCCCCGCGTCTCCAGCCTGCTGGTATACCCTGAGGATTTGGACTTGCCAACCTCTGCAACTGTAGGAAGCAATTCCTTAAAATCTCTCTCTCTCGCTTGCTCTCATCCTCTCTTCCCCCCCGCCACGTGCACGTGTGTGCGTGTACACACACACACACACACACACACCCTATTAATTCTGTGTTTCTGGAGACTCCTCACAATCCTTACTAATATAGCAACCCAAACTCACTTCTTAGACCTTGCACTTCTTTTTCTGGCTACCAGGAATGCTGTTTCCTCCCCCTTGCTCCTGTTCCTTTTGGTCTACTGACTTCTACCACAGGATTATGATATGTCACCTCCTCTGTGACAACTTTCTTCATTCTCCCCCCCCACCACCACCACAGAGTTTGAGATAGAAGCTCACATTCTTTGTACCTTCCAGAGCACGCTGGGCTTACCCCTACCAAAGCCTTCGTCGTAGTCCATTATTCTAATAGGCTTGTTTGCCTTTCCCACTAAATTGTGAGACCCATAAGGGCAGGGGCCATGTCTTACAGCTTGTGCAGCACTTGGCACATAGTAGGTATTGAGGACTGCTTGTTGAATCCATTAATTTCATAATTATTTGTGGTAGGCCTGTTGTGATAATTTTATGTGTCCACCTGAGTGGGGCACGGGATGCAAGATGTTTAGTCAAACGTGATTCTGGGTGTGGCTGTAAGGGTATCTATGGATGAGATTACCGTCTGAATGACTAAGGCAGATTGCCCTCCATCATGTGGGTGGGCCTTGTTTAATTAGTCGAAAGCCTGAATCGAAGAAAAAAACCTGACCCTCTCATGGGTAAAAGGGAGCTCTTCCTGCCTCACTGCAGAGCTGGGACATCTGTCTTTTTCTGCCTTTGGACTTGAACTGAAACATTAATTCTTCTTGGATCTTGAGCCATAGGTTTTTGGTTCTTGGGCTTCCAGACTTGGACGGGAACTGCATCATCGACTCTCCTGGGTCTCCAGCTTGCTGACTGTCTCTTTGGACTTAGCCTCCCTAATTATGTAAGCCAATTTCTTATAATAAATCTCTTTCTATATTTTTTATAAACATGTATTTATAATCAATATCTTGTATGTATATATGTATACACACACACATATACATATCCGCAAAATCATAAAATACATAAAATCTCCTGTTGGTTCTGTTTCTCTAGAGAACCTTAACCAACACACCTACTGAATGCTATGGCTTGTACCAGATCCTGTGGAGATTAAGATGAATCAGACCATGTGAGTATATACAAGGTATTTTTACTGTTATTAATATCATCATCATCCAGATGAGTTACAAGCCTTGTGTTAAAGAGCTCTCAACTTCGAAGGTGATGTAGACTGTTACAACCTGTTGCCTGTCCAGCTACATGCACTTGTTACATTTTGTCTGCCTTTTATGATGAGTCCATCATAACTACAGTCTGCTTAGGCCTCAAGGCCATTCTCACGTCTTGTTTCAGGACAGAGCAAAGTGAAACTTGCATATTTATGCTTTGGTTCCTCATTGGCTTTGGAATGGTCTCAGTTTGGGTTTTTGGAAAATTGAAGGACGCATGTGGATTTGCGCAGCCTGCTTTACTAGTAGAATTGACATTGTTACAGCCAATTTTGGAAATCAAGGCTTAGCTTTTGAACATCAGTGAACCCAAATCATCTCTTGATAGAGTCCCACGATGCCAGCTGATAGACCGCTAGAGGCTCTGGCTCTGGGACGTTAGCTACTCGATCCTTAGAACACAGAAAGGAAAGGTGGGAGGAGAAATGCCATAAAGGATGGCAGCAGACTGTATTCTCCTAGATATTCCAGCATCCATGTATTTATCCCATTCCGTATAATCTTCTTACAACGTGACTGATGCTCTTCCCACCAAGAGGTTTCCTTCTCTTGAATATGGCGGGGGGGTTGTGGCTGCCATGACCCACAGACTATGACAGAAGTGATGATACCATCGTTATGACTTCCTTGGCTAGATTATAAAAACAATATCATTGTTTACTCTTTCTCTCTCGGCCGTCCCTCTCTCTATCTGTGTCTCTCTACGTCCGTCTGTCTCTCTCTCTGGGGCTCAGCCACCACGTTGTGAGGAAGCCCAGGCTGTGTTGGAGCACAACAGCTGGGCCATCGGCTTCCAGTCGGCACCAAGCACTAGCTGAGGCCCCAGGCATTGCAGAGAAGGGATCAGTTATTCTCGTTGTGCCCTAAGTTCTTGACGCCAGAAGCCACGAGCAATAATAAATGATTATTGGCTGTTTCAAGTCACTAAGGTTTGGAGTGAGTTGTGTACGCAACGCGAAACCATTCATGCAGGAGCCAAAGGCACCGAAGCCACCATGAATGCCAGAGAAATGGCGCTTTCTCCAATTCAGTCAGCCTCAGTCTAATGGAACGGACACTTGGGACTTTTTTTCTGGTGGAAAAAACGGTCTTAACTCATGAACTCTACGTATCAATATGACGTCTACATGCTGATTACTGAAAGTTGCTATAGGCATTTTCAGCTATGGTATCCCTCAGGCTAGTTGAGCAGTGAGATTACAATAGGCAGAGTAGTCACGGAGGCCAGTTGCTATGAATGACTAGCCTCGGCCTCGGACCCTGGGACCTGGGTTCTCGTGTCGTATCGGAGTCTATGCGCATGACCACAGCCACGTTTCCTCGCTTTTCTGATCCCAAGTTTATCCAGTTACAAAAAGGGAATAAGGCCGTCTGCTCTGCCTTCATTAGAAGGTTTGTGTGAAAACCAAAAGCAACAAAGCAAGTGAATACACTAAAAGACCACGAAGCACTCTGTCTGGTAGTTTTTCTTAAATAAATGAACTTCATTTTGATATACTTCAGAACTTAGGCAAATTTAATGAGGAGAAAGATAACTGCCACCCAATACATTTTATTTTTTAAGATGATATATTTCGAAATACCAAATAGTTGGATTCTTCAATACTAACAGTACTTTTTAAAAAGTCCTGTCTATACCCATCCTAAATATAATCTACTTCCATGCCTCTGACCACTACCCTTAGGGTCAGCGCTAGCCCTTATGACTTCTTGCTGTGAATTAGAACACAGTGCCTCTTTCTCTAGAAGGGTAAATGCTCTTACCAAGGCACAGACTTGGCGGCTAGAGCACAGACTACATCTCAGCTCCCATTTGTCCCCTCATCCAGGCACCCTGGTGCAGTAAACAACCTGAACAACCATATTCAGCCACCCGTGCTGTCCTCATTTAAGCCTGTGGGATCACACCTAGATTGTGACAATAGCTTTTCAGTATACACCTTGACCCTGCCTCCACTTGTACTCCCCTTCAACTCACCATGCATGCTTCTATCAGAATACACATCTGACCGTGGTATCCTCATGCCTGCAATCGTGTGATGGCTCTCTATTTCTTAAAGAAGAAATTCCAGATCCTTGGCTTAACCCAAAGGGTCCTCCAAGAGCTGAGCCCCATCCTCTAGACTGGGGTCTGTGCCTCACGCTCTAAGTTGCCCATCAAAAGTTGTGCTTCCTGCTGTTTTGTGCTTCTTAGCCTTTCTGCCCACCGATTCCTCCGCATGGACTGCCTCATAAGCTCGCACCTCTTCTCTCCTTTTACTAAATCTTATTCATACTCAGGGTTCACTTTGGTGTCATCTCCCACAGAAATCTTCCCCTTGACAACTCAGCTTGTGCTAAGAAAGGCGTGAGGAGGCGTGTTCCTCTACTGTGGTCCCTCAGCCCCTGGTGCATCGCTCTGCCTCTCTACCACCATGATAGAACTGCATGGAATGTCAATGTTCTACTTATGTCTCTCTCCTCCTTACTAAAGATCAGCGAAGATAAGGACTATTTCTTTTTGTTTAATTTTTTTGTTTATTTTTTGAGAGAGAAAAAGAGAGAGGGAGAGAGACAGAGACAGAGCACGAGTGGGGGAGAGGCAGAAGGAAAGGAAGACAGAATCTGAAGCGGGCTCCGGGCTCTGAGCGGTCAGCACAGAGCCCCACACGGGGCTCGAACTCACAAACTGTGAGATCACGACCTGAACCAAAGTCCAGTGCTTAAGCGACTGAGCCACCCAAGCGCCCCATTAAGGGCTCTTTCTTATTTAATATTTAATCCCAGCAACTCACCGAGTGCTGGCCACACTTGGGCTCAAGAAATGTTTATTGAATGCATGCATGAATGAGTGAAGCATCATAGAACGTTAGCACCAAATTGGATTTAATAAATTATCCAGTCCAATCTCCTTATTAAATTTGTGAGGAAACTCAGGCTCAGAGAGGGTAGATAGCTGATGAAAGTCACAGAGCTAGTTAAAAATTGAACCAGGCTTCATATCAAAATTCCTTTCCTCCCTACATTTCCATTTTTCTACACTGGCCCTAGACTTATTATCTCTTAAATATCCAACCAAATAGACAGGTACTTTTCTTGAAAGAATTTTCAGTTTCTAAATCTCTGTTCAAATGCTTTTCTTCCTTATTTTCTGGCAAATACCATCTGTCAACTGATATTTTATGTGAATGGAATAACAGAAGGTTTGTGCTCTTTGGGAAAGTGTTAGAAGTTAATACTTCCCGCTGTGATCCATATTTGGTCGCTTAAAGAGAAAAAGTCTTTTTCAGCATGAATAAGGAAAAATCAACTTGAGCCTTAACTAATTCTTTTACAAACTGTGATTGAGTTCGACGTTGCTTTGATCCTCATGAAACCTTTTTGGAAGTGTGACATGTCTGTTCTTTTGTTTTGTTTTTTAATATATATGACTGTATCCCCCCAAAGATATCAGGACAAGAGGCTAGTGACATTATTAGCTTTGGGTCTTTGTAACTTGAAGAAGTTACAAGGGAGAAATGGATAATGTATACGCCGTAAAAACTAAACCTCTCTACACACTTAACAAAGGTTAAAATAGCAGGGCAGACAACAGATGAGAAAAAGTTGTCAGTACACATGACAAAGGGTTAATATCTATATAATCTGAGAAGCTTATACAAGAAAAACATTGAGTCAGTCAATAGGTAAATGGACAATGGAGAGGAACAGTTTATAAAAGGAAGTGCTATTAGTAAACAAGCCTACAGGAAAATATTTAAACCCTCTAGCAGTCAAAGAAATAGAAGAGAGAACATTAATGAGGTGCTTTTTATAGCCATTAAATTATTCAAAACCAAAACGTTATTGACTATCCACGATGTCTGTAATGTTGCGGTGAAGTTGACACATGCCTGTGTCACCGGTGGCAATGTAGACTGGAATGAACATTTTGGGTTTGGATATGTGCAGCCTTTGGCATAGCGTTCTTACTTCTGAGAAGTCAACCTCAGGAAATAATCCAAAAGGAGAAAATAGACTATGGTCATAAAAATGTCCATTTAAGTTTATCTAGGATAGAAAAATAAGAAACCGCCTAAATATTTAATAAAGGTAAATTATCTGGTGAAGCAGTAATTATCTAAACGATGAGACATTTATGCAGTTATAATTATGATTTGGAAGACAACGTAAGTGACACGGAAAATGTTTATAACATAAACAGTGAAAAAAAAGTATAAAGTAAGGATATAACTACAGCGCAGTCGGGGTTATGAAAAATATTTTGTCGGTGTGGACTCTGTTCCTAGGGAGGAAAAGCTATGTGTATGATTAACGAGCTAGGGAAAGGATCACTGCGTACATGCATACATACGTTTCCTGCTTGCTCCCTTTGGGGGTGCTTTTTCTTTCCTGCTTCCATATGTGCTAAGGACTTCTGGCTCAGGACTCAGGACTTAGCTTCTGCAGGTAAGACTGGGAGTCTCCCTTCTTTTTGTCCTTTGACTCCTGCTCGTCCAGGGTATACGTCAAGTCATGACCTTCCATGTGGCCAACTAGGTAATGCTTGGTCTACAGACCCAACTCTCATGTAGGTCCCATGATATAGACTCCAGAGGAAGTGATATGGAACCTCCCCTTGGGCAACCGGTCCAAACCACTTCTTCCAACCTGTTTTACCAGCTACAAACAAATACATAATTTTCAGTCGGTCCCCATGTCGATTTCTCAGCTGCTTAGAAAGAAGGAAAAAAGCCTCAGTAGTGAGCTCCCCCAACCCCAGCACAGGTGCCTGTGGGCCTAGAAGGGAATCTAGCAAAACTAAGCCCATTTGATTTCTTAGGGAGATTAGTATGGTTGTAAATTCTTTCCCTTTCTTTCATTTGGTTTTCCGTGAATCTTGTTTGAAATACAAAGGGCTCCAAACTCCAGGCGGGTAGTAACTACTTCTCCTGGACTTAGTCCAGGTAATGCTAGGTGACTGGCATACACCCAGAAACCACTTTTCTAAGGCTTCCGCAAGCTTCGTGGGGGCATGGGTGGTCTTCGGTCTCCCAGACGTAGCACTCAAAAGATCGTTCGTTGGGTGTAAGAGTGGGAAGAACACACAAGCTGGACCTATGGGCTCTCTTCCCTCCTGTTTTAAAAGCTAATCTGAGAGACAGCCAAAGCATAAGAGACTCTTAAAAAGTGAGAACAAACTGAGGGTTGATGGGGGGTGGGAGGGAGGGGAGGGTAGGTGATGGGCATTGAAGAGGGCATCTTTTGGGATGAGCACTGGGTGTTGTATGGAAACTAATTTGACAATAAATTTCATATAATAAAAAAAAAAAGCTAACCTGAGAGAATAAAACTGATGTCGGAACTGGCTGGCAATGGAGACAAAGCACATTTAGGGGGTGATAAAGTTCCTGGTTCCAGCCATCGCTGATAACCAGCTATACAGACCCTTCTTCTTCTCTACTTGGTAACCTTAACCAATAAATTCTCATTTTTGCATCAACTGGCTTGAATTGGAAGCTACTCAGAGTTCTGACTACTGCCTTGATCACCCCAGGCTCTTTTGGAAGGTTGTACCAAATTATACCATTCAACTTAATTTCTGCCAGAGAAAGACCATTCTGCCTTACAATCCATAAGAAGAAGTCATATTTCAAATAATCTCAACACCAAGGTGTTTTTTTTTTTAGAAGATTAAATCAAAATGGTTCAAAATCACTTACTGTTGTATTTCATCAACTCTGCTAGAATCACAGCAGGTATGAATGAGTAGCAAATTCATGAATTGTGCATTAGTTTAGATCTTTTCCCCAAGGCTAATTGTTTGCTTTATTTTCTCTTCTATTAGAGCTGGCAGTGCACAGTGATATATGCTAAGCCTTGCATCTTGATGAGAAACAAAAAGAAAATTTTAAATGTGGGTATAATTATACAACGCCATAGAGTTTGTTGCCTTTTCCTCCCCACTAGTTCTCATCAAGGCAAGAGTTTTGGGAAATTAACACAATCAGCTTGGGGACTAAATATGTCAACAGAGTTTCGTGTCTGCTTCCTGCTCTCCTCATGAAGAACATTGTCCAGAGTTGTTCTTTGACTATTGGGTGGCACAAAGGTCGTGTTTTGCGTGTATTTGTGTGTGTGTGTGTGTGTGTGTGTGTGTGTGTGTGTAGGCTGTGTTCCAAGCTGAGAGCTCCCTTTTCTTGTTTAATGTATTTTTTTTTTTTTTAGATTCAAGTTAGTTAACATACAGTGGAGTACTGGTTTCAGGAGTAGAGCCCAGGGATTCATCACTTACATATGCCACCCAGTGCCCCTCCCCACAAGTGCCCTCCTTAATGCCCATCACCCATTTAGCCCATCCCCCCACCCACCTCCCCTCCGGCAACCCTGAGTCTGTTCTCTGTATTTGAGAGTCTCTTATGGTTTGCCCCCTGTTTTTATCTTATTTTTCCTTCCTTTCCCCTGTGTTCATCTGTCATGTTTCTTAAATTCCACATATGAGTGAAATCATATGATATTTGTCTTTCTCTGCCTGACTTATTTCGCTTAGCACAATACACTCTAGCTCCACCCACATTGTTGCAAATGGCAGGATTTCATTCTTTCTGGTTGCCAAGTAATATTCCATTGTATATATATACCACGTCTTTATCCATTCATCAGTCAATGAACATTTGGGCTCTTTCCATAATTTGGCTATTGTTGATAGCACTGCTGTAACCATTGGGGTGCGTGTGCCCCTTCCAATCAGCATTTTTGTATCCTTTGGATAAATTCCTAGTAGTGCATTGCTGGGTCATAGGGTAGCTCTATTTTTAATTTTGGGGGGAACCTCCATACTGTTTTCCAGAGTGGCTGCACCAGTTTGCATTCCTGCTAACAGTGGAAGAGGGTTATCCTTTCTCTGCATCTTCGCCAACATCTGTTGTTTCCTGAGTTGTTAATTTTAGCCATTCTGTCAGGTGTGAGGCGGTATCTCATTGTGGTTTTGATTTGTATTTCTCTGATGATGAGCGATGTTGAGCATCATTGCACGTGTCTGTTGGCCATTTGGATGTCTTCTTTGGAAAAGTGTCTATTCATGTCTTGTGCTCATTTCTTCACTGGGTTATTTGTTGTTTGAGTGTTGAGTTTGATAAGTTCTTTATAGGTTTTGGACACTAACCCTTTATCAGATATGTCATTTGCAAATATCTTCTCCCATTACATTGGTTGCCATTTAGTTTTGTTGATTGTTTCCTTTGCTGTGCAGAAGCTTTTTATCTTGATGAGGTCCCAGTAGTTCATTTTTGATTGTGTTTCCCTTGCCTCCTGAGACCTGTCTAGTAAGAAGTTGTTGCAGCCACGGTCAAAGAGGTTGTTGTCTGTTTTCTCCTCTAGGATTTTGATATTTTCCTATCTCATGTTTAGGTCTGTCATCCAGTTTGAATTTAGAGAGCCCCCTTTTCTAACCCAAATGGCTGGAAGTGATGCTTATAGACTCTGTACTTGGAGAGAAGATCCCGTTCTCTCTTTGGCACACTGGGGATTCTTAGCTTTTCCCAAGGCTGCCTGATAAACCTTTGAGATGGCAAGTCAATATTTACTTTGCCTCCAGTCAAATTCTGCTTCTCTTTTACTCTAACTACCATTTTAGAATACAGAGACTATTGATGATGGCCAGGACCTCCAGAACTAGTTAATACTGTCAGCCACGTATGATACGAACTCCTTCTCTGTCTCCATTTTTTAAATGAATGGGTTCAAGTTCTAAATAACTCCGTGGATGCCTTGCTCTGAAAAAAATTAACAATCACATGTCTATCCCTCAAGGTAGTTTTGAAAGTTTTGTCCCAAGTTTTCTTTCCCTTTCCTTTCCATGACTGTCTCATGTTACAAAAATACATTAAGATATGTTTTGTTCTCTAATCTGATGCTCCTCTTTCCATAACGATGACACTGACCTCAAGCCACTCTCTAGGACTTTGACTCATTCTCTTTTATTCCCCTCCCCCCCCCCTCCCCCCCCGATTTTATGTATCTACTGAAGACTGGAGAGAAAGTGTAATCCCTCTGGGTAGTACGTGTCAAGGGATACACAGGCTGATGGGAAAACTTACAGACATCCTCTCAGATTCTGGCTATTAGCGAACAAGGGAATCTATGATGCCAATAAGCATGTGGCAAAGGTTTGGATTTCATATCAGGGGGTCCCTGACTCAGTCAAGACTGTCACGTGCTTAAAATAGAGGTGAAGGTGGTCGGCAAAAAATGTCAATAAACCCTTTTAAAGTGTGAATGCATAGAAACGTGTGAAGTGAATTTTCTAGTTATGGAGATTAGGAAGTGATGGCCTTTTATCATAGCCTAATTATTTGTGTATAAACTTGACAGTTTGCAAAGCACCTTCATTATCATCAAGTGTAAGATCAGCATTGTTATCACATAATTTCTCTGCTCCTATTCATAGCAAAATTCCTAAAAAGAGTTGTCTGTACTCATCGCCAATCCTTCTTCAGCTTCCGTTGTGTCCTCAACTGACTTCAACGGACGTTCCCAAACATTCTTCAGCTACCAACCTTATTATATTTCTCAGTAACCCCATATGGCTAGGTCTGTTGGCCAAATGTCAGTTCTCATTTTACTTAATCTCTTGGCAAAATTTGACATGGCTTTCCACTTCTCCCCCTCCTTGAAATGCTTCCTTCTGAAGCACCACGGTCTCTTACTTCTCCTGCCACCTCACTAGCGGTTCGTTCTTGGTTTCCTTTGTCGATTCCACCTAATGTACTTAATCTGCTAATGCAGGAGTAGCCCAGGTTCAGTCCTGGAACCTCTCTTCTTCTTTATCTACACTCTCTCCTTTAGGAGTTGATATTTCCATTTCTGGGGCTTCCAAAGCCACCATTACACTGAAAATTTGCGAACCTGTCTCTCCATATCTAAGCTCTAAGTTCCAGACACATATATGTAACTACTGACTTGACATTTTCATTTAAATAGCCAGTAAGAATGTCCAACCTCACATGTCCACAAGAACTTATGATCCACCCCCCCTGGAAAGCTGTGTTCTCTCAGTCTTTCCTATGTCAGTGGATGTCAATTTGAACCTCCCACTCGATCAGGCCTAAAACCTCAGGATCATCCTCACACACTATATCTAATCTATCAAGAGATTTTGTTGGCCCTGTCTCCAAAATATGTCCAAATCTGACCGATTCTCCACTGAAAACAATCTGGATCTAAGCCAGCATCATTTCTTGCCTGGAGTATTGCAGTAGCTTCCTAACTGCTCTCTGTTTCCACTCTTGCCCCACTTACAACCCATTCTCTGCATAGCAGACAGTGTTACCTTTTTAAAACTGTAAAAGTCGTATCAAATCGCTTCCTTGCTTAACCCCCCAAGAGCTTTCCATCACACTTAGAAGAAAACCCCAAATCATTACCATGGCCTAGAAGGCTGTTTATGACCTTACCATATCTCCTACTGCTCTCAATTTTCCATATTCTGTTCCAGCCTCCAACACATTAAACGTACTCACCTTAGAGTCTTTGTGCTGTCTTCTTCTTTCTGGAAAGCTCTTCCCCCCGAATCTTGGATGGGTGGATTCCTTATTTCATTCAGGTTTCAGCTCAGAAGTTCCTGCCTCAAAGAAGTCTTCACGGACCATTCTATCAAAACTACATTGTATCCATGCCTCTCTATTCTCTTATTCTGCTTTATTTTTTTTCATAGAACATACTATCCTCTGAAAGACATTATATTATTTGTTTATTTATTGGTTGTCTCTCCACTTAGACTATAAGCAACATGAAGGCAAGGGCTTTGTCTTGTTCACCATGACAACCTTAGTGCCCAGCATATAATAGGTACCCAGAAACACCTGTGGGATGAAGAAATCAGACATCCTATTTTACACAAGAGAAAACCGAGGCATGAGAAGTGAAGCCATCTTGTCCAAGGTCACGTTGACGGAGTTTTGACTCCGTCCGTGTATTTACTCTGTTTGAAATTACCATCTCATGCACAACGCTTGAACAGAAAACCTCTGAGGTAAGGCCGTATCACCAAGCTCTTTCATTATAAATAACAGCAATATACTGCATCGCGTAGCACAAAGCAAAGCCCAGCAGAAGAGTTAGCAATAAATTTCTAATGCCCACACCAGTAGATGAGATTTAATAGCTTTCCCAAGACAAGCTTGTTCCCAAACCCAAACTTCAACTGATGATGATTGGATTTGTCCTTAGACATGTCTTTTTTTTTTTTTTAATGGATAAGCAAATTACAAATAACTCACTTTTTTGGATTGTTGATTACTTAAAGAAGTGGAGAGACACAGCTAGCATCCTTGCTACTGCCTCCCATAAATGGAAGCGAGGCACAGACCTCCAGAACTGCACATTAATTTGACTTTTTAAAAATAGGGACTGACAACTTTAATAATTCAAGGCATACATGTCTCTATCTTTGCACATGAGCTTTTTTAATCTTTGGAGACTAGGAGAGAAATCATTTCTCTGGTACAAAGTAAAAGAAAGTTTTCTTTAATTGCAGCCTTTTGTAGATAGCTCTGCCTCATGGGGCATTAGTGCCAAAAAGCCTTTTTCTTCCTGAGAAAAAGAATGTTCTGCCTTCTTAGGTCTACACCCTAGTCCAGACAGTGTCTTTCAACGTGTATGAAATTCTACTACTTCTGATTCACTTTTTTTTGGATCTCTTACGTATCAGTCTTCAATTATTCGTCCCTTTGAATGCAAATGTCCAGGGCCAGAGTCCTCTCCCTTCTCAACCAGCACCGTGCTTTAAAGGGTCTATGAAATCCAAAAGGATCTATTTTATCCATGGTGCTTTGATGGTATGAGTGTTGGCAAGGAATCATTTGTATCTGTGTGTCTGTACGGGCAGGATCTTCAATTCCTTTGATGAAACTGGTCAGGTAAGAATTTTTTGGAGTTTGAAGGTTGACATTAGCATGTTTCCTCCTGGATTGCCCTTTATTTACAGGACAGAGCCAAACGCTATAGCTAGTGCGGGGGAAACATGCGAGTTCGTGTGTGGAGAGAGCCCCAGGCTCTACTTTGGAAGGGAAGCTACCAACCAGAAGCATAAAGTCAAGCTGAGTCACTGCAAATTATGTGGCCTGTTGTAAATAAATATATGCTGATATCATTCTTGTTGCTTTTCCCATCGTCTTGACCAACCTACATCTTTTCTCTGAAATAAGAAATCTCTTAGTAGGGAAAACAGAGGGATGGGGGGGAGACTCTGAGCGCGTGGTGTCTGTGTACAGAGAAAGGTGAGGGATTGATGAAGCATCGAATATCATGATACAAGCACATAATTCCTACACAGGAAGAGAAGAAGAATTCAATTACAACACGAAAATACACTTTTTTTAAATTTTCATGTTGTGGGAAATGACAAGAGAATGCATCAAATTGGATTACGAACGAAATCGAGACTGGAAATTATTCCACAAAGTGATAAAACTGGAAGACTCGTCACAATAATTAAATTAATTCCCCCACCCCTTTTCAGGAATTGAAACCCTTGTTCTGCTTTGAAGTCACTGGGAGTATTTGATCTACTCTTGCGCCCCCTGGCACAACCCTGCTCTCTGTCATCCTACAACACAATCTTCGCATACACTCTTTGAGTCCTGTCCGTAGATCAGCTGTTCCCACACTAGATAGTCGAGACACATTGAGAACGTGTTTGCTGTTTGTGCCACATATGAAAAAAAAAATATTCAGTACCCTCGATCACAGCTGCGATTTCCGACTTAAAATTGAGATACAGAAGAAAGAAACAGGATAGAACTAAAACAGTCAAGTGCCTGTGTCAGTAAGAGCTGCCAATCTCATGTCTAATCAATTGGATACTCTTCTGGAAATTGAAAGCTGATAATATTTTGGTGTGTCATTAACGCTCTAAATAAATGCCCTTGAAGTCTGTTAACTTTTAGAACCTGTACAACAAACATTCTAGATTGCGTGCTGCCTGTAATCAGCGACAGAAATGTCCAAAGAACATCAAAATATGTCCAAATACCCAAATGGCTGAGTTCTAGGGCTGGTGGGCCTTTAGAAATCTTGCATAATGTAGTTCATGGTTTAAAATAACATATTTTCCTATGAGCGATGGAAAATTCAATCTCCCTGACTTTCTGTCAAGCCAAATGTAAAGTACTCAATTCCTACTTAAACTATTTTTCTAAGAACCTCTATTCCAGATACCTATCTCTGCTCAGATGTATTTATGGTATTGATTTTTTACTAAGAGTAGTTTTATAGGAAACTGGTGACCCCATGGGCTCAAGTTTTTAAATGGTTTTTGCTTCTGCTGTTATTGGTTTTTGATCTCTGCAACTGGTTAGAACTAGAGAACCACAAATCCAACAGAACAGATTCAGGTACCGCTTAGGTAAAATTTAATTGGGCTGTAACCCAAGTCGCAAGCCACAAGCCATAATTTAGCAGATGCTCAAAACAACCTTGGGAGGAGGAGCCAAGAGGGTTTGTTCAAATAGTTAATTAGTAGTAATAATCAGTTTGCATGAGGCTGTTGATCTATATTCCACTCTTTGACTTCTTTTTTCTAAATTGCTTTTTTTTAATTTGATGTTTTTATTTTTAAAAATTTACATCCACATTAGTGTATCCTGCAACAATGATTTCAAGAGTAGATTCCTTCATGCCCCTGACCCATTTAGCCCCTCCCCTCTCCCACCACCCCTCCAGCGACCCCCAGTTTGCTCTCCACATCTATGAGTCTCTTCTGTTTTGTCCCCCTCCCTGTTTGTATATTATTTTTGTTTCCCTTCCCTTCTGTTCATCTGTTTCCTCAAAGTCCTCATATGAGTGAAGTCATATGATTTTTGTCTTTCTCTGACTAAATTGCTTTAAATTTTTTTAATGTTTATTTTTGAAAGAGAGAGAGAGAGAGAGAGAATGAGTGAAGAAGTGGCAGAGAGAGAGAGGGAGACACAGAATCCGAAGCAGGCTCCAGGCTCTGAGCTGTCAGCACAGAACCGGACGCGGTGCTCGAACTCACCGACCGCGAGATTATGACCTAAGCCGAAGTCGGACGCTTAACTGACTGAGCCACCCAGCTGCCCCTCTAAATTGCTTTTTATACAGAAATAGAGGTCCTTACTTTGGGGAGTCTCGTGATTGTTTTTTTAAATGGATTCTTATCTATATTTATGAAGGAGGTGAATGTTTTACCAGAAAACAAATGATTACTGGTGGTAATAAATTGTGGTTCGTAGCTTTGGGTTTTGTGGGGGCGGGAGGGAGGGGAGGTGGTGATTGTTGTTTACAAGGAAACATCACACTGTAATGAGTGCTTTTTAGTGGCTATCACTGATGCAGCCATTTAGAAGGGACAGAAATATTTGTCACATATCTTTATTTACACATTTCACTTTTTTATTGTTAAATGATACATGGTGCAGTGAATACATAATGGATGGGATACTACCACGTCTTGGTTATGTAAATGAGGTGCTCTGCAGTCATAATTCTCTGCATTCAAATTGGAAAATGCAAGTGCTTACAAGTCAACCAAACCTTTTTCTATTTTGGCTTAGCAGAAATAGTTGCAAATAAATATCTATGCACGTGCGCATGCTTTTAGAGCCTCCATAAAGCGCATTACCTACGCATTCAAAGATATCTGTGCTGATGAAACAAAAGTGACGGTGACATTTTGTGCTGAAGCATCCCAGAAAACAATGTTCAGACTTGGAATAAGTTTAGAGTGTCCTTTATTCAATCAAGATCAACTTAATTTAATCTGTGTCTAAGTATAACCTAAAGCATAGAAATCCAATCATTTTTTTCTTGTTGCTTCTTTCGAAAGAGCATATTCCCTCCTCATTTTAATCAATTTTAATCACTTTAGCAAGGTATTAGATAACCAGATTACGGGCTAGGAAAGCTGGCATTTTCTTATTATGGGAGGTCTGAAAGCTTGCCTGAAAGTGCCCCAGGAACATAAAGGCTGGATAACTAATTTCTTTCCCCCTCACTCAGGTAAGGAGGAGCTTGCGAAGACAGCAGGCTGGGTTCTCTTCCTGTGGTTAAGGGGGATGTGAATTTCAGTCGCCTATTTCAACAAAAATGGCGAGAACTGACCACCGTGCTACATCACTATTGCCATCTGGATAAACGTTTTACTATTTTAGGAACGGCTCTTGCCTCTACCATACTTTACATCTCACCCAGCCCCTCTGCATCTGCCAGGTCACATGATCAGATCGCCAGTGTCCTTGACCGTGGGAGCACATAATGCAGTCATGGAGGACCCACTGCCAAGCAATACGAATATGCTGTCGCCCGGTGCAAACGTGACCCTGTGACACCATCAGCAGTGTAGACATACGTGTGGCGGCTGGTGAGGACAGGAGGGACCCTTACACACTTCCGCTTGCCGGTTTCCCCTGGTAACGAAACACTGGCCCAGGCCTGGGGACAGAGTGTGTGACTCTAGAATGGGTTTTATATTCGACAGAGAAGCTTTAGGGAGAAACACCAAATATCAAACCTGGAAGAGACCTTAGAGAACATCTAGTCCAACTCTCTCTGTCTAAAAAGGGAAAAACAAGCCTCCTGCGAGTAGATGCGAACAGGTCACCCAGCAGGCGGGTGGCCTCGCAGGACCAGAAGCCCGGGCCTCCGAGCGCAAGGCCAGCCCCCTTCCATGCCGCCATGCTGTCTCTGGCCTCTTTAGTTCTGGCTTTCTGAGCGTTTACCATGTACTGTGCTGCACTCTTTCCACATATGAGCACATTTTATTCTTGTAACAGTGCTGTGAAGTAGGCACTATTACTTGTCGAGTGTCTGTGGGTGGGGAAACTGAGGCACAGAGTGTTTAAGTGACTTCCACAAAGCCACTCAACTAGGAGACAGCAGAGCCAGAATTTGAACCCAGGCAACCCGGCTCCATAGCCCATGCTCTTTGTCACTGTCCTCTATAGTCTCTTACCCAGCGCCTCCTTACCAAAGCCCACAGTTCTTTTTTTTTTTTTAAATAAAGTTTATTTTATGTGTGGGAGAGGTACTGTAAGCAGAGGAGGGGCAGAGAGAGAGAGAGAGAATGGAAGAGAAAGAATCCCGAGCAGGCGCTGTGCTGACAGCACAGAGCCCAACACGGGGCTCGATCTCATGAACTGTGAGATCGTGACCTGAGCCCAGATCAAGACTTGGACCAGCTGAGCCACCCAGGTGCCCCCAAAGCCCACTATTCAGAGGACCCCAAACCTCTCCTATTGTAGATGAGGAATTGGAATCGTTCCATTTTGTTTCTCCTTTGTCGTTAATGTTGTGAATCGGGGTATATTTTGCTTAAACCTGCACACATATGCACCTTTCAAAGTACTCCAGTATATCAGCCTTGGAGTATCAGGGGGCAAGCGAGGTCAACAAATCTAGTGCAACACCTCACAGGACACTAATCCAGGAGGGTTATTGCCTTTATTAAAAAAAATAGCCAAAGTGCTAAGGCAGAATCTGTGATAAGACTGGAGGCTAAGCCACAGGAATATGAAGATGCATTTATGAATGGCTCTTGGTGATATGAAAAAAGGAAATGAAGTATAAGGAACTGTAAAATTGCTTTTTAACTCTAAATGTTACACTGTGTAACCATGTGTGTAGGCTAAGCAAAACAGGACCACAAATGGTTGATCAGTGTTTTTGGCCATCTTAATGGCCAAATTGTACGGACGGCTTGGATGCTGGGATAACTTATGCAGAGATTAGGCAAGGCTGCCTCGTCCGAAATGAGCTGCCCGGGGAGGGTGGGGTGGGGAGAAAGTAACTCCCACGGTGACGGTGAGATAGCCCCTCCCTTTTTGGAGCCGCATATGGCCCATCTAGTTGTCTACTAACTCGGAAATATGATGTCTTTAACCAAGAAGCACATTCTAGACTTACAAGAAATAGATACAGAGCCCAGCTCGTAAATCAGAAATGCACATGATGCACGTTACTCTGGAAATGTGGCAAACGAGCCCCCAAATGAACTCACTGTATAAATCGGAAGAGCCAACTTGGCAGAAAACTGTCGGAACAGCTGGGGAAGATAAAAGGAAGCTTATTTAAGAGTGGTACCAGGTAACTGCCCATCCCTGGCTGGAAATGGAGGTGGGGTGTGCGGGGGGAGGGGGAGACTGACGGTGGCTTCTGACATGCAGGAGAGATCCTATTTTAAGTATGTCTTTCTTTCAAAAAACAAGAATTTAATATCAGCTGTCAACAAACAGAAGGACAGGAGAAAGAGGAGTACGAGGCGTTTGGAAGTTAGGTAGGCACACGTAACCCCCAAGGCGCAGGAACACCATAGATTTTGCAGCTGAGAGGGGATGCTCCTGAGATCTTAATTGCTACTGAGAGATAACGAGGAGTGCGACCGGAACTTGCAAATATCATGGTTGTTAGTCACTTCGATAGCCTCCGCCACAGAAAACGTCAGGCGTTCTCTGCAAGGTTCTCTGTTTCTTTTGATCTTTCTCTTCGTGCTTTTTCTACCTCTTGCAGTTTATCTTTAATAATCACTGCTACTTGCTCTGTTAAACGGGACGACTTTTCAGCTACGGTACAGCACCCTTGGAAAGAAGCAGCACACGGATCCCAAAAGCTTGGATGGCATTCAAGGGTAGGCAAACACACTCTCTCGTTTGAGTCCCACAACCGCTGGATACTGGAGAGTAGACTTCCACTGAGTGAAGGGAATTGGCCATTCGGCTTCCCACTCTCCTCCAATCCTCTGTGAGGGACTTAGGTGAGCCTGGGAAGGATCTTTTGTGTGAGCACAGCTCCCCCTGGCTGCAGTGGGCCAGGGCCCCATCTGGGACCATCTATACAGTTTGTGGGGCCAAGTGTAAAAGGAAAATGCAAGGCTCCTTAGGGGCACCCGGGTGGCTCAGTCGGTGAAGCATCCGACTCTTGATTTCGGCTCAGGTCATGATCCCAGGGTTGTGGGATGGAGTCCCATGTCGGGCTCTGCACTGGCAGGGTGGATGGAGCCTGCTTGGAATTCTCTCTCCCCCTCTCTCTCTCTCTGCCCCACCTCCCTCATGCTCACTTGTGTGTGCTCTCTCTCAATAAAGAAAAAGAAGAAAGAAAGAAAGAAGAAAGAAAGAAAGAAAGAAAGAAAGAAAAGAAAGAAAAACTAGCCCAGAGGGCCTAAGACAAACTGCTGAGGAAGTTTCTATTTTTCCAAACATACAGTAGAGGAAAACAGGCAACAAGATGAAAACAAAATAAATGAAGCCCCAATGAAAGAAACAAGACATCTGTGCAAACACAAATGAGAGAGACAAAGGCTGATCAAATATGATGCGAGACACAGGCGAGGCACTCAAAGAATATTTGTCAGAGGCCTAACAGGATGGAGGGTGGGCTTTGTCACACCCCCACCCCCCCGCCTAAGCCCAGCAGGTTTTGTAACACGGAAGTAGGAGAAGACGGATTCTGCGGGCAAGTGATCTCAGCAGCTTAGAACCTGAGGTCAATATCATTGGGGGAAGAAAACAATTTTCCACGAGGCAGAATCCTCCAAAGGCTCGGCCAGGGCAAGTTCTCAACGTGCCGGCTTCCCTGGGATTCAGGCATTTGAAGTCAGCCACGGGGCTGGTCACCCCACGGATGGCTCTGATCAAGGATTCTATAGGGTTGCTGCCACTGAAAGGAAAAGTGACATGGGAGCTGGGCGCGAGACACCTAATAGGAACAGAAATAGCTTCTTTCCTGTTAAAGTTGAAAATAGTTATCTTGAGTGTCAGTTGAGAGTTCAGACCCAGGAATGAGGCCAACCTAGACTGTTGTGGTCTTGGAGAAGTCACTAATCTTTCCAGCCATCCAGCCGCCTTCTCTATAAAATGAGGCTAATTCCTACCCCGCCAGGATGTTGTAAGAGATGAACGAGATCATTAACGTATGCAAATTGCTCAGCACGGTGCCTGGCATTATGGTAAGTATACAATAAATGCAACTGCTGTTATTATTGGGAGAATGAAATAAGCCTCGCTGTTTTTAGGGCCAGATCTTAAAGCCCCTTCTTTAAAGTTTGTATGTAAATTCTAGTTAGTTAACATCCAGTGTCGTATTAGTTGCAGACGTGATTCAGCGCTTCCATCCCTCACCCGGTGCTCATCCCAACAAGTACCCGCCTTGATCCCTTTTACTTTGACCCATCCCCCCAACCTACCTCCCTTACAGCCCGTTTTATCTCTAATGATCCTGGAAAATCTCACCGTCCCGTCAAACGCGATCCAAAAGATCAATGATCCCTCAAAATATCAATGTTCTTTGGACGTCAAGTTTTAGGCTGGTGAGATACGAGTGGCGTTTCTAACAGCTTGCGTGACTTCGGGTGTAGTTCAGAGAGAGTTTGGGGATCATGACCAAGTTGCGTCAGCATAGCGTTGTGTTTTAAACTCATTTTGCAACGCCTTTGTTTCTGTGCGTTTCCGATGAAAATGCATTCATTTAATAGGTCGGTTTTAAGGACAGATACATAAAGAACCGCAATGGCAATCATGTGAAGGAAATTAGATACAGGGATTCAGTCTGGAAGGGAAGGCGGAAAACAAAAAGGGCTTACTGCCAGGGGCTAAGAACTGATTTAAAAAAAAAAAAATTCACTTTAGGGCACCTGGGCGGCTCAGTCGGTTAAGCATCAAAATAAGTAAATAAAACTAAACTTTAAAAGAAAATTTTTAAGCTCACTTTAATGTTGTAGGATTGTTAATTTAGCAAGAAATGGTGCTTGAGGTGTATTTGGGTTTAAAGAAGTCAAGATATTCACAGGAATATAAGACACTTATACTCATGCATAATTAAAAGAAGAAATCAATATTCACCTTGTTCTTATATTTCCTTTCAAACATGAAACTGGAAGAAGAGGTCAAATACCCCCAAATCACTGAGGAACTGCCTATTGATTTTAAGGAAACACCATTCTTTGATCTTTGTGTTTAAAATGTAGTGTATTGTTTTCCATAAATACCCACACTGAGACAAGGACTCCAGCTTTTCCCATTTCTTCTCCCTGAAATCCACATCTCCAGGCTGTGGCTCCGTATGTACATCTATGTGATCATCCCCCCCACCGTCTAGCACTAACATATCATACCTGGAAGTCAAATGAATACTTCTTTTTTCTTTTAATTTTTTCAAAATGTTTTATTTATTTTTAAGACAGAGAGAGAGCATGAACGGGGGAGGGGCAGAGAGAGAGAGGGAGACCCAGAATCCGAAGCCAGGCTCCAGGCTCTGAGCTGTCAGCACGGGGCCCGACGCGGGGCTCGAACTCACGGACCGCGAGATCATGACCTGAGCCGAAGTCGGACGCTTCGACTGAACCTCCCAGGCACCCCTGAAATGAATGCTTCTAAAAAACTTGTTGCAAAGTTTATCTGTCCCTTTTTCCTTGCACAAATCCTCAGTGGTACCCAAGTGGCTGTAGGATAAACTACCAACTCCTTATTTAACGTGTCATCTGTGGTCTTTCACAGTGGGGTTTTCATTGTCATCTCCTACAATGTCATAGTAGGGGCGCCTGGGCGGCTCAGTTGGTTAAGCGTCTGACTCTTGGTTTCTGTTCAGGTCACGATCTCACGGTTCATGAGACTGAACCCCATGTTGGGCTCTGTCCCACTCTCAGTGCAGAGCCTGCGTGGGATTCCGTCTCTCTCTCTCTCTCTCTCCTCTCTCTCTGTTCTTCCCCTGCCCCCCGCCTCAAAATAAACAAACTTAAAAAACAAATAAATTTCAAGTACACCTCCTTTCTGTATTGTTTCCCCTGCCTGACATCCCGGTTATTCAAGCAGCAGCCTGGGACCAGCATTCTGCACGAAAGCTGCCCTTCCTCTTCAGGCCCTTGGGATCTCTGCTTTTGCCAACCCCTCTGCACACCTATGTACCCGAACCTTCTTGGCCCTGAGCCTGCTGTGTGCCCTTCGTCTCTGTCCTGCCCTGAAAGCTTCTTCTTTTCCCCATCCAGCAGGGCAGACACACATCAGTGTTTGTTGTTGTTGACGATGATGGTGGTGATGGGAGCAAAATTACTGGGGACAAAAACTGATGAAAAAATAGCCCTAAGCTTTTCCCGTAGTGTGCCCCAAGCTGTTACCTACAGTTTCAGTTTAAAGCATACATTCCTGCACACGCTGCCATGTTACCATGTAATTGTTCTCAAGTCGTTTTCTCACATGAGTGCTGTCTTCCCAACGAGCCTCCCAGCTTCCCAAAGGCAAGACTGAGTACTTCCTTTTGGGTTTCTTCACCTTGCACAATATTGGCAGGGTCAACCCACGAGTTCAGTTAAAGCTTTTTGCCTAAGTAACCATAAGTAATCAAGAAGGGAGGCATCCATAGCACCTGAAAGTTTAAAAGTATTAGCTAAACTCCCTAGACACCTCCTTCCAAGTCAGCGTGGCACAAAGACCATTCTTGATAAAAAAAAAAAAAAATTGAATGCCCCCCTCCCATTATGGGTATGTGAGTAGGGGTCATTCATGGTGGTGGCGGAATTTTTTGGAAGGTAAGGTGTTAAACTTGAGGTAGAATACAGCTTAGTCTGAAAGGCATTTAATCAAAGAGAACTTTCCAGAAGGAGTGAGATTGAAGGTGCGGTTGGGGCACCAGTGAGGAAAACCCTTGACTAGAAGTCATTAACGCCGAGGCTCTTCTCCCTGTTCATGTACTGACCTGCATCCCTGTAAAATTCTAGCCTTAATTTTGTCAGTTGAGAAATGAGAACGTTGGTCTTGCTGAAGTGTGTAGAATCTCAGAATTCTTAAGAGACTCCATGAGCTCTTCAACCCTTCCCTCCAACGTCTGTATCAGCGAGCCATTGAGCTGCTGCTTGTATACCTCCTCCTTTACTTTTCATGTCAATCCAATGCCTGGGCCATCTTGTTTTCTCCAATGACGTCCTCTGTGGCTGCCGACCTCTGGAATTGGATGAGATGACGGGTAATTTGGCGGATCCCATTGGAGGCTGCACCGGACACAGGAGAATAAACAACATGTTCTGGGGGGCGGACATCAAAAAACCCTCAAAGAAGTGAGTTCACGAAAAGGGAAGGGAAGGAGAGGACAGAAAATTCAGATAACGACGCAGAGAGGGTCAGAGAGGCCAGAAAAAATGTGGGGAGGAAGCAAGTCATGGAGAAGCCGCTAAGACAAGGAGCCCAAGACCAAAGAGGGGGCTACGTTTCATTGACACAGGGTGGGCCGGGTGGTCTTCCGTGGCACCAGCGGCTCCCCTGCTCTCCCCCCCCCCCCCCATTTTCCCAGAACATCACCGAGCAAATATCAGCTCTCCGGGAAACCTGACGCCTGGTTCATAACCTCCGGCTGCCGTGTGTAAACATGCAGGTGTGCTTCTGCGGGGATTTCCCTGATTTGGCAGTGTCGACATGAGTAGGAATCTCGAAATATCCTAAGAGCTTTGGTTTCTGCACCTCTTCGGCCTGCTGAGAACGGGGATCCGTGGAACCTTGGGCTCAGGGAGCGATTTCTGCCTCCAGACCACCTTCTCGTCTGGCTGCGGTTGCCGTCACCCTGTCGACACTGTCCCTGAGTCACTGGCCGTCTGAATGCGCACACGAGCTGCGTGGAAGGCAGTCTCTAGAGGCGCTGAGGGCAGACGGCCCGAAATGAACAGGGACATTCATGTATTCATCCGTTCGGTGAACACGCATCATCACATACCTTGTTCGACGAGGAAGCCGCGCTTGTGGGGGAAAGACTTGTTGGGGGCCACAGAGCTGGCACTTTCCTGTTTGCTCCTATTCTCTGCGGCAATAATATCAAAAGTATGTCTTTGGGGGAGACGGGTAGAGCGGCTCCTTTCCTGGGCTCTTGCAAGTGTAGACGGCACTACAGAGACTGTAGTGAGAAAGGCAAAAGAAATCAGATAATTATGGGGAGGGAGGGATTCTTCTATTACTTGGTTTAGGGTTGTATAGACACAGCCGGGGAACTCAGTAAAGTCCAGGGAATGCGTTGACCCCCTCCTAGCTCTGTGAAGCTCTGTGAAGCTTGGGGGGCCTTCAGGTTGTTCAGGCCCGAGGCGCCTAGGCCACAGTCTAAACACAGGTCCCTGTGAGCTTCGGCCTCAGGAAACTGGCAACTGCTCCTAGGAGATCTGCTGTGCCCCCCGTGAGGCCTCATGAGGCTGACACTGATCCCAGCCATGCCTTAGCCGAGCTAAAGCTCATAAAGCTGTGGAGGGAGTGAAATAAAGCCCAGTGCCTCTGCTGCCTTGAAGCTGGGTCTTGGCCATGCCCGAGCCTTGTGGCATTTGGTTAGAGATTTGGCTGAGGCCATGAGTTCCAGCATGCCTCCCCCTCCCTTATTACCAGCCCAACCAGAATCAACGATCGGCCGGTGCAAGGAAAAAAAAAAAAAATCAGGACTTAAAGCAGTTGCCAAGGTACCAAAGGCATCGGTTCCATTAAAGAGGGCTCCGGGTGAAAGAAAAAAATTAATCTCTAGAAGCTACAGGCCAAGAGTCCTCAACGATTGTGAGAACAGGGGGCTACTATTATTTTCTGTAAGTCCTTGGGTTCCTGATGGAGAAAGAGTACGGGAGGGTCAAGGCTGAGATGGGAAATCTTAGCAGCAAGTCCCGAGACAAGGTTAGGGAAGGCAGACAGATGGCGTGTATACACTGCAATCCTCACGTGGGTCAGGGGAGTAGGGAGTTCTGGGGCATCCAAGGGATCCTGGGCAGGTGTGGGGACTGCTTCGCGCTTAGAGAGATAGCGGGTAAGGAGTAATATTTGCAAAGGGACTACTAGGTACCAGATACTGTGCCAAATGTTAGACACGTTCTTTCATTTAATTCTCCTGTCAGCTCTCTGAGTGAGTTCTTACTATCTGGTTTTTGGAGATCAGAAAAACGCGGCTCAGAGACATGAAGTCACTAGCCCGAGGGCACACAGCTAGCGAGCGGCCATGTCCAGGAGTGAAACCCAAGTCTGTTTCACTTTATAGTTCTTTTAAAAAAAAAATTTTTTTTTAACATTTATTCATTTTTGAGAGACAGAGCAAGAGCAGGGAAGGGGCAGAGAGAGAGGGAGACACAGAATAGGAAGCAGGCTCCAGGCTCCGAGCCGTCGGCGCGGAGCCTGACGAGGGGCTCGAACTCACGAACTGCGAGATCATGACCTGAGCCGAAGTCGGACGCTCAACCGACTGAGCCCTCCAGGCGCCCCTCACGTTATAGTTCTTTTCACGGTCTCAGCTGCCTCCAAGGATAGGGAACGAAAAGTGCTGAAGCATGCATACCTCCACCCAGAGTCCCCTGATCACCTCCACCCAGAGTCCGGGAGGGAGGTGGGATAAAGAAGGCAGTGTAGCTGCAGAATGCTGAGAGCATTCAGGCTGATAAACATCCCCTCACTCCCCACTGGCCTCAGAATTCCCGGGAACGACACAGGCAAAGGCCAAGACAGTTCGCACTCGATACCGAAAAAGCAGGAGCAAGGGTGTGATGTCATTAGCACGCTATTTTCCCGGCCGTTTTCACACGGTTCCTGCCGCAGGAAGAGAGTCCATCACATCGCAGATGCTGGCCTAATGAGACTACGTACCACAATGCGGCAGAGGGCTCTCGAATCAATAGTGCTTTCTGGCACACACGTCCTTGGTAAAGCACTTTTGCAGGGTGGACATAAAAATAAATGTGCAATGTAATATTTAAGAGCAACCTTTCGCTATTAAGCTGATTGCCTATCAGGCCGTTACCTTTGCAATGGAAGCTCGCTAATTCACGCTCAGATAAAATCCCAACAGGCAGGTACATCGTGTAACCTACCCGAAACGCACTGCCGGGGGAAGAGGAAGGGGAATATGGGCGGGGAGGGTCTGCGGCCTTCTTCACTCAGGTGGCACCCTACAGGACTTCAGTCTCTGACTTTCCACCGTCCTAATAAACAGCAGGAAAATGTCTGTTGCCTTCCCGTGTTTCTGCAACGACCTTTCAGCCCCTACCAGGAATCGGCTGAATTTAAGGAGCCTTACGGACAAGCCCAGCTCAGAGAGCTGGTATCAGAAAATGAAAACTCTCTCTGTGCTTTTACCAATCAATTCTTCATGCGGAATAGTATCTGACCCAACAGCCACTCTCGGTTTGTTTCATCTTTTCCCGGCAGGGAGAAAACTCTTCACATGCTTAATTATCACCTTTCTAAGCCTACGTCCAGAGATCTCCCAGGATTTCTGATACAGCACGTTCAAAAAATGACGTGAGGGGGGAGGGGGCTGGGTGAAATACGTGAGGGAGATTAAGAGGCACACACTTCCAGTTATGAAATAAATAAGTCACGAGGATGAAAAGCACAGCTTGGGGAATATAGTCACTAATATCGTCATAACTTTGTGTGCTGACATACGGTAACCAGACCGATCGCGGTGAGCATTTTGTAACGTACGTGAATGTCGGATCACTACGTTGTACACCAGAAACGAATATAATCTTGCATGTCAACTATACGTCGATGAAAACACAAAGAGCAGAAGCAAACAAAAAGTAGCAAAAAAAAAAAAAAAATGGTGTGATGGCAAGTCCTCAATCTGTCCCTAGTCCTTCAGGTGGCCTAATGAATGGGGGCATTTGAAAAACCTGTCCCATCCCTGAGCACTTCTGCCGGCAGTCTCTGCACAGATCCTTAAAACAAAAACGGGATGTGCAATGATTAGAAGCATCTGTCTGTTCTAATCCTCAGCCGTCGGCGGCGGCTTTTCAAGTCTCGCCTTGATGGCCCAGATCCCAAATACGTTCCTACTACGTGAAAGGCAGTCTTCGCTTCCATGCTTGAAAAAGATGAGTTCTAAGCATCAGACCAGGCTAACTGTGTCCTATGAAACAATGATTAGAACGTGCATTGGGGCGCCTGGGTGGCTCAGTCGGTTAAGCGTCCGACTTCAGCCAGGTCACGATCTCGCGGTCCGGGAGTTCGAGCCCCACGTCGGGCTCTGGGCTGATGGCTCAGAGCCTGGAGCCTGTTTCAGATTCTGTGTCTCCTTCTCTCTGACCCTCCCCCGTTCATGCTCTGTCTCTCTCTGTCTCAAAAATAAATAAAACGTTAAAATAAATAAATAAAACATAAACATTTAAAAAAAAAAAAAAGAACGTGCATTTATTGAACACATACTATGGGCCGGGCCAACTGTCAAGATGTCTTCCTAACATTATTGGATTTGATCCTCCCATTTTCTTTATCACCATTTCACATATGAGGGAAACTGAGACTCAGAGAGTCTAAGTAATTTGCCCAAGTTCACGCAGCTGGTAAGCCGGAGAACTTGGCCCGTAGCCCAGGTGGCTCTGACCCACCGTACAGATTCTTTAGTTATTGATTTCACTGCCTACAGAAAACATGGCAACCCTGTTCAAGACTTGGCGGGTTACTCGAGGCTCTAGCAACTCCCACTGTGGAACAACCGAAGGCAAGTACAGGTCTCACGCAGTGATCAGCAAACACTCCAGTAGGATAATAGTTGCCTCGCATGGCACTATATCCGTTTGATGTTTTCAACCGCAGATGTACCGGTGTAGTTTAATACAGCGCCATTAGAAACCTTTTCTATGAGGGGAGGCCCGGGTGGCTCAGTCAGCTGAGCGTCTGACTTCGGCTCAGGTCATGATCTCACAGTTCGTGTGTTCGAGCCCCGCGTCGGGCTCTGTGCTGTCGGCGCCGAGCGTGCTTCGGATCCTCTGTCTCCCCCGCTCTCTGCCCTTTGTGCGCTCGCTCTGTCGCTCTCAAAAATAAATAAGCCTTTAAAGGAAGAGAAAACCTGTCTATGCAGACTGTGTTGTTGGGCGAATTCCTGGGCGGAAAATGTATATTATTACAGTGAATTCCCCTGAGGGTGACCAAGAACACAGAAGGAAAGAAAGCAATTGCCCAACCAGATTCTGAGTTTTAAATGCAGCTTTTTCAGAGCAGGGACAAAATGAATTCGTGCAGGAGGTAACCAGATGGTGGGGACAAGGCATTGCTTGCCTCAGTGGGCTCTCAGGAGAGGTAAGGAAACAGGTTTTCTGAAATATATAAACTAACCCAGCTGTTCTGTTTAGGCTCTCTGGCTGCAGTAGAGTCTGGAGTTGAACTAAATACTGAGTCTGAAAACCTACCCAGCCACACCCTGACACAAATTCTTTTGCCGTAATGTTAAAAATGTTAGAGGTTAGGGGCGCCTGGGTGGCTCAGTCGGTTAGGCGTCCGACTTCGGCTCAGGTCATGATCTCGCGGTCTGTGAGTTTGAGCCCTGGGCTGACGGCTCGGAGCCTGGAGCCTGCTTCGGATTCTGCATCTCCCTCTCTCTCTGGCCCTCTCCCGTTCATGCTCTGTCTCTCTCTGTCTCAAAAATAAATAAAAGTTAAAAAAATTTTTAAAAAATGTTAGAGGTTAAAAAACTACGTGAATACTGCGTATTTGGTGGAATCTCTTCATGGCATCAGTCGGGGAGAGACTCGGGATGGAATTATAAGCTAATCGTGAGTTGTGGGACTTTTGCATAGATTAGTACTCTTCAAACTTTAATGTGCCTGCCAGGCACATGGGATCTTGTTAAAATGTAGATTTCGACCCAGCTAGTCTGGGGTGGAGCTTGAAATGGTGCCTTTTTAACACGTTCCCATGTTATGCTGGGTGGCAAGGCTCAGTGTACCTTCTAAGGAGTGAGCTAGCTGGGCTGCTAGCTGAGTGAGGGAACCACCTACGTCAGGGGAGGATACTACTGTGTATTCGTGTTGAATGGAAAACATGGACTTTGTTTTTTAAGTGACCACGTGGACTTCATCAAAATTAATTTTTTTTTGCCCATCAAAAAATAGGAAGAAAATGCCACGCCTCAGAGTGGGAGACACTAACTATTCGCGATACATCTATCTGATAAAAGGCTCGTGGGAAGTATGTACAAAGGACTCCTACTACTCAAACATGAGACGACGACCCAACAAAAATGGGCAAAAGGCTTGCACAGACTCTTGACTAAAGAAGATACATGAATGGCCAATAAGCTCTTGAAAAAGTGCTCAATGTCGATAGCCCAGAGGGAACCATAATGATCTGGCAAGGGTGTGATACAGCTGGAAGGCTCAGACACCGATGGGGGAGGTGTAAAGACTTACAGCCTCTTCAAACACCTGGCAATTTCTTGTAAAGTTCGACATAGATCTTCCCGATGGCCCAGAAATTCCACTCTTTAGTGTTGTATTCGAGAAATGAAAAACTTGTCTACGAAGACTTGGACAAGAGCCTTCATAGCAGCCTTATTCTTAATAATATCAAAGGATGACAGCAACGTAAAAACTCATCAGCAGGAGGACGGGAAACAATTTGTATTATATTCATCTAATAAAATACTACCGCTCAATAAAAAGGAATTAACTGTTAATATATGCAACAACACGAAGGAGTCTCAAAACCATTGCGAGAAGTGGAAGAAGTCAAACACAAAAGAGTAGATACTTTAGATTTCCATGTATATGAAATCCTACAAAAAAAATAAAACTAATCCATTGTGACGGATATCAAAAAAGGGTTACATACATATTGTCTACTTTAAATGAACATTTCCCCTCTAATTTCAAAGTCATGTGGTTCACTGAAGAAAACACTGAAAAACATAAAGAAGGAAATAAATTAAATACTCCTTTTTTTCCACCGAAGGCCACGATTAATGTTTTGCTATATATCCTTCCAAAAATATTTTCTCTTCATATTTATAAATATTTAAGTCTTACCTGAAACGGATTGCTTATCATTATTTTTCAATTTTGAAAACTTTCCCATGTTAATATTTTTCACTGGAATGGGTTTTAATGGCTGATTAGGATTCTCTCATATGGATACGGCATGACGTTTTTATTAATAGACGGACACTCTTCCAGAAAGCTTTAGTCACTCACAGTCCTACTCAATGTATATAATAATAGCATTGATCTCATTTGCTTACATACAACATTGGCAAAACTATATATACTATCAATGCTGTGTCACCTTGATATAGTAACTCGTGGTTTTAATTTTCCTTGCATTGATTATTTTGTGGTTGAACATTTTTTTGCCACTTTTACTTTATTATGTTTTAATTGCCAGATTATATTATTATTATCTGTTCCTCTACGGGCACGTTTACTTTTTTCCTTATTGATTTCCAAGTGATCTTTATATATTAAGCCTAATAGCTTGTTGTTTGTTTTGGTTTGTTTTAGTGAGCTCTATGCCCAACGTGGGGCTCGAACTCATGACCCTAAGATCAAGAGTCACATGCTCTACTGACTGAGTTGGCCAGGCACCCCAAGGCTGTATCTTTTATCACGTGCATGGCCAAAGTTTTTCCTCTTTTATCACTTGAACTTTAACTGTCTCCGTGATAAATTTGTTATGCAGGTTAATTTTTATGTTGTCAAGCCCATCAATGCTTTTCATTTTTCTTTCTAGTAATAACGGGAAAAAAAAGAATCATTAAAAAACTTTACATTAATTTGCTCCAATATGTCTCAGAAATATTGATATCCAGAGAGTACAAAGAGCTGGCTAGGACCAGGGAGAGAAAAAGGGATGGGCTTGTTGAAGATAACACCCTGCCAGGATCCTGGAGGATTATTAGAAGCTATACAATTGGGTGGGGGGGGGGGGGAGGCCGTGGAAGTTTGGAACCTGATTCCAACCCTTTCAGCAACATTAACAAATGGATCTCAAATAGGCAGGATGCCGAAGGTCAACTCGCCTGATGATAGAGATCTGTCTAATGTACTTCTCTGCCTGCTGTGCAGCACTCTGAGGCCAAGGGTCTTGCCAAATAATTGCTATGGAGGCAGCTCACTGCTTGTGGCACCGGGTACCAGATGCGTCCCGTGGACCATTCATTACCTAGACTGACCCCAGCAAGGATCATTGCTGTCACTAGGGTAAATGGCTTTATCAGTGAGGCCTAATTACCACTCAGCGCCATAATAATTTCGTATGTCATTACAGACGTGACCAATGAATTCTGACGTAACCTCCATTGATTCCCAACACACCGCCCCTCCGGGCTCAGTCTGCAAGTGGTTCCTTGTGCAGGAGAGCCTTTCGACCAACTCCACCTGACCCATATTCTACCTAGCCCAATTTTGATGAACACTCTGAGGCATTACAAAGACCAAGCTCAGTACACATATTTACAGACCACCTCCATGGTTTCAGTGTCTACCCATTACAAACTCACAGCTCTGGATGTAACTTCAACTCCGTGTTTGATGTAGTACATATACGATACTAAGAATATAAATGTGCCACGCAATGGGAGCAAAGGAGCCATTTTCCTCTGCTTCTAAATGTGTACTCTCTCTCTTTTGGCGACTCAAAGTGTGGTCCAGGGACCAGCACCCTGGGCAGCATCTGGGAACTCGTGAAGTATGCATAATTTTAGCAGATATCCTAAATCAGAATCTTCATTTTAACACTGACCATTGTCACGGGTGATTAATATACAAATTAACATTGGAGAAGCATTCCTCTAGACTTCATCAAGTGCAATTAAAAGAAGACATAAATTAAAAATTGCTACGCTGGTCTAGCCCAGGAAATGTCTACCTAGGTAGTTAACTCACG
The DNA here is from genome assembly GCF_018350175.1 of Felis catus. Taxonomy (NCBI): domain Eukaryota; kingdom Metazoa; phylum Chordata; class Mammalia; order Carnivora; family Felidae; genus Felis; species Felis catus. The sequence goes on along the minus strand of NC_058386.1, from coordinate 113,367,000 downwards.
CTGGTGACATCTAGTATTTTGACGGCCTCTGTACATTCTAGAAAGCAGTCTACTATCACTCTAAGATCCCCTTTGTGAAGGGTAAATATGTCTTATAGGCTATCCTTTGCTAAGCCCGACTGATTTCCATCCACATTCTCTGCCTCTCTCTTACCCGGTTAAAATCAATACTGCCCATTCAAGAATTTCAGGTGAGTTTCGTATGGTTGCTTCCTATTGGCTTAGATTTTGGTTACCTGAAATGGTTTGATATCATTGCAAACTTGGACATTTTTTTCTGGGTACTCTTATCTCCAAATTCATATGCTAATAAAAACACTGGTGCCAGAGTTTACTCAAAGAGATTCTACTGTTTGTTCACTCATTCAATAAATATCTAGGAAAGATAACTAGCTAGCTATGCAATGACAAGTCAGAGAGATCACAGGCAAAGACAGGACATTCACAAGTAAACAGGTTCTTTGTAATCCAATATGATAAGTGGTATGAGGGGGGAAGTATTAGGTTGGACATATTGTATTGTCAATGCTTGACCATTTTTATAAAGCGTAATTTCATACGGTTTGATTTAAGCTGGGACATTAGGGGCAAGGAAAATCTGGCTCTGTGAAAAAGGACGATGAGAACAATCTCTGCATACAAAGTAGTCTCTATTTAACTGTACCTTTTATTTCCTATCTCTAAGCTGATTTCCTGACCATGGATAAAGCCCTCTGTCTCTTCGCTTTATTCTTTTAATGAGTAGTTTATGGGTTTTATGATAAAATGTCACCATTTTTTAGAGGCCACTTCTTTGCTGTTGATGATAGATATCTGGTCAATTCTTTTAGTTAATTTCGAACACAAAGCGTTATAAATAGACGGTGCTGAGGCTTGTTATTAGGGTGGCCAGATACTCTCAAAACGTGGCATAACCTCAGTATCGACCAGTTTACTCTTTGATGAACACTCTATCTAGAAGGCAGTCTCTCTATTCCATGCAACATTCGAAACATTTCTGCAATAAGAGCTTCCTCTGACATCAGGAGAGATCTAAGGAATTAATTCCTGGAGAAGTCTGCACATTAGGAACGAGCAACAGAGATTCTGAGTGAAGGGGCCAGGGAAGGGAGGATATCAGATGCTTAGGGGTAAGGTCAATGCCACTGCAATTTCAAACTATATAGTGAATGAATCATAATTGGAATATCTTTTCTGAAGCTGGCTAGAACATTAGCCTGTAAGGTATTTGACAGTGAGAACTTTGATTAATATTCAGCAGTATCGTATTGTGATAATGAGACTAAATGAAATCCTAGACTCGTGTCACATGCACAAAGGCACATACCCTACAGGTGTATTTTAACCACTACTTACGACACAAACATCTGGCTCATTACAAGAACATGTTACGATACTGCTGAATATTAATCAAAGTTCTCACTGTCAAATACCTCACAGGCTCATGTTAAACTTTCAGGAATTCCGCACACCAGTTGTGAAACACAATCATTATTAGATAATGTAGAGTCAAAGAACGGTCCAAGGCCTACAACGCCTACCAAAAGCTAAAAGGACAGCACTGTTGCAATCGGTAGGGTTGACGGTATAAGGGGTCTTAGTTTCATGATGCAATTTGTGTGAAGGCGAGAAATAGTTTAACATAGTCCACATACCCGACTTAAGAACAAGAATCTGGGGGGGGGGGGTAAGAGAGGATTGGGTTGCAACTGCACTTGCCAACTCATGGTTAAATTGTAACCATGCGATGGTTACGGACGGAAGTTTGGCAAAAACCAACAAGTGCGATGGAGTGAGAATGAGTTGGCTGCAACATTTTTTAATAAAGAGAACTGTAATTTTATTTTGGCTTGTAAGTCACGTGGTATACATCCTCGATATCAGTAAAGTTTAAATAGGCTACGTATACACGCATACATTCCCCCCCTCCGCCCCCAGAGCCGGGCGTTAAAACGTTACCGGGCCAAGGCTGGTTAGTTGGCCAAATTCAAGCCATCTTTCGAACTGAGCAAAAGAGCTCTTTTAAGCTAAATATAGGCACAACTGAGAATGAATCTGACAATCACTGCTGTTGCCCTTATGGTAAAACAATCAGAGTGAGCAGTGCGTCCCAGATCAGACTGATTGGCTGGTGGACGAGTTCAGCCCAGTGGTTTTTTGGTTGTTTAGAAAACAAGTGTGACTGCTCAAAAGTCATACTCATTAGACAGTTCCTGTTACACGGGTGGAGAAATTGAGACCATTTGGATGACATTTGACAATGAGACAAATGACAATTTGAACTCAAGACTCTATCTGAGCATATCAAGAGCTTAAACAACACAAGCAACTCTGTAGGTTTTGTGTATGCCAATTTGGCTAATTTGAGAAGCTGCCCGTCGGGTCTCACTATACATCCTTGTTTGCTTGTGTGTTCACGTGTTCTGGGTTGGAGGAAGGGATCCATTCTGTGTCTGGGTAAATAAATGTGGATAGAATTTTGTGTCTGCAGGCACACGTTTTGAAGAAGTCTTCAGGTTTAAGAGCTGTTTCTAGCTACATGAAGGAGATACGTTTATGCACACGCGCGCACACACACGCACACACACACAAAGGGACTGAAAAGCCATTCAAAATACCACAAGCTATACTTCCGCTAAAGAGGTTCTCATCAGGGGTAAAAAATAACTTTGAAAATTTAATGGAAAGCTTGTGTTATTACTGTTCCCCAGTAGGAAATAACTGCTACCTTTTGTGAAAAGGAGGGGGGGAAGTCGATGGCTCTACTCTCTACTTTCTTAAGAAATCCTGAATATCTTTTGAGGGCAGTCAGTACATTTCAACAAAGCCTACATTTGAAGACATTTTAAGCCCTGAAAACTTAAGTACAAGTTTACTAAGGCCTTAACCAACGTGTCATTTGACAAATCCCGTGCATATGTATGTGAATGTGAGTGTGGGGAGAGGGGGGCAGGGAGGCCGGGAAGGAACGGGAAAGAACCCTGGAGGTATCGCCGTGTTCTAACGCTTCTCAAATCTGCTTTCTTCATTCCTTCAGTCATCCAACGAGTGTGTACTCAGTAGCTACAACTTCTCTTGGAGTTTACATTACATACTAGTTTGGGAAGACAGACAATAAACAAATGAGGAAACAGAATAAAGAATTTTTGGAAAAATCCAAAGGACCCAAACGTGTGATTGGGGGATGATGACTTGAGAAAGAATGGGTAGGGAGGCTGCCTCTAAGAAGGCGCCATTTCAAGTGAGATCTGAAGAATGAGAATGAGGATATTCTAGGCAGAGAAAATTGCAAACACACAACTCTTGAGACGGAGAAAGGTATCGAGGGACATAAACAAGGACCCTATGGTAATAATACAGGCAAGACTTTTAGATTCTGCTTTTCCATCGAATGAGTACAGAATACCTTTTTTTGCTATTATAATAGGATGAACACCAGTAACATCAATAATTGGGAGATAATTGTTTTTCTAAATAAAGTTTTGTTGGAACACACATAGACTCATTCATTTATATATCGTCTATGGCTGCTTTCGCTCTGCAGTGGCAGAGGTGAGTAATTATAACAGAAACCACATGGTCAGCAAGTCCCTAAAATAATTATCTGGTCCTTTTATAGAAAAAGTTTACTGGGGCACCTAGGTGGCTCAGTCGGTTAAGCTTCCTACTTCGGCTCAGGTCATGATCTCACGGTTCGTGGGGTTTGAGCCCTGCATCGGGCTCTGTGCTGATGGCTCAGAGCCTGGAGCCTGCTTCGGATTCTGTGTCCCCCTCTCTCTGTGCCCCTCCCCTGCACACACTCTGTCCCCCTCTCTCTCTCAAAGATAAATACACATTAAAAAAATAAAAATGAAAAAAAAATTAAAAAGAAAACAGAAAAAGTTTACTGGTTCCTGCTTTGAAGAATTAGTTGATTAGGGTACCTACTGTGTGTCAACCTTATTATGGACACTGGGTAGACAGAGATGAATGAGACATTTTCTCTGCTTTCTCTGGGATAATGGCCCAATTATCCAGACCTTGAGAACTCTCCTAGCTCCCTCCTCCTGTGCCTGTTTGAAATCAGTGAGGATATAGAAAATTTGAACACCATCAAATAACTTAACCTTGCTCAGAGAGCCTTCTACAGTGCTAATCATACTCTACCTTATGATATGCTCACTCAGGTATATTTTGAAACCTCTACCCCTGTATTGAAGCTTCTTAAGAGAAGGGATGTTACCATCTACATAAAGCAGATACTGGTCTGTCGTTTCCTTTTCTTGTAATGTCTTTATCTGGTTTTGTTATCAGGGTAATTTTGGCCTCATAAAATGAGTGGGGAAGTGTTCCCTCCTCTATTTTTCTGACAGAATCTGTGCAATTGGTATTTTTTCTTCCTTAGACATTTGATGTAATTCATCAATGAAGCCGAGTGGGTTTCCTTGCTGGAAGGTTTTAAATTAAGAATTCAATTTCTTTAATGGATGTCATGATATTCAGATTTTCTATTTCCTCTTGTGTCAGATTTGGTAATATGCTCGTCTCAGCACATTTTTTGTTTAAGTTAAAATTATTGGTATGTATTTGTCCCTATTATACTGTAATGAATGTCCTTCTAGGCACTGCTTTAATTGCTTCCCACAAATAGTGATATGTTGTGTTTTTATTTTCATTCAGCTCAAATGTTTTCTAACTTCCCTTGTGATTTCTTCTTTGACCCATGGCTGTTAAGAAGTGTGTTGTTTGTATCCAAAATATTGGGGGATTATAGTAATTTTCAATAAGTGTTTATTGATTTCTAATTTAATACTGTTTGTGGGCAGAAAACATACCCTATGTTGTTTCAGCATTTGGAAAGCTATTTAGGCCTGTTTCATGACCTAGAATATGATAGGCCCCATGTGCCTTTGGAGAGAATGCGTGTGCTGCAGCTAATGGATATAGTAGTCTGTAAATTTCAGCAAGGTCAAGTTGTTTGATGGTGTTCACGTTTTCTATGTTCTTTCTACTCGTTTAACCAGTTACTGAGAGAGCAATGTTAAAATCTGCAACTAAGATTATGCTCTTGCCTAACTCCTATTTTGGTTCTGTGAAGTTTGCTATGTAACTTGATGCATAAACATTTATGATTGTTATATCTTCCTGATAAATTGATCCTTTCATCATTACAGAATGTTCCGGTTTATCACTGGCAATGTTCCTTGTTCTGAAGTCTACTTCTTTAAATGTTTATTTATTTATTTTCATGGGGGAGGGGCAGGGAGAGAGGAGAGAGAAGATCCCAAGCTGGCTCCATGCTATCAGCACAGAGCCCTATGCGAGGCTCGATCTCAAGAACCATGAGATTGTGATCTGAGCCGAAATCAAGAGTCAGCCCGCTTAGTCAACTGAACCATCCAGGTGCCTCTGAAGTCTACTTTTTTTTGATGTTAAATAGCTACTTAAGCGTTCTTAAGTGATCAATATTTACATGGTGTATATTTTTCTTTTTGTTTTTCCTTTTTTTTTTTTTTTTACTTTTAATCTGTGTGGGCATATTTAAAGTGGGTCTCTTAGAATGTTTGGTTGAACCTGCCTTTTTTATTAGTTTGACAAAGTTTGCGTTTTAATTGGTATGTTTAGACTATTTAAATTTGATGTAACTATCTGTATGCTTGGGTTTAAATTTACCCTATGAATATTTTGTTCTATTTACCTTACCTGTTCATTCTCTTTTCCTCTTTTCCTCTTCCTTTATTTTAAGTTTATTTATTTTGAGAGAAACCGAGAGAGCATGAATGGAGGAGGTGCAGAGAGGGAGAGAGAGAATCCCAAGTAGGCTCCGCAATGTCAGTGCCGAGCCGAATGTGGGGCGTGAACCCAAGAAACTCTGAGATCACGACCTGACCCAAAATCAAGAGTTGGTCACTCAACTGACTGAGCCGCCCAAGCGCCCCATTTCCTGTTTCCTTTTGTTTTTGTATTTTGGGTTTGTTGTTGTTGTTGTCTGTTTTTTTGTTTTAAGATAGATTTTTTTTCTCTCCTGTTGGCTTATTAGTTTTATTTCTTGTTTCTCATCTTAATTGATGCTCTGGGGTTTGAATATGCATCTTTAACTTGCTACAGTCTATGTTGAATATTAATATATCACTTCATGTATAATGTAAGAATTCAGCAACATCCCTCCCCAACGTTATGCCATTATTTTCATACATTTTACTTCTACACGTTATCTAAACCACAATACATTACTATTTAATTTTTTTTAAATTTTTTTTAACGTTTATTTATTTTTGAGACAGAAAGAGACAGAGCATGAACAGGGGAGGGTCAGAGAGAGGGAGACACAGAATCTGAAACAGGCTCCAGGCTCTGAGCTGTCAGCACAGAGCCCGATGTGGGGCTCGAACTCACGGACCATGAGATCATGACCTGAGCCGAAGACTAATTTTTTTTAAACACTCATGTATTTTGTTTAAAAATAATGAGACGTTTTACAATATTCAGCATTCTCTTTATTCCTTTGGGTAGATCTGAGTTTGCACAGGTATTATTTTCCTTCGGCCTGAAGAATATTTCTTGTCAATTGTCTCAGTCTGTGTTTGCCTGAAAAAAAGAAAACAGTCTAGGGGCGCCTGGGTGGCTCAGTCGGTTAAGTGTCCGACTTCATCTCAGGTCATGATCTTACAGTTGGTGAGTTCGAGCCCTGCATCAGGCTCTGTGCTGACAGCTCAGAGCCTGGAGCCTGCTTCGGATTCTGTGTCTCCCTCTCTATCTCTCCCCCACTTGCACTCTGTCTCTTTGTAAAAAATAAATAAACATTAAAAAAAAATTTTTTTTAACCCAGTCTAGATTGACAGGTGTTTTTTTCTTTCTTTCCGCATTGTTTCTGATAGAGAATCAGGGTCTATTTTTACTTTTCATTTTTGACATGTAATGCTTACTTTTTAAACTATTTTTAACATTTTCTTTTTATTACTAGTTATCATGTGCCTTGGTGTGGTTTACTTCGTGTTTTTTTTTTCTGCCTGTGCTAGGTTGAGCTTCTCATATCTGTACATTTACATTTACGTTCTTCATCAAATTTGGAAGATATTTGGCCATGATTTTTTGAAATATTTTTCTGCACTCTCCTTCCCCTCTGGAAATGTGATTATACATTTGCTTTGTCTCTTGATATTGTCCCAGACATCATTGAAATTCTGATCTTTTCAGTCATTTTTCTCTATGCTTCGGTTTATATAGTCTCTACTGTTGCTACGTCTTCAAGTTCAATGACATTTTCTTCTGCGGTGTTTAATATGCTCCGAAAATTCTCCGACAAACATTTCATGGCACCTATTGTATTTTTCAGTTCTCAAATTTCCATTTAGTTCCTTTATAGAGGTCCGATCTCTTCTCATTATATATGTATATGTTTTCCTTTACATCTTGAACATATTTGTACGACTTGTTTTAAAATCTTTGTATGTTAGGGGCGCCTGGGTGGCGCAGTCGGTTAAGCGTCCGACTTCAGCCAGGTCGTGATCTCACGGTCCGTGAGTTCGAGTCCCGCGTCGGGCTCTGGGCTGATGGCTCAGAGCCTGGAGCCTGTTTCCGATTCTGTGTCTCCCTCTCTCTCTGCCCCTCCCCCGTTCATGCTCTGTCTCTCTCTGTCCCAAAAATAAATAAACATTGAAAAAAAAAAAAAAATTTTTAAAAAAATCTTTGTATGTTAATATGCCAATTCTGAGTCTAAATTTTTGACTAACTTTCCCCTGGCTATACATATTTTCCTGATACTTTGAAGGCCTATCAATTTTCGATTGGTTGATGGATATTATAAAAGTTACCTTGTTGTGTGTCCACATTTGAGTATCTTCCTTTAATGAGGAACTTGTTTTGGAAGGCAGTGATTTCACTCATAGATCAGCTCGATCACTTTATGGCTTTCGAAAAAACTTTGTTAAGTGGAATCTAGAGTAGTTTTCATTCTAGGACTATTTTAATCCTGCTACTAAGGTGTGATTATTTTGGAGGCCAACTCATTTGCCTAAGGGAGTGCTGATCCAAGACTGAAGCTCCGGCGTGCCTTGAAAGGAGCCTGTGCTCCTAACCAATATGATGTCCAAAGATAAAGCTACCGGGAGGGGCTCAATTGATGGCAATGGCAGTGATTCCCACTGGAGTTTGGAGGGGCCGTCAGTTTTGAGCTGGGATGGTCAGAGGCCTTGCCGGGCAGGAGGCACCTGATCTGGCCCTCGAGGGTGGTGAGAATTCAAACTGGCAGAGAAGAGAGTAGAAAGATTTCTAGGTAGGGAAAATTCCAGGGACGCAGCTGTAGAAATGGCAATGCTCAAGGCAGGACTGGGACTGAATTATCCAGCTGGGCTGGGCTTCGTAGAGCAGAAATAAGGCAAAACAGCAGTAATGAGGGCCAATTCTGTCACTTCTCAGTGATGAAAATTGGGGCATGGACAGTTTGGGGAAGCTTTATACTTCCCCATGGTGGTTCCGCAAAGCTTTACGGGGCAAATTTGAAGAAAGCAGAGCCACCCAGCCTATTAACTGAACTGGAGCCACGTTCAAGGGCTAATGGAAAACACATAACGTACCGTTTCTGGTCCGGCTTTTTGTAAAGTAATAAATTGCTTCGAAAATACAGTACTTATGCAAATGTGGTATTACTATCAGTTACCACATTTACATAACCATCTGCTACATTTTCAGAGCTAAGCTCAGAAATCTTTCCACTCCAAGACTCTAGATAAGGCCTTGCAATACCTATCAGGCTATGTCCCACCAACAGACTTTGAGGATGGCCAGGAATCCATCCTATGAGTATTAAATCAAAAACCATCCGGACAAAATGCTTATTAATAGATTTTCAATTAATTAATCTTGGGCTTGGACTTTGCCTGCCATTTCTACCCCACCATTTGCTAAATACACACCATCCTGGCCTGGAAACTTCCTCTGGCTGCCATGCACTCAGAACCTGGCAAGGTGCAAACAGAGCTTCACTCACTTCATCACTTGTTCAATCAATCGACCAATAACAAACATTTATTGAGCATCTATGATGTGTCAGACACGGCTCTAGGAGCTGGACATATAGATATGAACAAAACGGACAAAAAATGCGTGTCTTCGTAGACCTTACCTTCTAGCGAGGGAAACAGAAACGAATTGACCTCAACTGTGTCAGATGGTGATAGCAAATGAAAAAGAGCTAACGCAGGACAGACGGACAGGGTGTGACTAGGTCTGGGAAGCTTTTCTGATGAAGTGACATTTAAGCAGGCCTGAAGGAAGTCAGGGAATGAGCCACGCGTGTGTCTGGGGGAGGGCACCCCAGGCAGAGGGAACAGTAAGTGAAAAGCATCTGAAGGAAAAGCTTGCCTGGCACATTCAAAAACGAGCATGAGGACAATGTGTCTGGAACACAGCGAACAAGGAGGAAAGTGGCAGGAGCTCAAGTTCGAGAAACAGGCAGCCACACAATCATATAGACTATGGGAAGAAGCTGTCTTTCACTCAGGGCGAGAGAAGAAGACGCTAAAAGGTTTGAGCAACGGAATGGCATGTTTCATCAGAGGTTCAGATTTAACTTTTTGGGAATAGGGTGTTTTATAAAATCATTCTCCAGTACGATGACAATTTCTAGAAGCTGAGCTTCTTTCTTACGGCTTCGCCTCCTAACCTAGAGTAAACGAAAGTTCTGTGATCGAACAGTTTCTTCCGCCCCAGGTCTATCCTTACCTGACTTTCCTCCAAAGTCTAATTTTAATAATGGGTACTACTTTGGGGGCACTGACTCTGGGCCCCGCACTCTCCTAAGCACCTTATATTAACAAATTCAATCCTCACCACGTCCCGAGGGGGTGAGTGCTATAATTAGACCTGTTCAACAGATGATGGAACTGGGAATTAGAGAGTTAAGTACTTGCTCAAAGCCACACTGTAAGTGTGAAGGCCAGCACGTAAACCTGCAATACTCCAAAGATCGTGTGCTTCTGCTCACTTGACCATCTGCCATTCCAGAACCACGCTTTCAGGTGAGACCTGAAACCTGTGGACAAACCTCCTGGCCTCACTGCCTCCCTAGATCTCTGCCTCCTGTCTGCCCTTCCACGGGGGAACTTTTCCTCTGCTTCCATTGCTCTGAACTCCAAACTTGTTTGATGTGTTCCAATTTTACTGCTCCGGCTCCAAAGAAGTGGCTGTGATCTGGTTTCTAGGCTGCCCTTCAAAGCCACAGTGAATCTCACTCCATCCCCAGGAAATTTGCCTTCTTCCAGAACAGTAAGGTTTGGGTGTGCATCAGCTGGACAGCCTCATTCCTTGTAGTGACATTTCCTCTTGCCCCTCTGGGGAGTTCAGTTTGATCTCACTCTGAGAAGCCAGCAAATTCATCTGGAAGGTACAGGGCGTCTTCCTCTTACTAGTGTTCTAATTTGCACCCTGGAGAATGTGACCTTCTAATGCCCTTGGTAACGTCAAAACTCCGCCGGCGTCTGCGATCTTTCGACACCTCCTGACAAACGGAAGCAGTGCTTTCCCCAAGGTTCATCCTTTTCCTCCCACAGTTCACATATATATATATACACATAGGTCTGTGCACATACATTTTAACATATTAAGAATGCATTATCTGGCGGATTCTCCGTCTGTAGCTGATAAAATGCATTCGAAGAGGGAGCTGCCTGACGCTTCCCAAGTGCCTAGGTGTGGAACAATGACTTTGGGTGGCTCCAGAACTGGTTGAGCGTATGACGAGAGAGAATGCTAGAGTCAGAAGCGGAGCACCACCAAATGATTTATTTAAAGCCGCCCCGGAGACAAATCAGAAATTGTTAATATAATACATGAGCAAAGAAAAGTGATTGGAATATAAACTATTAGGAAAACTGGGAGAGGACCTAATTTGTATCGGATATGCAGCATTAAAATGTAATGAATTTTGTAAAGCCTGGAGTTTACTGCAACTGGCTGTAAATACATAGAGAAATAATTCATCTTCTTGTGCAAAAAAAAAAAAAAAATGGTGTTCAGATGGAAGGGTTGTTGTGACGCTTGCTCCAAAAGCTGCTTTGTTTTCAGAGTACAGCTCTTTCACCTCTTCGGTTTATTCCTAGATGTTTTATTATTTTTGATGCAGTTATAAACGGGATTGTTTTCTTTTTTAAAGAATTTTTTATGTTTATTATTTGTTTGGGGGGGGGGGGCAGAGAGAGAAGGAGATACAGAATCGGAAGCAGGCTCCAGGCTCTGAGCTGTCAGCACAGAGCCTGACGTGAGGCTCAAACTCACGCATCGCGAGATCGTGACCTGAGCCGAAGTTGGACGCTCAACCGACTGAGCCACCTGGGTGCCCCCCGGGATTGTTTTCTTAACTTCTCTTTCTGCCGTTTCATTATTAGTGTATAGAAATGCAATGGGGGGTGCCCAGGGGGTAGAGTTGGTTAAACATCCAACTTTTGATCCTAGCTCCGGGTCATGATGTCAGGGTCATGAGTTCAAGTCCCGCCTTGGGCTCTACGCTGGGCATGAAGCCTACTGAAAAAAAGAAAAAGAAGAGATACAATGGATTTCTGTACATTGATTTTGTGTCCTGTGACATTGAGTAAGGTCCTGTAATTATTACTGAATTCATTTATCAGTTCTAGTAGTTTTTTGGTGAAGTCTTTCGGGTTTTCTATATATAGTATCATGTCATCTGCAAATACATCAAAATGAAAAGCTTCTGCACAGCAAAGGAAACAACAAACGAAACTAAAAGCCAGTCTACAGAATAGAAGAAGATATTTGCAAATGACATATCCGATAAAAGGTTAGTCTCCAAAATATGTAAAGAACTCATATAACTCAACACCAAAAAACCTAATAATCCAATGAAAAAATGGGCACAAGACGTGAATAGATGTTTCTCCAAAGACATCCAGATGGCCAACCGACCCATGAAAAGATGCTCAGCATCACTCATTCTCAGGAAAGGCCAACCAACACCACAGTGCGATATCACCTCGTACCTGTCAGAATGGGTAAAATCAAAAACTCAAGAAACAGCAAGTGTTGGTGAGGCTGTGGAGAAAAAGAAACCCTTGTACTCTTTCGGTGGGAATGCAATCTGGTAGAGCCACTGTGGAAAACGGTGTGGAGGTTCCTTGAGAAATTAAAAATAGGACTATCCTATGACTGAGGACTCACACTACTGGTATTTACCCAAAGAATACAAAAACACTAACTTGAAGAAATATATGCACCCCCTGTGTTTATTGCAGCATTATTTACGACAGCAAAATGATGCAAGCAACCCAAGTGTCCATCGATAGACGAATGGATAAAAAAAGGTGGTACACACACACAGGTGTGCACGCACACACACAGACACACAGACACACACACACACACACACTGGAAAACTATTCGGCCACAAAAAAGAATGAAATCTTACTGTTTGCAACAACATGGATGGATCTAGAGTGTATAATGCTAAGCGAAATAAGCCAGTCAGAGAAAGACAAATACCATATGATTTCACTCATATGTGGACTTGAAGAAACAAAACAAATGAACATAGGGGGAAGAGAGGAAAACCAAGAAACAGACTCTCACCTATAGAGAGTCGATGGTTACCAGAAGGGAGGTGGGTTGGGGGGGGGTGAATGAAATAAGTGATGGGGATTAAGGAGGGCACTTGTGGTGACGAGCACCGGGTGATGTATGGAAGTGTCGAATCGCTCTGTTGTACACCCGAAACTAATACAACGCTGTACCTCAACTGCGCTGTAATTTTTTTAAAAAGCCGCTTTGTGCTTTTTGTCCACAAGGAATAGTGGGGTTATTTTCTAATATTTTCAGTCAAACACTCATCTATGTGTCATGGGCTTGATAAAGCCTTCAAGTATCAAATGGAATCTGTCACTGCAGAGGGCACTGAGGTGACCCCCCGAGGGTTCAAGGAGCTGGGTATCCCTCACATTCCTTTTGTCAGTCAAGGAAACTGAATTGATTGGTTAAGGGCTTTTCCGTCTGCTCTTCCCAGAAAAAAATATCTCCCAGTAAGCACTTGGCAAGCCTGAACCCACAGCTGGGCCAAGTGTTACAATTTTGTCTCTGGCTGTTTTCTTTCTGCCTCGGACCTCGAGATGCCTTTTCATCATAGCCCGGTGACACTGGGGGGCCTGGAGGATCCTTTCCCCTGGATTGGTAAGCTTCGTGGCTGCTTTCTTCCCGTTTTCCTTCTCTCCCCTTCTTTCATACCCACGCCAGCAGCTGGTGTGTGGTTGGTTAAGTGCAAATTCACTTCGGTGCTGACCAGCAGCAAACAAAGCTGAAAAGAGCTAGTTTCTACCTAAAGTGACATTCGGGGGAGCCACCGAGGGATGACGGCGCATGAATGGCTACTCTGGGATGGTGTTTTAACAGGCGTGAGAATCAGGCGGGTCTAAGGTCTCCGAGGAACTGTACCACCTTTTCCAGTTTTACCGAGAAAGAATCGACTACGTCACCGGATACACGTAAGGTGTATGGCATGGTGATTTGATCTCAATAGACTGTGAAATCATGACCACGATAGGTGTAGTCAACATCTGTCCTCTCATATGGATAAAACAAAACAAAACAAAAAAATCCTCCTTGTGATGAGAACTCATCTGGAATATAAGACAGATATTGGCCAGGTAGTATGTGAGGAAGCCACGGAAGGAGCTGAGAAGGGCAGGGTAGGGAAGGGAGGTGAAGGAGAGGGAGGGGACGAGATGAGATGAGAGGAGTAAAGGCAGTGAGCGCCACTCGCCGGAGAAAATTTCACGGAAGAGGAAGCCGTGGACCCGAGCTTTGAAGGATGAGTAACTGAGATACTTCGTGGAAGATCGAGGCAGAGACATGACGAATAAAGAGGGGGTAGGACGGCTCTAGACGGTATCATTCTCTCATTGCTATATCCGCCCCCCCCCCATAGTGCCTGGCATATAGTTGCCTAATCAGTATTTGGGGAAGGAATGAAAATAAGTGCAGGGCTTTGGGAGCAGACAGAAGAGAACTGCAAGATGTGAATGCTTAGTTTGGGTAGGTAAAGCGATGAGCTGCGTTCCCGTGAACACAACGCCATCTCCTCTGCCCAGGGATTCAGAGTCTCTGGTCCTCCCCAACCAAGGCATCCTAAGATACATCCCCTTCTCCCTGGGCTTCCCTCACTTTGACACTCTTCAGGATCGTGCTTTTTAGAAATACAGTGGCCTGAATAATGGTCATCAGTGGCTTAACTATATCTTTGTTCGGTCCTTGTATCATGTCATTGTTTCATCCTTCTCATGAATTCCTACTCTTCTCCCAACCCAGTTCTCACCGCGACCATGGGACATATGCAGGGAATTTCATCCCTAAGATGTTAGTGATGGTATCTGAAATTTGGCTCTCCAGTCGGAGACTATTAATAGCCCCCAAAGTGTGGCCGCTGGGGACTTAACTGTGGCCAGTTAAGACCCCCCCCCCCCCCCTGTTTGCCAACAGGACTTCAGAACATGCCGCTCTGGAGACAGTGAGTGTAGATAACGAGTTTCTACATACTTGGGTTCAAGTTTTAACCGTGACACTTAATCTCCAAATGACCTTAGGCCAATTTCGCTAGCTTCTAGATGCCTCAGTTTCCTTGTCTACAAAATGGGGACGATGAAAATTTATTCAAAAGATTGTCTTCAGAATTAAATATAATAATGCATGTAAAGAGCTTAACAGATGGAGAGGAAGCCTCATCTGTACCTGATATAAACAATTTAGATGATGAGCCTTGGATCTTTCAGTTGATGAGATTTAAATGAGATTTTGGATTTGAGCTGATGAGACGATCAGATTTAGATTTAGATGGTGTGACTTTGGACTTTGAGCTGATGCTATAATGGGATGAGATTCTTGGGAACACTGTGAATGTATTTCACACTTAGAAGGGATGAGTCATTGGAGGCCAGAGGACAGGTTGTGGTCGGCAGAATTCTAAAACGGCCTCCAGTACTCCCATCCCCCTTGGTGTATAATCCCTTCTCTTGACTGTGGGCAGAATCTGTGAATGTGATGCCTATCACACCTGTGATTACACGATGTGATACGTGTATTACATGTATGGTAAAGATGAAGGAGCTTTACAGATGTAATTAAGATCCCTAACCAATTTGACTTTGAGTTAATCAAATGGAGACTATTCTAGGTGGATCTGACGTAATAAGAGGAGCCTTTTAAAGGAGAGTGTAGAGATCAGAGACAGAAGTCTCTCTCCTGCTGGCCTTGAAAAACCAAGCTGCAAGGGGATGAATTCTCCCCCAAACCACATCTAGGCTTGAAAGAGAACGCCAAGCCTCCGGTGAGACTGCAGCCCCAGTGACACCTTGAGTGTAGACTGAGACTGAGCAAAGGACCCAGTGAAGCCACTAAGTTTGCAGTGATTTGTTACACATCATAGGTGCTTAATGAATGACAGTTCCCTTGTACTGCTTGTCTGGATCTCTGAGTGCCTGGTACTTACAACTTCTGTCTTCCATTACATGGATTTCTTCCTCTTGCGTCCCACGCTTGCCATCAGACCTGATCTCCCACGACTTGCCTTAAGTGTTCCCGGTTTCCACATACCCAACCCTGCCCTGTCTGAGCTCTGCCTGGAGGTCACAGCGTTCCCCTGGCTCCTCTGTCCCTGTAGCCACAGCTACTCAAGGGGCTGGTGCTGTTTATCCTTGAAAGACTCTTCTCTACATTCCTTTGCTCTTACTTTGGTTGGCAACCTTTGGTGAGGCCTCAGAGTCCCTTTGGCTGTTCTAGCCAGATGTCTTCCACTCAGGGAGTTTCAGCTGCCATTGTTGACGGTTTCTTAATGGGCTTGTCATGGAGGCGTGACAGCTCCTGAGGGTGCTGTCCTATCACTTCAATGCTTAGTCCCTGGTGCCTCACAGTAATTAGTTAATCTTCCCAAAGCTCCTCGTGCCTTTGTGCCAGGCGGGCACGGGAGCACTCCGCCCGATCTCAGGCCTGTGGGCCAAATCTAGGGCGCAGCTGTGGGTGTGCTGGGCCACAGTCGCCCCCTTCGCATCTTCAGGGGCGTGCATGGCCTTGGACCTAAGCCGAGGGTTGGATCTTTTCCTCCGATGCAGGAAGCACCCAGACGACGGAGAGTGCCATCTCCTCGGCTGGCCTCATGGCTCCCCAAGCAGGCTTATCACTGCACATGAGGAAACTGAGGCTCACTGGGGTTGATGGACTTGCTCGAGTGGCAGAGCCAGGTCAGTCGGACAACAAGGCCCATGTCCTTGACTGTGTATCATATTGTTTTAACCTGCCGTCCGGGGTTACGGAAAACTTTGGCTCAGGAATTGGGAGACTTCGTTTTGGGTGCTGACAGTGCCGTTCATTTAATATGTACGCGTGGCAAGTCCTGTTTCTGCCTCTGGGAATCTCAATTTTCCCATCAATAAAATGGGGGAAAGAAAGAGGACTGTTCCGTGAGATGACCTTTTCAGTTCTGCTCTTCATAGACCCTATGAAATATACATCAGGGCCTGGAGTTTACCCGACCATATTGGAATACCATGCTTTGTCACCGTAACTGCTCAGGGATCCAAGGCCACTACCAATTTTAATTGATAGGCTATGCTAATGAGACAATGAAAATTGATGGTTGATGTCAGGTTGTGATGGATCATTTCTTGTCCAATCGATACATATTTGCTTAATGCCTGTTCCGTCCAAAGCAATGGATTACGTGCTGGGGGGGAATTCAGAGAAGGAGGGAGAAATAATCGAGGATGTGGGAACCAACTGCTTATCTGTATTCTAAGACAGCAATGCTTAAGAAACATAGGATACATAATAAGGCAATCAGCTGGGGTAGTTGTCAGTGTCTTAGCTTGAGATACCAGAGATCTAGATTCCAGACTCAGCAGTGAATTACCAACTCACTGTGTCACCATTGCAGGACACGTCCCCTCACTGGGTCTCACTTTCCTGAACGGTGAGAAGGTTGGGCTCGAGCCTATCTGAGGGAATTTTCAGTGTCGACATTACGATATTCTAGAAGACGAGATCATTTTTAGTGGAGATGAATGAAAGGGGGTATTTGATATTGGATTCCCAGAATCGTTCCCGGGAAGAAGGGTGGACGGGACAAGGGGAGCTAAACTGGGTCTTAATAGATGGAAAGTGGTAGGGAATCGTAAGAAAAAGTGGAACAATCGCATTTTGGGTCAGCTAAACCGCATGAGCAGAGGGCTAGCGGACGGACTTTGAGGGCTGGCAAGATATCCCTACCCAACAAGTAATCCAAAGTGCTGAACTGCAGCTCACAAGCAAGGTCTGGCCTGGAGCTGTGGGGTTGGGGGGGGGGTTATCAAATCTAAAGGCAGAAAGGGACTGCTTTACTCCTGCTCAGGCTTTCAGTTCTTCCTTCTCTCTACTGACTTTTTTATCCTTTGCTCGCAAGCATCTCCATTTTCAAGGTAACGTTTTCCTTGACCCCTCCTCCCATGTCCTTCCTCCTTCACCTAGCTACCGCTCTTCAGCATCTCCATGTGTCACGCACTCCTCTTTCCTCTGCATTGTGGACTTCAGATCTAAGCAGCTTCTAGAAGCAAAATCACGGAGATCCTCCGTGCTCTCACATCACCAAGTTCGATGTGATGTTTCTCGGTCGCTTCGTCCTTAACCTCTGTATCGTTTTGGTGCTGTTGATTCCCTACTCTTTGTTTCAACATCCTGTTCCCTTGTATCTTGATTTCTTCTACTCTTCTCAAGACTACTTCAGAGAATGTGCAAATGGTGAATGAGAAAGAGCGGTGGTAATGAGGGCGTATAACCATCCGAAGAAACTGCAGATCTAAATAAACTGTGATAGAAGAAAGATCCCTCTTTTTAATATATTCATAATAGTAGCCTGGGAAAGTGTGGCAGGGAGCTTTGTGCTTGGCTGCCCCTCGCAATATACGGACACACCATTCATGGACACGACCAACTCTTTTCTTTGTTTTACCCCTAATAAATTGTAAGTGACTCCTTAGCCTTCTTCTGTCTTTCAACGTGGCCGGCCTAAGACTTGAAATCACAGGAAAGAAACCTGAATTGTCTCTCAGGGGAGAACAGGTTCCCTCAGAAACGTTTACGCTGACCTTTTAAGAAGTTTGTATTATTTAGTGAGTGTACCGTTCTCTTCCACGGCTTCTTTTTGTCTGTTTTGTGAGAAGATATGCTAAAGCAAAGAGTCATCAGGGGCCAATTTTCTCATAACCAAAGAAACAAGGGCCTGGAGGTAAAGGGCTACCCGTGGGCAAATCAGAGACGTCTGTTCTCCTGAGAAGACGAGGTGACTACAGGTGCAGATACAAATTTGGAAGAATAAGGGCAGGAAGTTGAGAGTATCATGTCTCCGAAAGCCTTTGTTTGCTCAGGAAAGGAAAAGGCAATGTCACATGTTAAGACATAAGGAGGCAGGCATGGGGCTTCTGGTCCAATACGGTAGGCTGGGCATCTGGAAATCCCACGGAAATTATTGTAAAGCCATCGATATTCCAATAAGTACGAATGTCCAACAACAAGAGGACTAGCAGAAGGACCACCGCCGGATGAGAAATTTCTAGAAAGGTCATGGCTATTGGGGTGAAACAGAGGGAAATACAGCTTAAAATTTGTGCGGAGGCGGCTGTGGCTTAGGAGAAAACTGAGCTGCCTGCCAGGACCACAGTAAGGCTCCGAACTGGGAGAGGCCAGGGGACCCCTGCCTCATACATAACAGCACTCTGTTCACTTTCCAAAGGCAAAGCCGGCCAGCTGATAGGCCACACATCCCAGATGCCTAGAGGTCCAGGCAGCTCTCCTATTGCTTAATTCTTCAATATGGATGGAAAACCAAAGATTACTGGCGCACAACAACATAAATGACAAAAACCAAGATAAGCGGATCAAAACCAAAAAGGCCAGCAAACTGATCGTTCAGGAGACAAAATCTTACGGTGTTCTATTGAAAAGAAATGGTCAGACAACAAAGAGGGCATTCTGCAAAAGGAAATGGTCGTGAAACTACTGTGTTTTAACAGAAGGATCAGAAGATCAAGTCGACACAATTTCCAACAAAGTTGAATATGAAACAACAAAGATGATCATAACGGTATTTAATGGAACACTTAATCGCAACACCTTTACATACGTCAACTCACATAAACCTCATAACAACTGTATGAGGCACTTAACTACCAGCACCCACTTCTAGAGATGAAGAAACCAAAATGTGGAAAGACCCCAGGTCGCTTAGCTACAAAGCAGTGCGACTAGGATTTGAATCCAGACAGTCTGGCCCCATGCCAGCCTTCTATTGCTGCTGTAGCAAACTCAACAGTGCTCATGCTTTATCTGACCTGGGTCTTTGTTTAGTTAGGGTTCAGCCTACGTTTCCCTCGAGCCCACAGGGCCTCGATGGCCTGCCACTCTGAATAATCTTCATGCCAAAGTGGCCCATCTTGGGCCCTCCTTCCCTCAGCCTCTACAGTTACATGGGTGTATATGCACTTAAAATAAGAGCCTATTATTGCAATTGAACGATAGCGCGATAAAGTTGATTTTTTAAAAACTCACACCAGCAGGTCCAACTGATAAGAATTCCAGAATGAGAGAGCAGAGAAAAATGGAAGGAAGTTATCCTTGAACAAAAGTAGACGACAGTTTCCCGAGTCTTCACATGAAAAGGGCCCAGCTAGTGCTCAAAAAAAAAAAATATATATATATATGTATAGGTATATGTAAATGTATATGTATGTATATATGTGTGTGTGTGTATATATATAAATATATATATATATATATATAGTGACAAGTGACTTGCTTTCTCTCTTGCACACACATACATTACTGAAAAGTTTCAGAACAGCAAGGATAAAGTGAAAATTCCAAAGACTCCCAGAGATACAGGATTGATCAACTATAAAGGAATAAGAATCAGGCTGCCATCAGATTTCTGATAAACAACGTTGGAAACTAGAATAGAATAAAGAAATACATATAAAGCTGTAAGAAAACCTAGAATTTTATCTCACTGCCACTATTAGTCAAACCTCATAGTACAATAGATTTTTTCAGACATGTAAGGACTCAGAAAGTTCATCTTTGTAACTCCCTTTTTTTTATGAGAGAGAGAGAGAGAGAGAGAGAGAGAGAGAGAGAGCACGAGCATGGGGAAGGGCAGAGGGAGAGAGAGAGAATTTTCAGCAGACTCCACACTCAGCATGGAGCCCGACATGGGGCTCAATCCCACAACCTT